>NC_137434.1:1382500-1711699 GCF_964374335.1 Astatotilapia calliptera
GTATTCACAGCAGCCGTAGCCTCTCCAAGATCTTATCTGTGCTGCACTCAACGAGCCCATTTTGAGAAACTCACGCCTCTCCCATCGTTCCAATCCCAGCGGGCAGCCTTGTGGGGGTTTGAACAGCCGGTTCCGCTTTCTTAATTCTTCGATAAGTCAGGGCCAAGCCAGCTCCGATCAGCCAGAACCCTGTTATCATGGTTCCGAATAGGTAGATATCTTCAGCACTCAGGCTCACCCGAGCTCAGACTTCTCGTTGAGAAAGGGGTGTCAATTGCATTTAGGGACCAGTTGATCCAATCCATAATTCCTCTTTTAGGTTTTAGAGAACAGATTGTGAGAGAGTGTTCCAGGGAAAATACAAAAAAACCACGAGACTAGACAAGGACATAAGCAGGGAAGATAAGGGAGAGGAGAAAAAGTGCGTCTGCCTCCTCCGAGAGCCAAAGAAGTTATGTATTTATGTTAAAAAATTTTGATGGCAACAACATATCACAAAAACTTGGGGCAGCCAACATGGCTAGAAGGCTAGAGGAACATTTTGCAACTACTATCGTGGGGCAACCGTGGCTCAAGAGTTGGCAGTTCGTCTTGTAATCGGAACGTTGCTGGTTCGAGCCCCGGCTCGGACAGTCTCGGTCGTTGTGTCCTTGGGCAATCCATTATTATTATTATTATTATTATTAGAATGTCTCCAAAGCAAAGACAGGCAGAGGGTCACTAATCTGCAAAGATACTGGTGCATCCAGTGGTAACCCTCAGCCTCCTAGCAGACATACCTATGGTATCAATTTCAAAATCCTAGATAACACCCTAAGTTATTGCATTCACAAGATTTTCAGGAAACATGACCTTTGACCTTGACATCAATGAGATTCAATTGCGTGCTAGATTTTTAGTAGATACACCTATGATATCAACATAAAATTCTTACTTGATATTATGATATCAGTGTTGCCTGATGTACTATTACCTCAGCATCCACAATATATAATATCATCAAAAGAATTGATCAATCTAGCAAAATCATGGTGTAAGGGACAAGGGTGATTTGAAAAATTGTTTTAAATTCATTCTGGAAAACATGGATGTTCCAGGCTTAAAAGGAGGGCGAGCACCGATCTTGTTATTAGTGGTTGCTTTCAGTTCAGCTAGAACTCTGATGGTATGGGGGTGCATAAGTGCCTAATGTCTAACAAAGGCGTAAAAAGTACAACTGTTTTTGTGTTAGTTAAGTGGTGTATGTTTATCTTGGTAACTTCGGGGGATACACAAACTTTTTTACAACTGTTTGCGTATGCCAATATACATAATATCTTAGCAGACATTATCAATTTCTTCCAAACGCAAACTTATCGATGAAGTCCAAGTGTTTAATCTTTAAATCCTTTGTGACTGAACAATGTAACCACAACACACTGGGCCCTACTTTTTAAAATGGCAAAGGATCAGCAGATGAAACGTTTATTAACCTCTGATGTTCAACAAACCTACATGAGTGCAGAAAAAAAATCATATTCTTTTCTCTAATTGTAAGATGCTTTCATTAAAAAAAGCTAACTTTTTACAGTATGTCAGTTTATCTTAAAAACTATTTTTGACTTTATTGGACAGTGTTTGGACAGGCTAGCTTACTTATAGTCATGAATTTCTAACCTCTGAAGTTTAGATATTTCGTTAATTTAAGAAAGTCTACAAAGCGTAACTTTTACTGTACTGGTAGACAATGATGTAATTTTGCGCATCCTTGTATCTAATGTTTATTTCATGCTCTTACTTTCCAAGTGAACTGCTTTTCTTTTGTTGTTGGGTTTCTATGGTTAAAACTGGGTCTTTGCACTTACCTCCATGCGTCCCTCCTGCTCCAGTGGTTTGATCCCTGCAAAGATGTCTGGCTCCTCCTCCTGATGGTTGTCAGCTAGCTGTCTGTCTACACCCTCTTCTGAAGCAGCACTCAGATAGTATGCCTGGTAGTCATCTTCACCCACAGCTTCTCCTTCAGCAGCTGCACGTACAGCTTCAGCTCCTTCACGAGCTGCTCCACCTACCACTACTGCTCCACTTCCTGCTACTGCTGCAGCAGACACCAACTCTTTGCAGCCTAGCACTGGCTTAGCAGATGTTTGAGGGGTGCCTGATCTCACTGTAACTGCTGAAACTAAAGGCTGGTTACTACCAGCTGAATCTACATCTTCATCTATGTTAAGTGCTGGCTCCACCTCGGCTTCCTTTTCTGCTGTGCTGGGCATGCCCACAACTATCACTCCATTCTCTTTCAAAGGGAAACAAGGTGGAGCAGGCTCTGCAGCAGCAATTGCTGCAGAGTCACGGCTGCTATGCTTTGTTTCAAAAATCTTGCTCCCTCCACTGTTGCACTTCCGTGAATCTCGGAGCAGTGGACTTGGAGAGGGCAACATCTCTGGTGGTGGTGGGAGAAACTCGAAAGTGTTACTAGCCTCAGCCCCCAAAGCCAGATTGCAGCCGTCATCCAGACTGAGCTCAGCCAAGTCTGGCTCCAAGGAGCTATCTTCACTACTAGTTCTGCGTTTGGCACTTGTATGCTTACTACTTCCTAATCCTCCACCACCGCCAGGTCCTCCTCCTGTTGCCCCCTTCCCACCTCCCTGAGTCAGTTTCAACTTTCCTCCAGAGGAGGAACCCGGGCCTTTGTACATGCACTTTCCTCCTCCATCTTCCAGGGATAGTGAGACACTCCCTCCCAGTCGAACAAGCATCCCTCCACCTCCACTCACTGACAGTCCCTTCCTCTTGGTCAGAATGGTCTCCTTAGGTCGCACTGCTACCTCCTGTTGTGTGGAGTTACTACTTGCCCTGCCTTTATACTCTCCTGCCGGTCCGCCTTCAGCTCTGGCCCCTGATTCAGAAGAGTCAACACCACCTCCTGCAGGCGACTTGATTCCTCTCTGGTGCAGCATTGCCCTGGACCAGCAGAACGTGGCACTCTTCTTATCTGCACTGCAGTAGGTAATGCCATCCAATGGGTAGGCCACCTCCCAGTTGAAATAGCAGGACTCCACAGCAGGTTTAAAGCCTTGAAACAGTTTATCCAGGGACTTGCGATGCTGTCCCCGCTTCACTATCTCTATAACTTTCAGGTGCCACTGCCTCAGCTGACCGGCCAGTTCCAAACGCCTAGAAGAGAATGTCCATAGTCTTTATATTTAACATGAATTGCTACTTCATATTCACTGGCACCCTAAATATGTAGTTACACACAATTAGTGATAAATGTGCTAGCAGAGGCTATTTTTTAATAATAGAATTTATACTTCATGACTAAAATTCTGTGACAGGTGAACCAATCCATGACCAGTATGTAGCACGGTGTCTGTGGTCTGACCTGCAGGGGCTCATAGTGGGGTCGAGCACTGCCAGCCTCCAAAGAACCACCATCTCATCACACATGCTTGCACAGGCATGAGCGGCTACTTCTGACTGTCCGTTGCTCCGGCCAGTATGACCACTAGCACTGCTGTGTGACGCTGATGTGCGAACGCTATACCACCAGCTAATGATCTGAATAGACACAGACAAGTGTGTGTGTGAGAATCAGTGTAATATGTACATAATGATTTCATACCAAATGTATGAAATATACATCCCTGTTTCCAAAGAATGTTGGGTGCTGTGAAAATTCATATCCTGTCCTTTATGCATAGGATATATGCAGCGTATCAGATGATGAACTCAGGAACAGCACCTTTTTTTGTTAAAGTGCCAATTATGAATTTAAGTCATATGCATTGTAGATAAACCAGGATACAGGCTACCCATGCTGCATCAGCTCCTCCTTTAACAACCCGTGTACGCATTTAGGCACAGAGGAGATCAGCTGCTATGGTTTTGAGTGATTTTTTCCATCATTGCCAAATACAGATTTTAGAGGCATTGGGCCTCTTTTGTGTTATTTTTTTGTTTCATAATGTGCCAAATGTTTGGCTGGACACAGGACAGCCTAGTGCTCCAACTCTTACTACATAGTCATACTTGAAGAGAATGTGGTTTTTCCTAATTTCTAAAGCAAGGAAAGGCATCTTTGAACTGCCTTCTCTGGAGCAGTATGTTGCCATCAAGCTATAACCTAATGAAAACATGATATTTACAATTCAGTTGGGTTTTTTGTAGTCTTGTCCTACTTTGAGGGCTTTTTTTTTAAAATAGGAAAACTGCAAAGGCTTCACAGACATTTCTTTCCCCTTTAACAGTACATTAAAAGTAAGGGTCCCATGTCTAAATCTTTTCTTCTTTGTACTGGGTTACTCTCATCTTTTGGAAGTCATCTCAGAGTAATGGCCAACATACCTGTTCGTAGGTGAGGCACTGTTCAGTGAGAATCTCCAGCAGCGGGGCAGCATTGCTGTCTCGCCTCTTAAACATCTCCCTGACAATGGACAGAAGGTTCCAGATGCCTTCTGGCTCTCTACCCCTCAGAGGTCGCAACAGACATGCCCATTCAGCAGCTGCTGGTGGCTCGGTGGATGACAGGTACATGGAGTTCACATCACTGAGGATAACACAAATAGTACTGGTTTAGGCAAAGTAACGCTGAGGTACATTTACTAAAAAACAAACTATATCCAGTGAAAGATTTACTGTAGCACTTTCTCGTCAACACTACGTCATATGCATAAGATGAAGGGTAATCATGTGTGACAAATCACGCCTACCTGAAAACAACAGGTGAAGGCCCACAGAACTTGTGTAGAGTCTTTTTGATGTTGTCACTGAGGGTTGACTCATCCAAATACCAGGTGCTCTGGTCCGATGCTGAAGGGCCTGCTGTTGGATCTACAAAAATAAATTGTGCAGAAATAATTGAATCTTAAGAAAAAACATCTACTCTACACAATAAACTACAGAAGGCTTTGCTTTTCCATTAACAATTAAAAGGCATCAGAGTCCCCCATGAAAAGAAAATGTGGAACAGTAGTGATTTTATAGAAATGCTTTCATTTCTCCAAGAATAGTCTAAGGAGCTTGGAAAGAAAAGCGTCTGGACTTCTTTAAGTTTCTTGAAAATGTTTCACCTCTCATCTGAGAAGCTTTTTTCACTTCTAAGACCAATTGGTGGAGAGTCACAGATTTTTAAACCGTATTGGGAGTGTCCCTAAGAATGTTGTGGACCCCCTATTTTTCCTCTGCCTAATCACATGAGCCAAGGTATGAAAAACAGGTGTGGTTCACAATCAGCCAAGGTTTTGGGTGTGAGACCTTGTCCTACCCTATCCTGTGACTTACTGAGACCAAATGACCCGAGATGTGATGGCTACTCTTTCAAACCATCTGTCTTCTCTGTCCAAAAATTGACATTGGCATCCTCTAAAGAGCGATGTCCTTTAGATGCAGATGGACAGCCGAGTCTTGTCCTGTCAAGGTGGCTCCTGTGTGGCTGGGTCTGAAGTATTTTGAATGTTGTGTTGAATTCTATTCTATTCTATTTTGGGATGTCGTGTTTGGAAAAGTCTTTTCTGAGTTTCTCTGATAAACCTGCTCCATAAGGGATGACAATGTTGTTCCGTTTGTCCTTCTGATCCTCCCTAGTTGGTGTCTGATCTTCTTTTCTGTGCATCTTTACTGATTTGATGAAAGCTCAATTAGGATAACCCCAGAGCTTTCTAAGACAGCTTTTTAAGAGCTTTCTTTACATGTGTATGTTCCTTCTTTTTTCCCTTCTGGCTTCTCCCAACCAATTGCTCTTAGAACTGAAGAAGCTTCTCGGATGAGAGGCGAAATGTCTTCAAGAAACTTAAAGACATCACAAAGTTTATGTGATGCAGCCTCAGATTTTTCAAATGCTGTTTGTTTAGCAATCTGATACTGAACCTGGAGCTCCACACACAGTGTTGATGGCAGTGGACTGTGAGGACAGCAACTCATCCAGGAGTCGCTGGGCTGTAGGCAGGATCTGGAGAGAAATAACTGAATGAATGCATTTTCTTTAATCATTTGGTTTATAGAGATCATAAATAGCTTAAGATACCTGCTGAGGCAGCTCACTGATGAGGTACTGGGCAAACTTTTGAAGCTGGTCTCTCTGCAGTCTGGACAAAGACTCAGAAACTGGAGCCCTAAGACACACTGCTGATGCCTACGCACACACAGACACACACACACCATATTTGTTTAGGTATTTTTAAGGGGGATTGTAAACAGAAAGAAGTAAACAGATCAAATGTAGGAAAATACAGAGGAATGGCATTGCATTAATAGGTCCTTTAGTCAGTAGCCGTCCCAAGAAGCTAAATGGTGGTGTATTTGCATCCTTCCTGAAGGAGAATATTCAGCCATCAGGTCACGCCCTGAAATTCAAACTCATTTGGTTTACACAGTAAGATGAAAATCTTCCTTTGCGGCTGAATTAAAACAACTGCAAAGAAAAGTGGGCAAATTCTTTCAAATCAGTAATGTGAAAGACTAATGGTCCGTTATCACAAACACTTATATATTTCCATCAGAAGTTCCTGGGCAGGTAAAATGACAATTAGAAACACAAACCCACAAAAAAATGATCATAATCAAAAAACAACAAAGTCCCTGGAACGGCAGAATGGATCACTGTTTTCAAGTAAACAGATGACATGCGGAGGAATATTTTTTGAGATGACTGGTCTTTTAAGACGAGAGGTTTTCCAGGATATGTCCATCATCAAAAAGCTAAGTGTATTCATCTTGTTTAATTTTTTCCTACCATCATTTCACAAGAATTCCTTTATATTTTCTTCTTTTTTTTTAAGGAAAAACAAAGAGAAAGACAGGAAATACAGAGAGACAGAGACAGTGTAGTGTCAGGATTCAAACTACAGATCTGCTGCTTTACGCATGCACATGAATTCAGTATGTGTTCCAACCACAAAGTTAGTGGTTTACCCTTTAAATACCTGAATATTAACAAAAACTTACATTGTGGATCCTGAAGAGACAGAGTGCCACCACATGGGCACACCACTTGGCTCCTGCACCACAGGTACAGCTGCAGGAGGTGATGCGACAGCGATCAAACATGACCGCCACGTTGTAGGCTCCTTTAGACTGACTGGACTGAGTGGAGACTACTGTAGCACTGAGATGAAAGCCTTGTAAATGAAAACAGAAAAAAACAAAATCAGCAAAGACAACAATGAGTTTGAAATGGAAGCAAGTGCATTTCTTTGATTGGAAATTATATTTTAGTGTCCGACAGAATGGTTTTGGTTTTGATATTGCTTAGTCTTTTATTTAATATAGCTCTTTTGTGCAAAAGGTTTGCAATCTTACAATGATTAAATTCCAGACCAAAATATTCTCTCCCACAAAAAAAACAAAACGCAGGCATTGTTTGAGGTTTTTCCATTTTCTAATCCATGTCATCACACAACACATTTGTACAAAGTCCTACTAGTAATAAAGGAGAAGGTGCCTCAGTCATATAGCATTCACACCTATGGGCAATTTAGTGTTTCCAATTAACGTATCCCCACTAACTGCATGTCTTTGGACTGTGGGAGCAAGCCGGAGTACCCAGAGAGAACCCACGCAAGCATGGGAGAGCATGCAAACTCCACACAGAAAGATCCCGGCCTGATGCTGCAATTGAACTCAGGACCTTCTTGTTTTGAGGCAACAGTGCTAACCACCGTTAGCCGACCAGCACCTTAACCCACTCTGCATAATACATATCAAAAGTATTTGTCATTAAAAGTTGGATGCGTGTGCACAGCAAATGGCTTTGTAGAGAAACAACTTAAAAGGCCCTATATAGGTGAAAAACAACAAAACAAACAAACCAAAATGTCACCATTTAATGTGGTATTTGGAAGATTTGCAGTTAAAAGTTGGAAATTGGGTTTAGATATTACACATACCCAGCATTCTGAAAACAGGATTATACTAATAGCAGACTTGTAGAAATAATGGAGGTAAATGGAGTACCTTTGAATCACATGATTTACTGTAACCTGCACATGGTGTTATTCTAAGCTTGGTGATTGTAGAAGAATATAGTGTGATATACCAAAGTTAGAACACCAGAGAAATGTTTTCCATAAGAGTACTCATTCTTATGTAAAGGATTACTCTACTTACCAATTTGCAAAGGGTCTTTGACAGCTCTGATCCTATAGAGTTGTTCTCCACGCTGGAATTCATCTGGACTCCCATTAGCAAGGCAGGAATATAATCTGCAGCAGTATGAAACCAAAGTCAAAGAGTCAAAGCAGAGTCAAAGTCAGCATAGCCTAGATAGTTTAAAAAAAAAATCATCCTGTTACTTTTATTAGCAGTCACATTGCCAATAAACATCAGTCAACCAGACAGCCATGGACGCCTTTCCTTTCATCCAGTCTCGATTTTGTTTATTTCAATACTTTTTTCTGTGCAAAAATAGTTTTGTTTCCTGTTTGGAAACAAACAGGAAACAAAAAACAGGAGATTGAATTTTCTGGATTAATTTTGCAGTTATCTATTTTACTTTACCTAAATGTTAAATGCAATATTTTTAAACCCAAGGTTGACCCCTTTTTGGATTTCAAATCCGTTGTAGTGGTGGGCACACTAAGAAAATTTGTTACTGTCCACCAGTAACCAACAACCAGTAATGGAGAGAGAGAGAAGGCTGAATATATCTACACTTATGTGCAAAGGTTTGGGCACGTTGCATCTTTTTTTTTTATATATTTCATGTTTGTGTTTTTATGAATAAACAAACAGAAACCCCAACTGTTACATGTGACACAATCTTTGATTTCATCTGGGTTTAACAGAATATACTCCTAACTTAATGGTTAGTGATACAATATAGAAATAGAAACTATTACTATACTATATTACATGTGAATACATTGATGAATGTTCATTTCTCATTTCATTTCTTTTCTTTTTGATGCAGCATGCTTTTTCCCCACAGCCTTGGTCCAACAGTCTCCGTAACAAAGTAATATTTGAAATTTCCCAATTAAGAGGAATTAATGCATTTATGGTTTTTATCTAAGGCGAATAAAGGGTTTAAAAAACAAATCCTCACCTGATGTCCTCTTCATTCTCAGGGAAGCTCCAGTAGGCAATGCGAAGCTGGAGCTGTTCTGGGACAGGAGGATAGACCTTCTCTACCACTTCAAATGGGATGTGAAAGGCGACCTGTTTTGCTGACAACTCCACCAGTGGAATCACCTGACCATCTGAGGAAAACCATCAAAGAGAAGATGATCAGCACAGTCAGGTGACAAAAAAAATCTTTAATGTCTTATAGGGCTGCTCAAGTAATCGAATTTTAATGACGATTACGATCTGGGCTTTCAACGATCATTAAAAATGACTGAGCCGATTATTAGCCCCTCCCTCGTGCTTTACTCTCGTGCTGCTCCGTGTGGCAAATCGAGCGCACCTCTCTGCATTTCGAATACGTGTCACAACAATTAAGAGCAGCAGTCTCCAACCTTTTTTGCGCCAAGGACCGGTTTATGCCCGACAACATTTTCATGGACCGGCCTTTAAGGTGTCACGGATAAATACAACAAAATAAAACTAGTACCGGTACCGAAAAAAAGAAGATTTACTCATAACACACGTGAAAAGACCCAGGAAAACTGAGTTAACAACAAAAACGATAACAAAATAACGCTGAAAACCGATAAAAACCCTGAAAACTATACATTTCACACCTGAGCCTCAACTCTCGCGGCCCGGTACCAAACGACTCACGGACCGGTACGGGTCTGAGGCCCGGGGATGGGGGACCGCTGATTAAGAGGACCCGAGGGAAGCTTGGAAAGCTAAGCAGAAGTTATTTGGAGAGAAGAGTGACTGCAGTTGGTTGAAAAGAGAGGTAAAAAAAACTTCAGTGGTGTGGAAACATTATGGGTTCACGGAGTCAGACGTGGATCAAGTAGACAGTGTGTAAACTTTGCTACAGTGTTACATTTTTCATTTATGTTTATATTGCAAACATTTGCACTGTTATCAGTATTTGCACACTATTTTATATTATTTTTTTGACAATCTTTAAAGTCATAATTCAATACCTTGTTATTGTTAAATAAATATCGTCAAATAATCGAGATCTCACTTTCAGTGAAAATAATCGTGATTATCATTTTTGCCATAATCAAGCGGCCCTAATGTCTAACTTAAATTCTTGCCAAAAAAAGTAATAATTTTTTACTAATCACGGTCTTCCCACAGAAATATCATTAAGTATACTGTAGATACACTCTCTCTGAACTAACCTCATTATTTTCTCCAAGTCATTAAAAATGTCTTACCATTAACTAATGTTTCAAATTTAAATATGGTCGGTTATCCCTGTTAACTGGCTACATGCCACAGGCTTTTATGGTGGCTGTAATTAAACCATTGCTTATTTGATGTAGACGTGTTAACCAATTATAAGCTGATTTCTAACCCTTTTATTTCAAAGGTTTTCCTAATAGTTGTTGTAACACAACTAGACAGTAATTTGCGCCGGAATGATTTAACAAAGTTTCAGTCACTATTTAGAGTGGATCACAGCACAACACCAGTGAATGTTACATATGATCTTATGGCCTCTGACAGTAAACTTAAAGCACTTCAGTTGTTCCATATTTTGTCACGTTACAGCCATATTACAAAATGCAACATTCATTTTTCACCCTAATAGTTTACACATGAATACTCCGTAATGTAAAAGGGAAGCGTTTGCTTGAAAATCTTTACTAATCATCAACAACATGGTCTGGGCCTCCAGTAACAGTGGGAGGAATCGTTCAGTAATTTTTGACCAGGGTGTGTCCTGCAGAGTATTTTTTCAACAAATATGTAGCACCGCTTTCTTTCACCTAATCAAAATGATAATAATTAGAAACGTCCCATATGTTCCCTCATCCCTGCAAGACTGGACTATTGTAATGCATTAGTATTGTACTCTTGGTGCTCTAAAAACTCCCTGAAAAGCCTTCAGCCTTTTTTATATTCCTGAAGACTGGCCTTTATACTCTTTGGGGTTTTGGAGTTGAGCACACTATATGCTCTGTAATCTGAATACTTGAATAATCAGGCTTTGTTATATAGCTTAAAGATCTCGTAGGACCAAAGCATCTAAACAAAGTACTTCACTCTCAGACTGCAGGCAGTGAACTGTGGTTCTTACAGTTCCTACAAGTAAACTGGGAGCCAATCCCCCTCCTCTGGAACCATTATACCAGTTTGATTTCAGGAGATAGACACTAACTACTTTCAAAATTAGACTTCAAACTTTACTGATCCCAGTTCACCCTGGTCCAGTCGTCTGTTATGCTGCGATAGGCTCAAGCTTCGGCGGGACTTCCCATGATGCAATGAGCACTTCTCCACTCCACTCTTTACTTTCCATGTGTTTATACAGCACTGGTGTATGTCACTAAATTTCTCCAGTAGCTTTAGTTGGGTCTTTGACTCTATGTTCTCCTTTCTTTTCTCGTTCCCTGTAACTTGGTATCAAAGTGTGTGAAAATACAGTGCCGATCAAAAGTTTAAGACCACTTGAAAAATGGCAACAAGGAATGTGGTCCCGTTTCAGTTTTCAGTAAATTGCATGCTCAAAAAATGTTTTGTCTCACTCCCATTTCTTCTCGTTGCATGCTGAAGTTCTACTTGGAACCTTGGTAAAATCCAAACATGCAAAATATGATTTTTTTTGCCATTTTTCAAGTGGTCTTGATTGGGACTGTAGTATTGCCAGTGACAGAGTGACATATGTTTCTAAAATATTTTGTTCTTGACACACTTTCACTTCATTTCAAGCTGTTTGTAATGAATCATGCAACCTGAGAGAAACCAATAACAAAACATTTCTTAATATTGTAATTCTGAAAAAGTAAAGTGAAAATAACGGCACAAAAGAAGAGATGGACAACACTAAATGTGGGTAGCATAACCATAATGACAGGATGCTTATTGAGAGCATAGGGGTCTGCCAGTGAAATAAAAAAGGCTTCAGATTACAGACCTCATTTACAAGCTACTACTTTTGCTGGTGTTTACCATATATGGAGGAAAGCACTGTTCATATAATGCCATGCTGGTGTAAAGGCCCCAGGGTTTGTGGTAAAAGGCCATAGGAAAGCCACCAAGAAAAGCTGACCAGCAGTCCTGATCTGTTTTAAGTATATCGGTAAGCTAAGGTATAGTGTGATAAAATACACGTTTCGATGTTTGTTTGCCTTGCTGAGATAAAAACAAATGCAAACATCAAGCACCACTCATTTTTCCCTTACATTTATGGAAATAACTGGCTTCAATTAGAAGGGCCTGTTTACAGGGAGTCATAAAGGTAATGACTATTTAAATCAATTTCAAATAAACATAAAGCCTGTCAAAGGTCTCAGAATTTATATCTATGTTTCACTGCTTTGCAAAGCTGTTCAATTTAACCAGAGGCTGAACGCTGCCAACATTAATCAGAGCCACATACTGCCATTTCCCCCCTCAAGTAGTAAGAAAATAAACAATTTTCAGTTACAGTGGGGCAAAAAAGTATTTAGTCAGCCACCGATTGTGCAAGTTCCCCCACCTAAAATGATGACAGAGGTCAGTAATTTGCACCAGAGGTACACTTCAACTGTGAGAGACAGAATGTGAAAAAAAATCCATGAATCCACATGGTAGGATTTGTAAAGAATTTATTCGTAAATTAGGGTGGAAAATAAGTATTTGGTCACCTCAAACAAGGAAAATCTCTGGCTCTCACAGACCTGTAACGTCTTCTGTAAGAAGCTTTTCTGTCCCCCACTCGTTACCTGTATGAATGGCACCTGTTTGAACTCATCATCTGTATAAAAGACACCTGTCCACAGCCTCAAACAGTCAGACTCCAAACTCCGCCATGGCCAAGACCAGAGAGCTTTCGAAGGACACCAGGAAAAGTATTGTAGACCTGCACCAGACTGCGAAGAGTGAATCTACAATAGGCAAGCAGCTTGGTGTGAAAAAAATCAACTGTGGGAGCAATCATCAGAAAATGGAAGACATACAAGACCACTGATAATCTCCCTCGATCTGGGGCTCCACGCAAGATCTCATCCCGTGGGGTCAAAATGATCATGAGAACGGTGAGCAAAGATCCCAGAACCACACGGGGGGACCTGGTGAATGACCTGCAGAGAGCTGGGACCAAAGTAACAAAGGTCACCATCAGTAACACACTACAACGGCAGGGAATCAAATCCCGCAGTGCCAGACGTGTTCCGCTGCTGAAGCCAGTGCATGTCCAGGCCCGTCTGAAGTTTGCCAGAGAGCACATGGATGATACAGCAGAGGATTGGGAGAATGTCATGTGGTCAGATGAAACCAAAGTAGAACTTTTTGGTATAAACTCAACTCGTCGTGTTTGGAGGAAGAAGAATACTGAGTTGCATCCCAAGAACACCATACCTACTGTGAAGCATGGGGGTGGAAACATCATGCTATGGGGCTGTTTTTCTGCCAAGGGGACAGGACGACTGATCCGTGTTAAGGACAGAATGAATGGGGCCATGTATCGTGAGATTTTGAGCCAAAACCTCCTTCCATCAGTGGGAACTTTGAAGATGAAACGAGGCTGGGTCTTCCAACATGACAATGATCCAAAACACACCGCCCGGGCAACAAAGGAGTGGCTCCGTAAGAAGCATTTGAAAGTCCTGGAGTGGCCTAGCCAGTCTCCAGACCTCAACCCCATAGAAAATCTGTGGCGGGAGTTGAAAGTCCGTGTTGCTCGGCGACAGCCCCAAAACATCACTGCTCTCGAGAAGATCTGCATGGAGGAATGGGCTAAAATACCAGCTACTGTGTGTGCAAACCTGGTAAAGACCTATAGTAAACGTTTGACCTCTGTTATTGCCAACAAAGGTTATGTTACAAAGTATTGAGTTGTATTTTTGTTATTGACCAAATACTTATTTTCCACCCTGATTTACCAATAAATTCTTTACAAATCCTACCATGTGGATTCATGGATTTTTTTTCACATTCTGTCTCTCACAGTTGAAGTGTACCTCTGGTGCAAATTACTGACCTCTGTCATCATTTTAGGTGGGGGAACTTGCACAATCGGTGGTTGACTAAATACTTTTTTGCCCCACTGTAGTTTCATCAGTTGAAACTCACACCCAATGAGGGAGCAACTGATGTTTTAGCGAAAATAAGCTGTGTAAGTTTCTATCTGCAAAATATCTGTCAATTTTACTTGCTTAGCAATAAAAAAGGGGGTAAAATGCATATTCAACTCCTCACCAGTTTTCTAAGTAAATATATTCATGTAAGTGCTGTTGACATAGAATTTTTACCAGATGTCAAAAACAACCCATCCAATCCACACACACACACACACACACACACAACTAACCATCTACCAGCAAGCTTTTTATTGTCATTAAGCATCCAGTGTTAAATGAAATTAGAAGCACAACAACTAACAGTAAAAACAAATCTAAAAATACCAACTTTCCAAATGTACAAGGTTTATACAGATGTGCAATGGTAACGTCTTGTGCGGTGGTGGTGATGTTTATTTGTGATTGTGTGTTGCAGTGTGTATGTGATATTTATATGTGTGGTAGGGGTGCTGATGTGTGAGTTCGGGTGAGGCAGGGACGTGGTCAGCATTGATGGCTGGCAGAAGCAAACTGTTGCCGGGTTTGTTAATCCTGGTTTGAATTGACCTGTAGCGTCTCCCTGAGGGCAGCAGGTCACACAGGTGAGATGGAAGAAGGGTGGAGTCTCTTGTGATTGCCTCAGCTCTACTGAGGCAGCAGGATGTATTAATGTATTAATAGAGGGCAGCTAATGACCTTCTGCACCAGGGGTGTCGAACTCCAGGCCTTGAGGTCCGGTGTCCTGCAGGTTTCTCAGACAGGAAGGCACAGCAGCGTCTGCACTGATGATGGTAGCTGTGTTTACAATCCAGGAGATGTCGATAGACATCATGGTGCCCAGGGATGCGAAACCCTGAACTCTCTCCACACAGTCATCATTTAGTGACCCGTCTCTTCACTAAAGACCCAGTGGTAAGGTGGGTCAGCTCTGTTTTTCTGAAAGACCATGATCACCTTTTGTCTTTGTGGTGTTCAGAACCAGGTGTTCCAACTGGCTTGTAGTAGATGTATATAAAGTGTATACCTCAAGGATATGAACACCTTATGAAAGACATTATCAATTAAAGATCAAATAGGCTTTATTAAGGGACAATTAAACCCAAGATAACATAAGAACCATCCTGCGTATCACTGAATATATTAAACATAACTGTATCAGTGCGGCCTCAATAACTCTCGAGGCTGAAAACGCATTTGTTAATGTTAACTATACCAGGTACTTAAGAAATCTGGATCTGGATCAATGGGTTAAAAATAAATGAGAGACAGAGTGTACAACTGCACCTACCTGTACACCAGACAACACAGACTTTTGCTTAACAACAACACTTTTTGCAATTTTTATAAAAACATTGACACAATACGGCAGAATAACGATCTTAAAGTGGTACAGGTTGGGGGTGGCTGATGATGTAAGTTGCTATTTAGATCATCTAGACAGATGTCTTCCAATATTAATTAATCGGCTTTAGCTCTGTATTCTTTTCTGGATATAGAAATTTGCGGAGTCTGGCTAAAACACTTATTTGAGCATTGAACTATATTGTATTCAAAATTACACAGTTATAAAATATATATATATGAAAATTGAGTGCAAAAAATGAAATTACAAGTTACTTTAACAAGAAGAACGATAAACTATATTGTGGGTATCAAACATAAGGCACATGGGCCAGAATTGGACCAGCAAAGACTAATATGGCAGGTATGGTTAGTTTTACAAGTGATTCACCAAAGCTGCACTGTTTTCTAAACACTGGTGCCACAATTAAATGTAAATAACAAGCAAGGTATTTTCTATTACTGTTTTCTGTTACTATTTCTTTTTACAAAAACAGAAAAGCAAGTTTCACTGGTCCAGCCTACTTAATATAAAATGATCAAAATGAGCTGTAAATGGCCCATAATGTAAAATGAGTTTGACGTCCATGAATTACACGAAGCAAACCATATCAAAGTGACTGAAGACATTAAGAATAATACGGAAAGGTGAATTTTCCTTTCACTGCATTTTGGCTCAAAAATAGAGGCATTTTTTAAGGGGACCCATGAAGGTACCTAAGCCTTTTAAAAACATGGATAAAACTTACATGAAATGGCAACAGGCCAAGAATAACATTTCAAACTATGAAGGTGAGCAAACATGGAGGCATGGCACTGCCAAACATGATGAAATATTTCCATGCAGCACAAATTCGACCTGTAATCTGCTGGTCTGACAAAGATTATGAGGCTTAGTGGCAAAACTCAGAAGTATGCACAAGGAAGCGAAATTCAAAGTCTTACTGGAGAAGACTGGATTTGATAAGACTTTTTGGTTCCCCCTAAATGAGGAAATCTTTGTCTCCAACACAGGCATGTTGGAGACCACATGGAACAGGAAATGTAAACCATTCTCATGTCTTTTGACTTTGCTCAGGCATTTTTTTTTCCATAGACTGTTTATTTGGTAGTTGCCAAATTTCAGGGTTATGATATAAAAAGGCCATGTACCCTGTCGTATTTACGTAATATGGAAGGAAATACTGTATCAGGAGAAAACAGTTATTTGTTTAAAATCCTGTTAGTAGCTTGTAAGAAAGCCATTACAAAGAGGTGGTACAAACTGGAACCACCAACGCAATTCACAAGATAAGATTTCAGCAGAAACGGTGTTGAGAGAAATGAAAGAATGAATCAAAATCATGTATCGATGACAGGGTGAGGACTGAAATATTTTTGTAACAGGAACAAACTATTGAGATGACACAATATAGACTTTTTGTGGATTGATGTAATGTAATTTTTCTGTATTCTTTTGTGTATATTTGAAATGGAAAAAAGATTTTTATTCTTTTTTTAATGAAAGGATTTAAGGAACATTTAACAATTAGAAATCTCCACGACAACAAAAACACTTGGAGGACCTTTTAATTTCTGGCATTTGATGAACTAAATGGTAAATGGCCTGTATTTGTATAGCGCTTTTCTAGTCCCTAAGGACCCCAAAGCGCTTTACACAACCTGTCATCCACCCATTCACACACACATTCACACACTGGTGATGGCAAGCTACAATGTAGCCACAGCCACCCTGGGGCGCACTGACAGAGGCGAGGCTGCCGGACACTGGCGCCACCGGGCCCTCTGACCACCACCAGTAGGCAACGGGTGAAGTGTCTTGCCCAAGGACACAACGACCGAGACTGTCCAAGCCGGGGCTCGAACCGGCAACCTTCCGATTACAAGGCGAACTCCCAACTCTTGAGCCACGATCGCCCCAACTAGCCCTTTACAAGCTGAGCTCTGTTGGATACTAGAGAAGGTTTAAATGCCAAAAAGACTTCAGGATGTTCCTTCGTCCACCATTTAAGCTCATGTCAGCAGCAGAAATACAAGTTAACTTTAATTATGTTCATAACCCACTGAACTGTCAGCATATCTGCTAACAAGAAACTGTAGCCTCACTGTATTTACGTGCAGCACACTGTAGAAGTGGCTAGCACTGTCACCTCACAGCGAGAAGGGTCCCGATTTGAACCCAGGGTGTTAATGTCTGAACTGCATTTTCTTACGGTTCAGGGCTTTTCCTGGTACTCTGGTTTCCTCTCACAGTCCAAAGACATTTATTTTAGTGTAATTGGTGATCTAAATTGACTGTAGAGGTGAGGTATTTAAAGTCCTTGAAGTGTATATATATATATGCACGATCTGATATCCTCGTGTTGGTGTTGTTCCCAGATCATCATACTAAATGTTGTTCCAGGATCAACATTGCAAGTGACCAATCAGAATGTTGTGACGTCATACTTTTGCGACTTCAGGAAAAACCGGCGTAAAACAAAAAACTGTACTTAAGCTGCGAGAAACCGCCTCTGTCCGCCGATCAACGGACCCTGACCCTAACACTTTAATAAACAGTAAGCAGAATTGATATTGTCCTTGCAACATTGGAATTTCATAAATGCACGAATGGCTTGGCGCGCAAAAGAATAACGTCACAACAATGTGATTGGTCACTTGCAATGTTGAACCTGGAACAACATTTTCATGATGGTCTGGGAACAACACCAACACGAGGATATCAGATCATCCATATATATATATATATATATATATATATATATATATATATATATATAAAACAAAGTGGTCTCTAAATGAATGCTTATTTGATAAACACCATATAAATGTGGTTACACTAAAATACACTTCAAACACTCAATCAAGACTTCAGCATTTAAGAGAAGTGGGTTAGAAAATGGCTTAAAGTGTTTCTCTAAGATTGTGTCTAATAACTGTCACAAGCCTCATATCTTAGTTAGCATCTCATTCCATTGTTGATGACCCACAGATTTACCTACCACTGAAATGTAAATCTGTGAGTCCTCTGAAGGGTTTGCTAGATTGTTTGGAGGATGTCAAGGCATGGACGGCTTTCAACTTTCTTAACTTAAATGCACAGAACACAGAGGTCATTGTGTTTGGTCCCTGTGACCACTATGACTTTGGCCCTTTATAAATGTATAAAAAACCCTTTGTGAAGAACCTAGCAGTGATTTTTGACAGTATGAAGTACAGTATGTTTGACACACAGATTAATGCAGTTTCTTTCATCTCTGTCTGCTTGCAAAAATGAAGCCATTCCTCTGTTTTACAGACTTTGAGAGAGCTATCCATCCTTCATTTCGCCTGACTTTTGTAATAGTGTCAGACTCAGGTGTCAGTCTGTCATCAGGTAGCCGACTGCAGTTGGTCCAAAAAGCTGCAGCACTGACTGGCACACGCAAGCGAGACCATACTAGCATCCTTACACTAGCTACCAGTTAGTTTTCAAATTGATTTTAAGATTTTATTATTCGTTTTTAAGGCGTTGCACGGGTTAGTCCCCTCATAGCTTTCTGATCGCTTAAATTGGTACACTCCTGCAAGATCACTGAGGTCTGCCGTTCATATGCTCCTGGCTGTCCCTAGGTCCAGATTAAAGCACAGAGCAGACTGGGCCTTTGCTGTAACTGCTCCTAAATTGTGGAACAAACTGCCCTTTCACATCAGGACCTCTGCTGTGAAGGGACACTTTCAAGTTTGTACTACTTTTATTTGTCTTATATTTTACTCAAATCTTCTCATTTTATACTTCTTTTTCTTAAATCTTGTTTTGCTATTTTTATCTCTTGATTATCTTAAATGTACAGCACCTTGGTCAACTGTTGTTGTTTTAAATGTGCTATATAAATAAATTTGACTTTTTTTCCTCATTTGTCTTAATATCCAGCATTTGTGTAGTATTACTTTTGGACAAAAAAGTTTATCCACAGTGTCATCACTTCCTCAGATACAAGACAAGCACAGTTTAGACTTCTGCTGGTGCTTAACTGCAGCACACAATGCAAAGGTGTCATATGTGAGTGCTGGCAACCCTTTAAAAAACTACAGCTAAAACAAGGAGAGCTAAGACTACAACTGAGAACAATTCCACATTCAGACCATGAACAGCATAGACGTCAGAACCATTCAAAACAAAAACATTGCTCCTGATGTGGCTCACGCAGTGCCTCTGTAAAATATAGTGGGTTGGTGTGAGAGGAGAGCTGACAGCTGGAAACTGAAGACATTATATTTAAGTTTCTATGCTGCTTGTTAACTGCTGTTTGATATTAAACACGACAGAGTGTTTGAATTTGTTCTCACATGTTAGCATTTTGCTCATGCATTTGTTTGGTGCTTACTAAAAAAAGTCTAAGCAGGTCAATAAAACTTCTCCATGGAGGAAGAACCCTGCCATCTGTATGACTATTTTATTACAAAATATATAGATAGTAAATATATAGATAGTAATGCGAGAAAAAAGTAATTGAATCCTTTCCTGAAAGCAGGACATTTAGCAAAATCAGAACTGATTTAACAGAATTTTTTCAGCATTTTCAAAGACATTTGGAACTTTCTGTGCGCTATTAGTTTAATCAGACTATATTATTACAATCTAATATCAGATTGTCAGATTCAAATTTCATGACCGATCAGCAATAACATCTTGGTGCTTAGTGATAACAAACCTTTTCTTGTAATTGTATTTTAAAAGTCTAATCAAAATGTTTACTTTAATCTGACAGTGCAAAGTGGAACTGACAGACTGCTTTTCTTCTATATGATAAAATATCAACTGAATTAACAGGTTTTAAAAATTACTCCACAGTTTTGTTTCTGCTTCAAAAATTAATTTGCATGATTAATTAACAGTATAGTTTATATTATAAGATATCATAGCATCAAATGCGTTTCCCAGCAGCAACAGGTAATACTGCTATAGTACATTTTCAAGTATGTATAATGAATGGAAGCACATTGTGTGTGTGTGTGTGTGTGTGTGTGTGTGTGTGTGTGTGTGTGTGTGTGTGTGTGTGTGTGTCCCTCTCCGACCTTTAATCTTGACAGTGGGGGAGTTGGGTCCAGCAGACTGCTTCCTCCATCCCCTCCAGTTCTGACAGAGGCTCTCGGCCTCCGAGATGAAGGAGCAGAGAGAGTCTTCTTCGAATCGGTCCGAGTCTTCAAAGGAGAACCTCTCCCCATCCTCCCACTCGGCAAACATCAGTTCCATTACATCCACTCTTAAAGAGGTTAGGAGTCCCGGGACAGCGATTTGAGTCTACGGCCTTTCTGCCGTCTAAAAAACAAGGGGAAGCCCGACAAACAGTGCCCACAGCTCCAAAAGAGTCAGTCTGAACACTGGGGGAGGGGAGACCACTAACAACCAAATCACTGCCGAGAGGCTTATCGCCTCAAACACATACAATTTTTTAAAACAATGCTTTGAATAGTCTGCAAAAAATATATACAGCACAACTACAATTAATATTTGTCTACGTAGCTATTTGTGATTTCAGTCGGCATAAGCCACTGCGCAGAGGTGAAGCTTCCTTCCACACTTGGATTCAAAGCCAAAAACTCTGAATAGTGAAAAGTCTTTGACGGCAACTTTGCCGCTGAGATGCCCAACGACTCAAACTCACAAAGCAACGTTCCTGTCAAAAGTAGAAAATGAAAAACTCTCTCATCATAGAGCCACGAATAAGAATAGAAAACAGAGGTTAAAAAAAAACGCTTGTTGGTGTAAATGTAAAGCCTCGTGAAGTCTCGAAGCGGTTTCGTTCATCCAGACGTCCTACTCTTTTCAGGCATTTAGCTCAACTCACACTGGGTATCAACATTAACTACTGCTGCATTATAACGATCCTGAAAGAGTCTTTCTCACAAGAAAGAAGATGTCAAACACCCGTGGTGTTAATATTGCAAAGTGTCTTCTCTGTTCCTCGTTTAATGAGCTAGTTTTAATGTCATTTTCATCTGCAATGGAAATAAGAATTAGCTAACGTTAGCAGATAGGCTAACAAATGCCTACTTGGATACTATAAACATGTCATGCGCTGTAGACAGTTAAACTACGATTAAATATCGTTTATATTTCCGACTACAGGCTTATTTTGCTCGATTTACCTTCGCTGTGCTACCTTATGTTAGCTATATGTACTAGCATTAGAAAGCTAACCTCCAGTCGGCTAAGTTCAACTAGCTTGAATAGCTGTTTGTTTACATTTACTGCTGATGTTGTACACCTTCCGCACATTAAGGACTACATACTTTCTTACATCGCATATCTTCCGGACTTAGGCATATATCTAGGTTACGCTTGTTTCATATTATGATCTAAATCCACGCTCTTAGCATTTTTTTCCGTTCTTTGTGCTGATATTAGAGGCTCTGTCTGACGTAAAAGCTGGCATATTCCTCAGTCAGATCTGATGAAGAAATTCAAACGAGTCCTTTAGATAGCTCCCTTCGCAACTGTCACCAGTTGTCCGTCTTAAAATCCTCTATGCCTTCAAATGACACCGGGATATCAGGATGATTTTTCCCTTATCCCACTCGTCAAAGCGTTATCAAAGTGTATCAACCTGTCTGCCGGGGGAAGATGGCTCACCTCTTCTACAGCTCCTCCTCGATCAGCTGATCACAGCTTCCGGTTGCCAGCTCTAGAACGACACCGCTGAGCCCGTTGCTGTAGCTCGGCTGGAGAAGCCTGCTGTGAGACGAGGCATTAACCAACTCGATACAGTTAAGCATAATGTATCGAGTATATCCACGTGTCATACTTAATCTGGGGTAATCAGTTTTGTCACTAATTAAGCCACTGCCTCCAAATTAATTATGCCACCACAGCCTCCAAACTTCAAAAGCCCGTTTTGTATTTGACAGCGAAGCTACCAGCAGCATAGTACTCTAGGGCTGGGTATCATCACTGATTTCTAGAATCGATTCAATGCCGATTCACAAGGTCCCGAATCGATTTGATCCACGATTCGATTTAATTCGATTCAATTCGATTTGAATCTGGGAAATTTTGACAGCCAGAAATATTATAATTCAGATCAGTACATTTACATATTTTTGTATCTATAAAAAGGAAGCTGACACACGCAAGACTTTATCAAAGGTGTGAGCATCACAGCAGATGCCTTTGTGTCAAAGTAGCTGAGGATAAAACACAGAAAAACATAAAGGTGATTTTCCTGGCCTGGGATTTTATAAAAATATTCTGCAGTACATCAAAAACGAAAGAAAACCATTAATCAACAATGAACAATACAATCAACAATCAACACATGAACAATACCTCTGAAATTACAGAGGTTTTATCAGAGACACGGCTAAGCGTTTTGCATTTTGCATAATTTTAAAAAGTTTAAATTTGTTCAGCATTGAATGGCAGAAGTTAGGTTTTCTTTTTGGAAGTATATAAAACGGGAAAAAAACACGTCGGTGAACAATTACTATTCTAAATGAATTATTATCCGTTATTTACCTGTGATTTATTATTATTATTATTTTGTTTGGTTTTTTTTAGCAATTCTTTACCACAACAGTTCACACTTGTTCTATGAGCCTCTCTGTAGGTTTCTTAGGTCTGGTAGACCTTCTCAGTATCTCAGACATTGGGGAAGGTGAAGGAGGCTCACTGTGGTGCTCAACAGGGTTAGCACCTCGTTGTTCAGTTCCAGTCTCTGTGTCCTGATGTTTAACATCCTGTGTCTTTAACAGACTTCTCCGGTTTCTTCTTAACACTTGTCCATTCTCTGTCTGAACAGCAAACGATCTGGGCCCTACTTCACTGAGAACTGTTGCTTTTTTGTCCCAGAAATCTGGACCTGCAATCCTCACAACATCTCTTTCCTGAAGCGGTTCCAGACGCCTTGCAGTTTTGTCATAAGATAAGATAAGATAAGATAACCTTTATTAGTCCCACACGTGGGAAATTTGTTTTGTCACAGCAGGAAGTGGACAGTGCAAAAGTTATGAGGCAAGAATTAGAATACAATAAGAATAAATACAGTACACAACTGTACAGAATAGAATAAAATACTATATACAGTAGAATAAAATAAAATAAATATACAATATATAATTCCCTCGAAGCACAGGCAGACGCAAGTGGTTTTCTGTCACTGGTTTATTTGAAGACTTCTCTCCAAAGCCACCATGAAAACTATACAGCATTAACAAAATAAAACTCAGCATAAGACACAGCAGTAAAAACACTGTACAACAAACACGATAAATAAATAAATAAATAAATACCTCGTTGGCTGCATGCTGCAAAAAGGGAATTAGCCGCCGTTCTTCTGAGGTTTCCTTTAACCGTGTGTAGTCAAAGTCCACTTAACATGTCTTTCAATAAAAACCATCCTTTCTGCGCGCTTACAGGTGTTTTTCTTCGTTCTACCCAAAGAGGAAACTAGCGCAACTTGTAAGCGAACTTGACTTTCAAAATAAAAGCACCAAAACGTTGACTACAAAAAACAAACAAAGTAATGTACAGCTTAAATAATTTACAATCATGACATGGATCTTGACGAGATAAAGAAATAATCCAAATTATATACAATGTCATCATGCCAACAGTTACACTCCCACCAAATCACACAAATCTTTACGTGGGATTTCCCTAATGAAATAGTCTCTCCAAACAAGCATTTCTACTTATCACCAAAGACTTCTCGTTATCAACCCTTTGTCAGGTAACTTCCAGCAAATAACCATTTAGTCTGCTTCTAAGAGAGTAACCACTCTTTGAACAGGTCTCTCAAGAACAACAGTTTTAGCTGTGTGGCTCCCTCCTTTGTCATGTGTATCACTGACGTGCAACTTTATTCTCCTCACTCGATTATCTGATCCTGGATAAACTTCTGTGACTCTAGCCATCTTCCACTCATTGCGTGGTGCCAGATCATCTTGTAGAAGGACAATGTCGTCAACCTTGATGTTCCTTCTGTTCTTCCGCCACTTTTGTCGCTCTTGTAAATTTAGAAGATATTCTTTCTTCCATCGAGTCCAAAACATATTAGCCAAACACTGCACTCGACGCCATCTTTTCCTAAGATAAACATCTTCTTTGACAAACTCTCCAGGCGGGGGCAGAATGATCTTGGACTTCATTGTTAAGATGTGGTTTGGAGTCAATGGTTCAAGGCCTGATGGATCATTCAAATGTTCAGTCGTGAGTGGTCTGCTGTTGATGATAGCCATGACCTCATACAGAAAGGTTCTCAAGGAGGTGCAGTCAAGCCTTTGAGATGACTGATCGAGAATAGCGGTAAGAACACTTCTTATAGTCCTTATTTGACGCTCCCAGACACCTCCCCTATGGCTTGCTGTTGGAGGGTTCATGAGAAATTCACATCCTAGAATCTTAGCCTTTTCTTGATCCATTCCCTTCATTAACTCCATGAACTCTCTCCTAGCACCAACAAAATTTGTTCCTTGGTCGGATCTTAGCTGTCGAACATTTCCTCTTATGGCTATGAATGCCCTTAAAGCATTGAGAAATGCATCAGTTGTCATGTCATCAACCACTTCTATATGTATGGCTCTTGAACATAGACAGGTAAACAAAAGACCATATCTTTTGAGAGTCTTTCTTCCTTCCTTAACATAGATTGGACCAAAGCAGTCCATGCCAACGTAGGTAAAAGGCGGTGTTGTTTCTGTCCTATCTTGTGGCAAGTCACCCATTTTTTGCTCTTCAGTGGATCTTCTGTACTTCCTGCAGGTCACACATTTAAAAATATGTGATGAAACTGCACCGCTACATCCCAGGATCCACCAACCATTTGCTCTCAGTTCGTTCATTGTCATTCCACGTCCTTGATGATGGATTCTTTCGTGAAAATGCTTGATTAGTAAAACTGCTACGTGGCTATTTTTTGGCAGAATTGCTGGGTGCTTCACATGAGGGTGCAACGTGGCTTGACTTAAACGTCCTCCCACTCTTAAGATCCCTTCTTCATCCAAGAAAGGATTTAACTTGCACAGTGGACTGTTTTCAACTATTGTCTTTAGCTCCAAGCTCTTTATCTCATCTGAGAATGCTTCTTCCTGAACCAACTTGACAATCACAAGTTCTGCTTCTTTTCTCTCCTCTAGACTTGTGCCATCACTTGTTCTTTGCTGAATACCTTTGTGCATTCTGATGTATCTTTTCAGTCTGGCAACTGCTCTCGATAACCTTGACCAGTCAGAGAATTTCTTGAAGTTATCCAACAATGATTTGTCTTCCTTCGACTTTGTGTGACACACAATCAGCTTGCGGAGTTCAGGATCATCCTCCTTGATTTCACCCACCTTGCATTGTCTGCCAGGAAGTTCTTTTTGCCAAAGAAATGTTGGGCCGGTAAACCAATTTGAGGTCCTAAGCCGCTCTGCAGTCAAACCTCGAGAAGAATGATCAGCTGGATTATCTTCTGAAGCGACATAACCCCATTGTTCAGGGTTTGTACTTGACTTGATCCTCTGTATGCGATTTGCTACATATACCTGAAACCTTCTGGCGTCGTTGTTTATGTAGCCAAGAACAACAGTGGAATCTGTCCAGAAGAATTCCTGAAGATCCTGGATTTCCAGTTCACTGCGAAGCATGTCGCTGGTTCGGGCTGCAACAACTGCTGCAGTGAGTTCCAGTCTTGGTATCGTAGTAACACTGATTGGGGAAACTCTGGATTTTCCCATTACCAAAGAGCAATGTACTTCATCAGATTCACTGATGGCTCGCAGGTAAGTACATACACCATATCCTGAGAAACTGGCATCTGAAAAATGGTGAAGTTCATACCTTTTGACATTACCAAAATCAGAAGGTAAGAAGGATCTTTTGACTTGCATGTTAGTCAGGTTGGGAAGGTCTCTAATCCAGGACTCCCACTGAGGTTTTAGGATTTCTGGAAGCTCCTCATCCCAGCCAATCCTTTCTTTACACATTTGCTGGAGCATTTGTTTCCCTACAAGGACGAAGGGTGCGATGAATCCCAAGGGGTCATATATAGAGGCCACAGTAGAGAGCACACCTCTTCTTGTTAGTGGATTGGATTTCACTTGAACTCTGAACTTGAATGAGTCAGACGTGACGCACCACTCTACTCCAAGAGCTCTTTCCATATGTGGTAAGTCCAAAGCCATGTTCAAATCCTTGATTGTGGCACGCTCTTCTTGTGGAATGGTTGCCATGACATTCTCGCTGTTGGAAACAAACTTATGCAGTCTCAATCGTCCGATACTACAAAGCTCTCGTGATTCCTTGACAAGCTGGATGGCTTCCTTCTCAGTCGGAACACTTGCCAATCCATCATCTACGTAGAAATTCCTTTGGATGAAATGTATTGTTTCTTCGTTGAACTGACCTTGCCCTTGAGTTGCCAGATGTTTTAGGCCAAAATTGGCACAGCCAGGCGATGAGGCCGCTCCAAACAAATGAACCTTCATTCTGTAAACTGATGGTGAGGTTTCCAAGTTGCCATTCTCCCACCATAGGAATCTCAAATAATCTTGATCTTCCCTTTTGACATGAAACTGGTGGAACATTCTCTCAATGTCACACATGATTGCAACAGAACCTTTTCGAAAGCGACAAAGGACACCCACCAATGTGTTCGTTAAATCTGGACCAGTGAGTAGATGGTCGTTGAGAGATGTTTCTTGGAATTTGGCAGAGCAGTCAAATACCACACGTATTTTCCCTGGTTTCTGTGGATGATAAACCCCATGATGTGGAATATACCAAGCCAATTTCTCATCATTTTCTTCATCAGGGACCTTCTCTGCATCACCACATGAAATGATGTCATTCATGAAGCTTACGTAGTCTCTGTAGTACTGTTGGTCTTTCTTTAGTCTCCTTTCCAGGCACTTCAAGCGATGTATGGCACATATCTTGTTGTTGGGTAATTTAGGCCTGTCTTCTTTGAATGGCAGTGGCATTTCAAAGTGACCTGTATCATTTTGCACAATGTTTTTTCTCAACTTTGTCAGGAACTTGAGATCATCTTGAGACACAAAATCATCTCCAGTTCTTTCTGAGAAGTCTGATTCCAAGACCCTTATGATGTCTGAAGGAGTTACTTCCTTCACTTTGGTTTGGCTCACATAATGCACTACCCTTTTGAGGTTGACAGAAGACTCAACATCTGGTATCACTTGTCTCACTACTATGCGATGACTGATTCCGATTGCGTCCCCATAATCAACACAGGGGTTTCCATTACCAACAATACTCCATCCAAGGTCTGTACGTTGTGCATAAGGCTCGTTCTCTTTGCCAGACACAACTTCTCTCGGAAGCAGGGCTTGTGAACAGTCATATCCGATAAGCAGACCCACGTCACAGTCCTGCAGAGGTGCAATTTCTGACTGTAAGTGTACTAGATGGGGCCACGCTTCTGCAGTTTCATTGGTTGGGATGTGAGTTCTGTTAGCTGGGATGAAATCACGCGTGTACACTGGTGGTAAGGAGATTCTCTTGTTGGAGTAAAAGCCACGGACTTGTAGGTTACTTACTCTTAGAGAACTCACCACTGTAGTTCTTGACGTCATGGTAGAAAGCTTAAGCTTGACTTGCTCTCCATTTGTCTGTAAGGTTTCTGCTGCTTCACTCAACACAAATGTTGTGTCACTCTGCGAGTCCAATAAAGCATACACAAGGACTTCTTGTGCTGGTTGTGTTGTGCAGGAAAGCCACACTGGAACTATTGCAGCTGTTTGCATTTTAGCTCCATGAAGCATTACTGTATTTGAAGTAGCAGTTCTGGTCATTTCGTAATCCTGTGCTAGTTGTACTTCTTCATGAACCTCACTCGAAGTTTCATGATTCCGATTTTGCTTGGCCTGTGGTGGTTTTTGCTTCTCTTTGGTTCGTTCTTCGTGCAAACAAGTAGGATGACGCTTCTGGCACTTGTCACAAACACTCCTACTGATGCAACTCTTTGAGTGATGACCGTACTTCAGACAACCAAAGCACAACTTTTCCATTTGAATGAATTTAATTCTATCATTAACTGCTTTCTCCCCGAACTTCCTGCATTGGTGCAATGTATGCCCAGTCCTTTTGCAGAAAAGACATGTATCAGCATATTTTTCACTGGAACTTGTGATGAGTGTCTTTGCTGCAAAGTTGAAATGTCTTGAGGATTTGGTTTTTTCAGTTTCATCTTGTTTCAGTGCCTGCAGCGATGTGAGAGGGTTGCAAGCAATTTTCACCTCTCTTGTCAAGAACTTCACAAATTGGCTGAAGGAGGGAAATTGATTAGTCGCTTCTTCTATTTCAATAACTTGTCTATTCCATCTTGCTGTTAGCCAATCTGGTAATTTTGACAAAATTTTTCTGTTTTCATTACAGTCATTCAAGATTTCCAGTGCCTTAATATGGACCATGGCGGCTTCACAACTACGGAGAAAGTCAGAAAACTCTCTGAGTTCAAAGCTGTCCTTGGAGCCTATCTTGGGCCATGTCTGAAGCTTATCTCTATATGCCTTTGCAATCGTGAATGGGTTTCCGTATCTTTCCTCCAAAATCTCAACTGCGGCAGCATAGGCCGATTCAGTTCCAAGAAGGAAATAGCCATCGATTGCTTTCTTAGCTTGTCCACTTACATACCGGCGAAGGTAGTAGATTTTCTCCTTATCTTGAATGCTCTTCTGGTCAATCAGCGTTTCAAAGGAGATTTTCCAATCACTGTATTTCAATGGATCCCCACTGAATACTGTAGGTTCAGGAATTGGAATTCGGTTGGCACTTAAAGCTCCTGCCAGCACTTTGACAAGTTCTGCAGTACTGTCATTTGAAGAAGTGGTCACAACTTGTGGTGCAGGAGGCATACACTGGGGCAAAGAGCCTGTGGAAGCACAAAGTTTATTATCCACTACAACCTCAGGTTGCAGTACGTCCTTTTGCTCTTCCTCTTTGTCATTCTCTTGATTGTACACCAGCATTCTCGCCCTTGCTGCACTGAGATCCTTCATTGCCTCCAGATGCTGTAATTTTCTCCGCTTTTCCTCCAGAGTCCTTTGTAGAGCTATGTGCTCTTCCTCTAGTTGAGCCTTAATTTTAGCTTCTTCTTCCTCTCTCTGCATTCTTCGTTTTACCTCTTCTGCCTCTCTTTCTAACCGACGTTTTACTGCTGCTGCCTCCTGCTCAGCTATCTTTTTCTTAGCTTCGGCTTCTAGACGCTCGATCTCTAACTGTTCTTTTTCTTGTTCTTGTAACACTTTAAGAACAGCCTGACTTGCAGCAACATCAGCAGCAGCATCTTGTCGCCTTGCAGAAGACCTGCTTGAAAGTACTGAGGTGCCTTTCAAAATGGAAGCAACAGAACCTGAATTGCAGGTGCTTGAATTAAAGAGAGAGCCTGCTTCTGGCCAGTCTTGCTCCTCCTTTTCTGGAGACCTTCCATGCAACCTACTTGAGGCTCTGGATGCAACAAATGTAGAAATCTCTACACACCGATCCACTCTACGACGCGTGACCTGGTCTGGAGCAGAGATCTTTCGTAGCTCTTCATAGACACGCTGGACATCTGCAGAAAGACCTGTGACATCACTTATAATGTCATTAAGCAAGTCCTCAGATAAGGTCTCTGTTGTCTGTGATAAGGATTGTCTTGCAGATTTAACTTGTGTTTTCCATTTGTCATATATATAGTTAAACCTTTGCTGGAGTGCTTTAATTTTCTCATCTTGCATTTCTTTGCCTTTCTCTGTTAGAGTTCTGATTCTTTCACTTCGTCTTGGCTGCTGCGCTTCCTCTTGCTGAGCTTCAGCACCATGCACTTGACCTTCTTCAGACTGATCTTGAAAGTCTGCACTGTCACTAAACTGAACTGTAGGCTCGCTTGGTTCTGACATTTTACAGCACTTCTTAATCAACCCACTTAGAAATAAGAAATGTAGATGGTTAACCAAGCCTCAATGTTTAACACTTACTCATATGTAAATGGCACAAAAATAACACAGTTCAAATGGAAGTGTTATCTTACAAAAATACACCTGATAATAAACTTCAAAACAGTTCAAGAATTTACATCCAAAACCTTCACTTATTGCTTCCCAAATGCACTTTTATCTTAAAATCTTCAAAAGTTTTAGCTTACACCAAAACAAGATGTACTATACACCACAGTAGTTATCAATCACAGTATTCTTCAGCAATGTTTGCAAAGGTCCCTTCTTAGGCCACTTAACTTAAACACCTTTCCTTAAAACACTGCCCTTTAATACTTGTGCATGTGTCATATCACCATATGCATATAGTACTTTCAGCTTATCTGCCAGTTCTTGTCAGCTCCGCTGCGCTGTAAACATGTAGGAACAAGCCCGCTGATGCTTTGAAGTTGCCGCATCGTCAATTAGTGGCCGCTTGCGTCGACGAACAGTCCGAGTTTTCACTATAATTCCCTCGAAGCACAGGCAGACGCAAGTGGTTTTCTGTCACTGGTTTATTTGAAGACTTCTCTCCAAAGCCACCATGAAAACTATACAGCATTAACAAAATAAAACTCAGCATAAGACACAGCAGTAAAAACACTGTACAACAAACACGATAAATAAATAAATAAATAAATACCTCGTTGGCTGCATGCTGCAAAAAGGGAATTAGCCGCCGTTCTTCTGAGGTTTCCTTTAACCGTGTGTAGTCAAAGTCCACTTAACATGTCTTTCAATAAAAACCATCCTTTCTGCGCGCTTACAGGTGTTTTTCTTCGTTCTACCCAAAGAGGAAACTAGCGCAACTTGTAAGCGAACTTGACTTTCAAAATAAAAGCACCAAAACGTTGACTACAAAAAACAAACAAAGTAATGTACAGCTTAAATAATTTACAATCATGACATGGATCTTGACGAGATAAAGAAATAATCCAAATTATATACAATGTCATCATGCCAACAGTTACACAATAAGATAAAAAATAGAATACAAATACAAATACTATATACAACTGAGTAAAAATACAACGATGACAGAAAGGATTATTGCACTTAGTATTATTGCATATGTATGGATGTGTGTGCTTGATCAGTTAAAGTCTTTATTATGGAGTCTGACAGCAGTGGGGAGGAAAGACCTGCGAAATCTCTCCGTCCCACACCGTGGGTGCTGCAGTCTCCCACTGAAGGAGCTGCTCAGTGCTGTCACAGTCTGCTGCATGGGGTGGGTCATAGTTCATTTTCTGTCTGTGCTTGAGTTTCATCCTTTTGTCGGTCAGCTTGTCGTCATGTGCATTGTCATTTTCCTTGGAAATGTGTGGAAGTGTGGTGCGGAGCTTGCGATGCATGAGTAGCTCAGCAGGTGATGCCCCACACTCCAGGGATGAAGCTCTGTAGCTTAGCAGAGCCAGGTAAGGGTCGGTCTTACTGTCTCTTGCTTTTTTGAACAATCTCTTTACTATTTGGACTCCTTTTTCTGCCTGTCCTCTCGCTTGGGGATACAAGGGACTAGAGGTGATATGTTGAAATCCATATTGTTTTGCAAAGTCACTAAATTCTCTACAGTCATATTGTGGACCATTGTCACTGATGACACACTGTGGAATTCCATGTCTGGCAAAAAAGCCCTTCATGTGTGTGATGACTGACTGTGCTGATGTACTGGAAAGCTGTGCCACTTCTGGATAATTAGAATAGTAGTCAATCACCAAAATATAGTCCTTGCCATCCAGATGAAATAAATCCGTGCCTACCTTTTGCCATGGTGCAAACTCTGTTCTGTACATTCTAATTCCGTTGTTTTCATTCAAACTCTGTTCTGTACATTTCAATTCTGTTGTTTTGATTCTAATTCCATTGTTTTCATTCAAACTCTGTTCTGTACATTCTAATTCCGTTGTTTTCATTCAAACTCTGTTCTGTACATTCTAATTATGGCCCGTCTAGGCGCGGCCAGACCACAACATAAAGGGTGATCCATCCCCGTCCAACCCCCAAGCAGCACGTCACACACTTAATATTTTGTGACAGTGATTTATTTACAACAAGGTGCAGTTAAACAAAGGAAGGGAGCATCATAACTTCAGGGTGAACCCAAGGCCAAAACAACAAACAAAAGTAACCTATCTCAGGAATAAACGCAACTTACCTACTCAAAAAGAACTAAACCAAACGACAATCACTTTCCTCCCTGCCTAACAAAAACAGGAGAAAACTGATCAACCAAAAAGGCGGTCCACCCCTACATGCTCTTACATTAACATAGTATGACACAGTGAACGGTCTGCCGGTTGGGTTGGGCCGAGGATGAATGAATTGGCAGTCCCTGGCGGTCTCTTCTTATCCGCTGCCTCCCAGTCGTCAGCCAATCGGTGTGATCCATCCACCCTAGATGCACCAATCCCGGAGGAGCACCTGGACACTCAAATTCACACACAATTACGGTCACAGTCGTAACACCCCCTTTCCCAAGAATTAACATTACCCCCAAAATGTTTAATTCAAGGAGAAAGTGCTCTAGACAGGGTGTCAGCCAATACGTTATCTTTCCCTTTCTTGTAACTGATCTCCAAGTTAAAATCTTGCAATAACAAGGACCAGCGCATAAGTCTTTGATTGGAGTTGCGCATTTGGGAAAGAAACACCAGTGGGTTGTGATCGGTAAACACCTGCACAGGCAGCACACTTGACCCGACATAGACCTCAAAATGCTGTAACGCAAGGAGTAAGGCAAGAGCCTCTTTTTCAATGGTGCTATAATGGGTCTGGTGTCTGTTAAACTTTTTTGAAAAGTAGCAGACGGGATGATCTATGCCGTGATCATCTTCCTGTAACAGAACAGCGCCTGCGCCACACGAGCTGGCATCAACTTCTAGTTTAAAAGGGCGCTCAAAATTCGGCGCAGCTAGCACTGGTGCACTGCACAACAATGCTTTGGCAGATTCGAATGCCACCTGACATGCTGGAGACCAAATAAAAGGCTTTAAGGGGCTAACAAGATCAGTTAGGGGACTAACCACATCAGAAAAATTTCTGCAAAACCCTCGATAAAAACCGGCCATTCCTAGAAAACGACGCAGAGCTCTTTTTGTCTGCGGGACAGGAAAATCAACAATGGCCTGTACTTTTGCAGCAATAGGGCGTACTTGCCCCTGTCCGACCTGTTTCCCTAAATAAGTAATGGTGGCTTTACCAAACTCACACTTAGAGAGGTTTAATGTGAGAGAAGATTGACAAAAACGTCTGAACACCTCAGAGAGCGTTTCCAGATGTTCTGACCATGTTGGAGAATAAATGACAATGTCATCCAAGTATGCCTCACAGTTTCTCACTCCAAACAACACCTTCTGCATCAGATGTTGAAATGTTGCAGGTGCGTTTCGCAACCCAAAGGGCATTACAGTGTATTGGAGGAAATGATCTGGAGTTACAAATGCGGAGACTTCAGAAGCTCTGGGGGTTAACGGGACTTGCCAATACCCTTTTAACAGATCTAATTTAGTGACGTATGTAGCTGAGCCGACACGATCAATGCAGTCCTCCATTCTGGGGAGAGGGAAAGAATCCGGTTTTGTGACTGCATTAACCTTTCTGAAATCGGTACAGAAACGTGGGGTGTCATCTGGTTTAGGCACCAAAATACAGGGTGAACTCCACGCACTGTTACTGGGCTCAGCTAACCCATGTTTAACCAGGTATTCGACTTCCTGTTGCATTAAAATCCGCTTGGTTGGATTTACTCGATAAGCATGTTGCTTTATTGGCTTATCAACTTCCACAACGATATCATGAAAGAGCACAGACGTCTGCCGCGGATGGTCAGAGAAAAGCAGCAAATTAGCTTCAATCAGATCAAGGATATCTTTGCGGGCGGAATCTGACAGATGCGACAGGAAAGATTCTAAGTTCTCTAACACTTCTGAGTTTCGCAAACGGGCCAACGGCATACAACTGCTCTTGTCATTCAAGTCATCATCTTGCAAAACATACAATGGTGCCGAACACACAGAGACAGGCGCTACGGGAGAGGTTTTTTCAGCTGCCGCATCCTCTCTGGAAACATAGCGTTTAAGCATGTTAACGTGGCAAACCCTCAGTTTTCTCTTTCGATCTGGGGTTTTTACTGCATAGCTAGTGTCACTTATCCTTTTGTCCACCTCATAGGGACCAGAAAACTGAGCATGGAGGCTAGACCCAACTAAAGGAAGCAACACCAGAACTTTTTCACCAGGAGCAAAATGTCAGACCGCCGTCTTTTTGTCATACCGGGCTTTCATGTTGCTTTGTGTTTGTTCCAAATTGTCACGGGCCAACTGACATGCACGGAAAAGACGCTCTCTAAAACTGCAAACATAATCTAACACGTTATGTTCGGCTCGCTGCGACTCGGATAACCACTTTTCTTTAAGCAGTCGCAGGGGACCGCGCACAGTGTGTCCAAAAACGAGGTCAGCCGGACTAAATCCAAGGGATTCCTGAGTGGTTTCTCTAACAGCAAAAAGCAAAAGCGGAAGTCCCTCATCCCAGTCTTTACCTGATTCAAGGCAGTATTTGCGCAACATGGTTTTTAGGGTTTGATGAAATCGTTCCAGTGCACCTTGACTCTCTGGGTGATAAGGGCTGGACGTTTGATGTGTAACTTTTAACTCCTTCAAAACCTGGGCAAACACCTTTGACATAAAGTTTGTTCCCTGATCAGTTTGAACAACCCTGGGTAACCCAAAAGTTGAAAAGAATTTCGTGAGGGCTTTCACAACGTTCTTTGCCTTTAATGTACGTAATGGAATTGCCTCTGGAAAACGAGTGGCAGCGCACATTACCGTTAACATGTACTGGTGACCTGATTTTGTTTTTGGCAACGGGCCCACACAGTCCAACAGAACTCTCTCAAACGGCTCACCCAGCGCTGGAATCGGGTGAAGAGGCGCTGGCGGAATCGGTTTATTTGGCTTTCCCACTACCTGGCATGTATGACACGAGCGACAATATTTCACCACATCTGATTTTAGTCCAGGCCAAAAGAAGTTACGTAATACACGGTGATACGTCTTTTTGACCCCAAGATGTCCAGCTAAGCAGGTGTAACCCCTGGTCAGCTTCTCTTTCCAGCGCTGTGTGAATAAAACTCTCTGGACTCGAAGTGGGTAGAGCTCAGGCGTGATTTATTCCCCTGCAATAACATGGGACATGAATAACCATGGGTTTCAGCAACAGGATTCCGCCCAAACACAGCGAAAGCTTAATTGCTACTAACTATAGGCTTATGATCGTATAGTGGAACTCTTAGTTTTCCCAAATAAATAAAAACAAATATTGATTGAAAAATAAAATGGCAATAATACTTATCACGGAAAATAAAATAGAAACATTACTGCGTTGTGGTTTAGATAACAAAAGAAAAATTTATTCACTTAAATGCACATTCATGTAAATATAAATAAACCAAAGCCAAAATTCCCTTTTACGTACAATAGTAAATGGAACAATGCTGCCATCTACTGGGCAAACTTAATAAGCAATATGTCTTAAACAGAATTAGCCTGCAGCTCAACCATATACATGTTTCAAAGTACACATACCTGCAATAACATGGGACATGAATAACCATGGGTTTCAGCAACAGGATTCCGCCCAAACTATTGAGAGAAGTTTCAAAATTATTAGACACGACAGCCTCCTCTAGCTGTTAGCCGCTAGCTCCACGTGTCCATTTTTCTTACCGTCTAATCTATTAACTGCAAAACACGGTCATAAACCTGAAATCTACTCAAATACTACCGTATGGGCAGTTCATGCAGTTAGTGCACTGTCATATTAGCTTCAATGAGGATTTTCAAATATGTTTTAAACTCATGCTCTGTGAGAGCGGACGGAGAGGAACTTACCACAGCGAAAGCTTCATTGCTACTAACGATAGGCTAACGGTGTGTTCACACCGAACGCGATGGACGCGAATAGAGCGTCAGGTTTACATGTAAAGTCAATGGAAAGGCGCGATGACGCGCGATTGCGGGTCCCGCGAAAATTCGGAAGCAGATTTGCGTCGCGAAAACGCCAAAACGCGTGAAACGCGCGTCAGTGTAGCGCGTCTGGCGCGTTTGACTCGCGAATAAAACCACGCGCGTGAGTTTTTGTGTTGCATTTTGTGCATACGCGCGTTTCGCGTCTACCGCTCAAGTTGGAAAAATCTGAACTCCAGCGTCAAATCGCGCCGCGACAACCAATCAGGAGCCTGGTGACGTGGCTGTTACCTAGGTCAAAGGGGCAGATCCAGCCAAAGCCTTTCATACTTCAATGGAGGGGAAGGCTAATCAATGCGGTAGCAAACAACTCGGAGCTGTACAACACCAGCTGCTTTCAGTACCGAGACAGGAATAAAAAGGACCGAGCTTGGAGGAAGATATGTGAAGAGATCGGGCAACCTGGTAAGTTCATTCATTTTTCTTTTGAAAGTTTTCACTGACCCGGGGAAGCCGCACAAAAGCTAGCAAGCCACCGCTATTTTCCCACTGACGTACAAATACCGTTCTGCTTTTATGCATGTTATCATTTAGGAATATATTTTATTGTTTATTAATAAACAGCACACAGTGGTCCCGCTGTTCATCCGTCACTGCTTTGGTTTTTCGCTGATTTTTTATTGCACAGTACAGCATTGCATTCTGCAGCCTGATTGACAAATCTCCTGCGCTTGCCAAATTTATCACGTTTGGTTTTGATAACCATCGCGTCCAATAGAAAAAACAGCACAAAAACACCCATAACTATGAGCCTCATTCGGAAATAGACACCTGCACCGTGAGGGAAAAAGGCGCACGAAAGTGGCGGGCAGATGAAGACAAACCGCAGCATAATAATACTTTTACGTTTTGCAATCTACAAAGGTTTGCACTTTGAGAATCAATTGTGAGAACTGTGACCAGGGGCTAGTTATTCTGAGAACCCCTGCAATAAATGAGGGACCACTGTCTACTCTACGATTATTATATCCAACCTGTTAACATTTAATACTGTATTGATAGAACCAACTGATTCTGCAGCAGAGCATCCCCAGTCCCTGAGCTCCTGCTGCTGCACCCACAGATATGTACAGCAAGCACTGATACCTTTTTAGTCGGTGGGATTCCCTTGTGATCACCTTTACTAAATATCTACAACCAATCTGATTATATCCTGTTATTGTTTTTTTTTTTTTTTCAATGTTGAAATTAAAATCTAGTAGCAGCCTTCTCATTTCTTTGTGTTTTGTGCTGTTTTACAGGCCCACAGAGGAGGACGGCTCCGAGGCAGATGAGGGACGGGTCCCAGGACGGTCCATCGGCGGTGGAGCTGGCCATCCTGGAGTCCCTGAAGAGGCCACACCAGTCTCCAATGGAGCATTTCCTCCTCAGCCTTGTTCCTGCTCTGGAGAGCAGCTGGTCCTTTTTATTCCTGTCTCTCTGTAAATTCTTATATTTTATATATTTATGTTTAATGTTTTTCTGTTTGAGACTTTTAATATTATTTCAAATAAATGTTTATAATGACTAATGTCTCAGTTCTACTACACAGCAAATGTTGGCACACGACTTGACACATGTAGAATTTATTTCATATTAAACTAATGACAAAATATACTGATACAGTGGGATGCAGAAGTTTGGGCAACCTTGTTAATAGACATTATTTTCCTGTATAAATCGTTGGTTGTTACAATAAAAAATGTCAGTTAAATATCATACAGGAGACACACACAGTGATATTTGAGAAGTGAAAAGAAGTTCACTGGATTTACAGAAAGTGTGCAATAATTGTTTAAACAAAATCAAGCAGGTGCATCAATTTGGGCACCACAAAAAAGAAATGAAATAAATATTTAGTGTATATCAATGTGTGTGTCTCCTATATGATATATGGGGTGCCTTTGTGTGGACGTTCTTCCCATCCAGAGCTGCACAGCACAGAGGAAAGTTCCAGCGCTCCTGGAATCCCTCTGTGATGGACCGCCAGTCTCCAGGTGAAGGCACAGCCATGAAGTCGTCCACTAGACAGTCCCAGATGGACGTCGCTGCCTGGGGGGTGATCTGGCTCACCGTGGACACACCGACTCTGAAACTGAACGCGATGGTCCTGAAGGAGTCCCCGGTGACAAGGAACCTGGACAAAATTGTTCAAAATCAGTATTATGTGTACTGCAGTTACAAAATACATTATTCAAATTCCAAAATACTTTTGTGATGTCAGATTTAAATCACAAAACTTAAATCTTACATAAAACCTTTTGTAATTATAAGGATAATTACAAAATGTATATTAGATAATATCTAAAACAGTTGTGTTTTGTTTTAACTTTAACATATCATAATTTGATTGGTAGCAACTTTTGCCACTACAGTGAGCCAATCACTCACAATTCCTAAACATGTCAATCAGGTAGGAATGAAGTGAGACATTAATAGAAATAAAGAGTTGTGTGTTGACATGTAGCCCTTTCCTTGCTTAAATCATTAATATTTTTGAAAAATTAATCTGTGATAAGACAGCTTATCAAGATAGAACCATGTAACTAGAGATGAACCAAACTGTTCAGTTTTATCTAACTCTGTTTTAATAAAGGCTGTGACCCCTGCTATAGAGTCTGACAGCTGCAGGGATTATATACAAATATTCAACTATCCCAGAATCAAACCAGGTCTAAATAAAAAGGAGTGAGTATCACTACAAAGGTTAACTCAGTGGTCCTAATGCGTTTGATATCAGCAAACACCGAGCGCATACATTGATGTGACACCACAGCCATGCTATCATTGCAAACACTGATAACAGCATAAATCGAATTAAATCGGGACTTGATGAGACCTTCTGAGTATCACTAGAAATATTATAAAGAGTCGTCTCTGTACCACAGTTTGCTTTCAGTAAACACCGACAGCATTCACTGTTAGCATAGCACATCCATGTTAGCAGTGTATAACTGGATGGATTAGCATATTAGCACAGATATCAATAAAGGACTACCGTATTAAATAGTTTTACTAACCTCAGGCAGACGGACAGGCGCTCTGCAGGTGGGATTGAGCGCCTGTAGTTGGTGTCTAGGCGGGCAATGCTGGGACCAACGAGGGAAAGCAGGTCCTCAAACTGGCCGACGGTGATAGCGCTGGAATCGGCCGTCATCCAGGCGCAGTTCCTGGAGCAAATGGTGAAACTCACCAAACTGCTCATGCCTCTGGAGGACCTGATGGACCCAGGTACGGCGAGGACGTCTTTTACGCTGCTGCTCTGCTCTCCACAGTACATAGAGAAGGGAGACTCTCTCTTCAAGCGCTAGCTCGATAGCTGCCATCTTGCAAAGATACCGGTCTGGCACAACTCCCTCCCACATTCCTCCCACATTTCCGGTTCACGCGCGTCAAAATATCATATTCGGTGTGTTCACACCGTTACGGTGTGTGAACACCGAACGCGATGAGACGCGAATAAAACGCCCCAAACGCCCCTAATTTGACGCGTGTACATTCGCGTCTCAACGCGTGTCCAAGAAAAATCCATCGCGCGTCAAAATATGACATTTTGACGCGCGTGAACCGGAAATGTGGGAGGAATGTGGGAGGGAGTTGTGCCAGACCTGGTTTTGCAAGATGGCAGCTATCGAGCTAGCGCTTGAAGAGAGAGTCTCCCTTCTCTATGTACTGTGGAGAGCAGAGCAGCAGCATAAAAGACGTCCTCGCCGTACCTGGGTCCATCAGGTCCTCCAGAGGCATGAGCATTTTGGTGAGTTTCACCACTTGCTCCAGGAGCTGCGCCTGGATGACGGCCGATTCCAGCGCTATCACCGTCGGCCAGTTTGAGGACCTGCTTTCCCTCGTCGGTCCCAGCATCGCCCGCCTAGACACCAACTACAGACGCTCAATCCCACCTGCAGAGCGCCTGTCCGTCTGCCTGAGGTTAGTAAAACTATTTAATACGGTAGTCCTTTATTGATGCCTGTGCTAATATGCTAATCCATCCAGTTATACACTGCTAACATGGATGTGCTATGCTAACAGTGAATGCTGTCGGTGTTTACTGAAAGCAAACTGTGGTACAGAGACGACTCTTTATAATATTTCTAGTGATACTCAGAAGCTCTCATCAAGTCCCGATTTAATTCGATTTATGCTGTTATCAGTGTTTGCATGATAGCATGGCTGTGGTGTCACATCAATGTATGCGCTCGGTGTTTGCTGATATCAAACTGTAGCATTAGGACCACTGAGTTAACCTTGTAGTGATACTCACTCCTTTTTATTTAGACCTGGTTTGATTCTGGGATAGTTGAATATTTGTATATAATCCCTGCAGCTGTCAGACTCTATAACAGGGGTCACCAGCCTTTATTAAAACAGAGTTAGATAAAACTGTGAACAGTTTGGTTCATCTCTAGTTACATGGTTCTATCTTGATAAGCTATGTCTTATCACAGATTAATTTTTCAAAAATATTAATGATTTAAGCAAGGAAAGGGCTACATGTCAACATACAACTCTTTATTTCTATTAATGTCTTACTTCATTCCTACCTGATTGACATGTTTAGGAATTATGAGTGATTGGCTCACTGTAGTTGTGAAAGTTGCTACCAATCAAATTATGATACGTTAAAGTTAAAACAAAACACAACTGTTTTAGATATTATCTAATATACATTTTGTAATTATCCTTATAATTACAAAAGGTTTTATGTAAGATTCATGTTTTGTGATTTATATCTGACATCACAAAAGTATTTTGGAATTTGAATAATGTATTTTGTAACTGCAGTACACATAATACTGATTTTGAACAATTTTGTCCAGGTTCCTTGTCACCGGGGACTCCTTCAGGACCATCGCGTTCAGTTTCAGAGTCGGTGTGTCCACGGTGAGCCAGATCACCCCCCAGGCAGCGACGTCCATCTGGGACTGTCTAGTGGACGACTTCATGGCTGTGCCTTCACCTGGAGACTGGCGGTCCATCACAGAGGGATTCCAGGAGCGCTGGAACTTTCCTCTGTGCTGTGCAGCTCTGGATGGGAAGCACATCCAGACAAAGGCACCCCATATATCATATAGGAGACACACACATTGATATACACTAAATATTCATTTCATTTCTTTTTTGTGGTGCCCAAATTGATGCACCTGCTTGATTTTGTTTAAACAATTATTGCACACTTTCTGTAAATCCAGTAAACTTCTTTTCACTTCTCAAATATCACTGTGTGTGTCTCCTGTATGATATTTAACTGACATTTTTTATTGTAACAACCAACAATTTATACAGGAAAATAATGTCTATTAACAAGGTTGCCCAAACTTCTGCATCCCACTGTATCAGTATATTTTGTCATTAGTATAATATGAAATAAATTCTACATGTGTCAAGTCGTGTGCCAACATTTGCTGTGTAGTAGAACTGAGACATTAGTCATTATAAACATTTATTTGAAATAATATTAAAAGTCTCAAACAGAAAAACATTAAACATAAATATATAAAATATAAGTATTTACAGAGAGACAGGAATAAAAAGGACCAGCTGCTCTCCAGAGCAGGAACAAGGCTGAGGAGGAAATGCTCCATTGGAGACTGGTGTGGCCTCTTCAGGGACTCCAGGATGGCCAGCTCCACCGCCGATGGACCGTCCTGGGACCCGTCCCTCATCTGCCTCGGAGCCGTCCTCCTCTGTGGGCCTGTAAAACAGCACAAAACACAAAGAAATGAGAAGGCTGCTACTAGATTTTAATTTCAACATTGAAAAAAAACAAAAACAATAACAGGATATAATCAGATTGGTTGTAGATATTTAGTAAAGGTGATCACAAGGGAATCCCACCGACTAAAAAGGTATCAGTGCTTGCTGTACATATCTGTGGGTGCAGCAGCAGGAGCTCAGGGACTGGGGATGCTCTGCTGCAGAATCAGTTGGTTCTATCAATACAGTATTAAATGTTAACAGGTTGGATATAATAATCGTAGAGTAGACAGTGGTCCCTCATTTATTGCAGGGGTTCTCAGAATAACTAGCCCCTGGTCACAGTTCTCACAATTGATTCTCAAAGTGCAAACCTTTGTAGATTGCAAAACGTAAAAGTATTAATATGCCGCGGTTTGTCTTCATCTGCCTGCCACTTTCGTGCGCCTTTTTCCCTCACGGTGCAGGTGTCTATTTCCGAATGAGGCTCATAGTTATGGGTGTTTTTGTGCTGTTTTTTCTATTGGACGCGATGGTTATCAAAACCAAACGTGATAAATTTGGCAAGCGCAGGAGATTTGTCAATCAGGCTGCAGAATGCAATGCTGTACTGTGCAATAAAAAATCAGCGAAAAAGCAAAGCAGTCACGGATGAACAGCGGGACCACTGTGTGCTGTTTATTAATAAACAATAAAATATATTCCTAAATGACAACATGCATAAAAGCAGAACGGTATTTGTACGTCAGTGGGAAAATAGCGGTGGCTTGCTAGCTTTTGTGCGGCTTCCCCGGGTCAGTGAAAACTTTCAAAAGAGAAATGAATGAACTTACCAGGTTGCCCGATCTCTTCACATATCTTCCTCCAAGCTCGGTCCTTTTTATTCCTGTCTCGGTACTGAAAGCAGCTGGTGTTGTACAGCTCCGAGTTGTTTGCTACCGCATTGATTAGCCTTCCCCTCCATTGAAGTATGAAAGGCTTTGGCTGGATCTGCCCCTTTGACCTAGGTAACAGCCACGTCACCAGGCTCCTGATTGGTTGTCGCGGCGCGATTTGACGCTGGAGTTCAGATTTTTCCAACTCGAGCGGTAGACGCGAAACGCGCGTATGCACAAAATGCAACACAAAAACTCACGCGCGTGGTTTTATTCGCGAGTCAAACGCGCCAGACGCGCTACACTGACGCGCGTTTCACGCGTTTTGGCGTTTTCGCGACGCAAATCTGCTTCCGAATTTTCGCGGGACCCGCAATCGCGCGTCATCGCGCCTTTCCATTGACTTTACATGTAAACCTGACGCTCTATTCGCGTCCATCGCGTTCGGTGTGAACACACCGGGGGTAGCCCGTTTACCAGTAGCAGACTTCCGCTGCGGATTTTCAAAATAAAAGTTCCAAAATAAACCCATGGTTGCGATCCCAAGTTTAACAGGAATTTAACAACAACAAAACCATATCCATTCTTTTACATCGTTACACAGGCATCATGCGCGAGACTGAGAATCTGGAGTCTATATTCCTTTGGCACCAAAACCTGATTTACCCGATGAAAATCAGTTGAGTCAGGAGACCAAGATCGCAACAGCACACCGTTCTCAATGAGATATTTTACTGGAGCTTTAGATCCCTCTCTGTCCACAACAGAGGAAAAACAAGGCACCAGTGAAGGATCACCCTGCTGTGCTTTGATCAACAGCTCTCTGGTAATATTCAAGCTCTGATTAATGTCCTCAGGAATCATTTCAGGGACGTCACAGGTGGAGATTTTCACAGAATCAATGGGTGACACGAAAGAGTCGTCTTCATCAAGTGTAGCCATAAACGACACCGACAAATCCACAATCTCACCCATTTTACGAGCCTGAGCACGAGTAATTGCGCACGCAGGAAACACCTCTGAAGCAGTGGAACTTGAGTCAGCAGCAAGGGCAGGAACATCAACAACTTCTGGCGGGGGAAAAACATGCCCACCAGCTAGATCATTACCAAGAATGAAGGAAACTCCTTCAATTGGTAATCGCTGGCGCACGGCGACCTTAACGTAGCCCGACACTAACAGCGAGTGCAGGTGCACCATATGCAGAGGGGCTTTGGTGACGCTCATTTTTATTCCCCACACTAGTATGTCGGAACCACAGGATGTTTTTTTAGACAAAGGCAGCACAGACTCTAGTAGAAACGAGTGGTACGCACCCGTATCTCTAAGAATCGTGACTGGCACTTTATCTTTTTCTTCACCCGTCAACGAAACAAAGCCACATGACACAAATGGTAGAAACTGCGTGTCAACGTCAGTTTTAGGGTTTTGTTCGGCCTCCACGTGCACCTTTGGCGAGCAAGCGGTTTTAATCAAACCCACGCCTGCGGGGAATTTAGTGCCCCTCGCATCTTTTTTTTTTTTTTTTTGGCCTGTCCCATTTGGCTCTTTTGCCATCAGAATTGTTGTCTAAAGGCAAAGAAAGATGCCCAACGGATTTACTTTACCAAACTGACCATCCCAGCCTTGCCGTAATGGTCCATTTGATTCACCTTTTATTGTTTTTATTTTCACTTACTGAATACGGGACAGACTTGACTGGGGGAAAGAAGGGGAGAAAGAAAGAGGGAAAGAGAAACAGCTGAGAAGAGGGACGGGGGAGAAGGGCAAAAGACAAAAACCAACAGAACGGGCAGAGAAAAAAAATGCATATATCAATCACCTGGGTCACCTGCTGAGAAAGAAAAAAGAAAGCAAGCAGAAGAGAACAAGAGTAATAGAATAAACAACATCACAATGATATATGGGAATATGACAGTAAATACTAAATGTTAAACATTATTGTGCAGTGTGCTTTATGGCTGTGCAGTGTGCTTTATGGCTACACAGTCTGCTTTGAGGTAGGAGCCAAAAAGGGTGTAGTTTGTGGTTGTGATCACCCGTGTGTACACCTGGACCAAGGAGTGAGCCGGTGTGTACCTGGACGCCCATCCCCGGACACAAAGAACCACCAACGCACCGATGTCTGAGGGGGTCCGCCACTGGCAGGGGAAGTGGTGGTAGTGGGAGATAGGCCTCCAAACCTTGGAGGGCCTGAGATGTCCCCAGAGAGGTGGCGCCTGACACCCAACCTGACATATAGACACAGACATACAGGCACACACAGATACAAACATCCATTCCCACCCTCATGCTCTCATATGCACTTACTCCACACTCAACCAAGGTGGAGACAGACATAAAGAGACGCTGTACACACGATCACACTCCCCAAGCGTACTCTACAAACCGGGTCTAGGTGCCCTTGCCCCTGGAGGGGGGAACTGCACCCAGACCCAGGTGGTGTTTCCCTTTTCCCTGCGGTGGGGGGAGGCAGACCGCCCCGACTCCGCAGCAGCAGGAAGGCTCCACACTCCAGACCGCAGTCGGACGGCCAACTCCTCCTCCTAGCCCCCCTGCTCCAGCAGGTCGCAGAGAATGGGGGTGAGAGAAGACTCCAAACCTCCCTCCACCCGCTCATTGTAGTGTTGATGCATGTGTGTTCTAAGGTGCATTTAAAACCCAGGAGGGCTTGGAGCTACCTGCCAGAGAGCAGCAGGTAAGTGCATGGTCCCTCCTGCTAGCCCTTAATGTCTACGTGTATTTAAAATTGAGAGGTGGGCAACGATGCCAGGGGTGGGGTGTACACCCTGATGGTACTTTGGACTCCGTGTATCGTGTCCACCCCCAAGATCCTATATGTATGTGTAATGAGAGTGTGAGTAATGTGAATGTCTAAGTTGTGGGATAAAATTGAGGCAGAGGCAGCCAGAAGGTGACAGAGGGGGGGGGGGGGGGTAGCCTCCTCTGCACCCTGGTGACATACCCCTACTCCAAGGCCCTGCATGTGTGGGTGGTTGTGGTGGAGCGGGACGAGGGAGGCAGCTGGAGATGGGGAGGGAAGGAAGGGAGGGGCAAGTGACCCCTCCCTGGGGCCAGCTCCCCCGCTGACCCCAGTAGGCACCCCCATACTCCGCGACTCGCCAGGGAAAGGGGGCCCAGGCCCATCCAGACCGGGGCCCAGTGCAGCAGCGCCGCCCGGCCCCACAGAGCCCGGGACAGTCCACCCAACCCCACCACAGAGAAAACTGCACCCACCCCACCATCCACTCATCTTCCAGACTACATAAGACAATAAACACCCAGGCTGAGATCTTCCTCCACCTCTCCTGTATCTCCCCCTCCTACAGAGGGAGCTCCTGAGGAGAGGAAAGCTCCTGCAAGATGTGACAATCTCCCCCACCAGTTGAAGAGCCCCCCAGGTGGCTCGATGCACCGGCGGCACCCTGCTCCAGGGCTGGGCCCCCATGCACCCACCCGCCCACAACCCCGGCAACACACCAACCAGGACCCAAGCCCCCGAGGCCCGGTCCGGGTCCCAGCCCAGAGACGGAGCGCCCCCAGAACCTCACGCCCATCCCGGACCCACCCAGGGGCAGCCAGGCTACCAGGTCAGTAACCCACGTCCGTCAGCACAGACCCTCCCCTAGCCCCGCTGCACGCAGCCGCGAGGAAACAGTCACCTGAGAGCCAACAGAGCCCCCAACCGGACATGACCGCTACCCCGGGTTGAGCCCCCCAAGGAAGATGCCTCCGGGGAACCCCCCGACGCCCTAAGCCTGTCCCTACCCCCACACCAATCACAACAGTGAAGGCGGGACCAAACTATGACCCCCCACCCCCACTAGGTGATGGAGCTGATCAAAGGAGCCCAGAGCAATGGATCTGATGTGGTGGCAGAGGCTGTATCAAGGCTAATGTAATCTAATAGATAATTTCTATATTGGTTAGAATTAAGATTATTTTTATTTTTCCAGTTCATGAGGACTGTTTTCTTGGCTATGCATAGGGCAGTGAAAACCATATGGGCTATATTCTTTTCTGAAGTGACATTATCTAAGCTGCCCAACAAACACACTAAGGGGGAAGTTGGAATGTTACATTTCAGGCACTTCGATAAGTCTTCACATATCTCGCGCCAAAACTTCTGAACTGGTGGACAGAACCAAAGAGCGTGGATATAATTGTCCGGTGAATTGGTTTGGCAGTGTGAGCAGTTGTTGGTAGACGTAAAGCCCATCTTGAACATCCGATGACCTGTATAGTGTACTCTATGTAATATTTTGTATTGAATTAATTGAAGACTGGGATTTCTAATTAGATGAAAGGTTTTTAAGCAAATCTGAGACCAGAAGTTTAGGTCTAAGTTAACTGATAAATCCGCTTCCCATTTTGCAATAGGAAGTGATATTGATTCATCTGTTTTAGAAAGCATTCTGTATATTTTGGATAGTAATTTGGGGGGTTTAAGAGTAAGAAATTGAACCACACTTGGTGGTGTTTGTAGTTCAACTTGACCCGGTTTAAATTTCTTTTTTACTATGGATTTAATTTGTTGATATTCTAAAAACCTTTTCTTGTTGATCCCATATTGTGTAACTAGTCCGTCAAATGAAATAAATTCTGTTCCTTCTAGTATATGTTCTAAATATTTGATTCCTTTATCACTCCAATCTGAAAAGTTTATCATATTATTGTTTTGTAATATGTCAGGGTTGTTCCAGATAGGTGTACGTTTGCATGGGATTAATGAAGACGCCGTCAATTTTAGAAACTCCCACCATGCTGTCAGAGAAGAGCTGATGTTGATGCTTTTAAAGCATTCATGTCGTTGGATGTTTGAGCTGATAAATGGTAGGTCTGAGATCTCTAGATTATTGCAGAGTGCTTGTTCTACATCTAGCCAAGGTTCATCTAAGAGGGTGTGTTTTAGCCATCCTGAGATAAACTGAAGCCTGTTGGCTAAGAAGTAGTGCTGAAAGTTAGGCAGTTCTAGTCCTCCTTTATCCTTGGTCTTTTGTAGTGTTTTTAAGCTTATACGTGGGGGTTTATTTTTCCAAAGGAATTTGGACATACATGAATCTAGAGATCTGAACCAATCTTGTGGCGATTTAGTTGGGATCATTGAGAATAAATAATTTATTTTTGGTAAGACCATCATTTTTATAGCGGCAACCCTTCCCATGAGTGATATGGGTAGACATTTCCATCTAGCCAGATCATCTTCTACCTTCTTTAAAAGTGGGATATGGTTTAATTTAGTTAGATCTGCAAGCTTGGGAGAAACATTAATACCTAAATATTTTATATTTCCCGATTGCAGTGGTGTTGAAGAGGAATTATGGAAGGAGCAATTAATCGGTAGGACTGTAGATTTTGACCAGTTAATTGAGTAATCTGATATTCTTGCAAAAGAGTTTATCAATTCAATCACCCCAGAGATATTGGTTTGTGAATTTTGGAGAAAGAGTAACACATCATCCGCATAAAAGCTGATTTTATGTTCCACGTTCTTGCATTTTATGCCCTTAATTACTGAATTCTGTCTAATTGCTGCTGCTAGTGGTTCAATAAAAATTGCAAATAGTGAAGGGGAGAGTGGGCCTCCCTGCCTGGTGCCCCTCAAGAGACAGAAGCTGGAGGATGTCTGGTCATTTGTTCTAACACAAGCTGTTGGGGAATTATATAATATTTTTAACCAGTTTATGAAAGAGGATCCAAAACCAAATTTGTGTAAAGTTGCAAATAGAAATTTCCAGTTAACTCTGTCAAATGCTTTTTCTGCGTCTAAAGAGAATATTGTAGTTTCTAGGTTTTTACTGTATGAGTAGTCTATCAAATTAAGTAATCTACGTGTATTTGTTGATGAGTGCCTACCTTTTATGAAACCAGTTTGGTCAGGATGAATTAAGAGGGGGGTTATTTTCTCCAGTCTCTTTGAGAGAGCTTTGCAGATTATTTTAAGGTCTACATTTATAAGGGATATTGGACGATAGCTTGAGGGATATACAGGGTCTTTGCCTGGTTTTAGCAGGAGATTAATGTTTGCAGAATTCATATTTGATGGAAGTCTGCCCTTTTCTTTAATTTCCAACAACGTTCTGTAGAAAACTGGTGCTAGAATCGACCAGAATTCTTTGTAGAATTCTGCAGGAAAGCCATCTGGACCTGGAGCCTTATTATTGTGCATACTTATCAGGGCTTCCTGGAGTTCACCTGGTGTCAGTGGTGAATCCAGTGCCATTGCTTGAGTGTCCAATAATTTTGGAAGAGTTATGTTGTCCAAAAACTGATCAATTTCTTTTTTAGATGGGTTTATTTGTGGTGAATACAACATTTTATAGAAATCCCTGAAAATGTTGTTTATTTGTATCGGTTCATATAATGTGTTCCCAGATGAATCTTGAACAGCACATATTGTCACGGCGACGGATGGCCGGTACTGAATAGGACTCAGGTGCAGAAACCCAGAGCGGAGACAGTAGATGATTTAACAGTTTATTACGGTTAAGTGCAAGGGGGAAAAAAAGGGAAACGTGGCAAAGACAGAAAATGACGAGACGTGGAGCCTTGGTGTGGCGTGCCCAGGGGAACGTGGCTAGGGCGAGGGAACGAGGCCTGAGAAGTGGAACGGAGCTGAGTGGGGAACAGTCACATTGCAGTTAGGGACCTGGAGTGTTTGAGAGGGGGATGATGAAGATCCAGGGGAGGCTGAGTGGCGTGGAAAGGCTGACCTGAGATCCGGGGCTCCAGATGGAGTGTGATGGCAGGAGGGCAGGCAGGTGAGGCACAGAGGGATTTCCAAAATGATCACTAGGTATCCCGAGTCCGGAGGTGGAGTGAGCCAGGGTGTGTACAGCAACTGTAGTACAAAAGAGTCTTTGTTAGTAAGATGAATCACAGCGAGAATTTGAAACACAAGACCTGTTACCAACATGGGTTGATGACGAACTGGCAGTGAGTGAACATCGATGTGTGGTTTAAATCCCTCTGGCTTGATAGCCTGCAATAGGCTCCAGGTGTGCAGGAGCTGGAGTTGGCCCTGCCCAGGGGCGGATCCCAGGTCAGTTCAGGAGCCTAATGGAAACTCCAGCCACCCACCGTAGACCATGACACATATAGTTGTTTTTTCTTTATTTATTTTTAGCTGGTTTGCTAGAAATTGACCGGATTTATTACCATGTTCATAATTTTGTAGGCGTAGTCTTTGTACTAAGAATTTTGTTTTTTTATCAATTATCTCATTTAATTCTAGTTTTGTTTTGCGTATTTTGTTCAATGTTTCCTGATCTTGGTGGGACGCGTAGGCTTCTTCTAGTGATTTGATGTTTTTTTCTAATTCCTGAATATTTTTGTTTTCTTTTTTCTTTTTATGTGATGAGAAAGAAATTATTTTACCTCTCATCACAGCTTTCCCTGCTTCCCATAGAACAGAAGCTGATGTTTCGGGAGTGTCATTATAGTCCAAATATGAAGTCCACTCTTTTTTAAAATATTTAATAAAGTCTTCATCTTTAAGTAGTGATATATTAAATCTACAGTTTTTTCTTGGCGTAGTATTATTCTTGTGCATTAGTGTTAAAGATACAGGACCATGATCGCTGACAGCTATAGGGTGAATCTCAGTGTCTGAAATGTCGTTCAGCAGTGAGCTGCTGACTAAAAAAATAATCCAGACGAGAGTAGGAGTGATGGACATGTGAGAAAAAAGTATATTCCTTACTGGTGGGGTGAAGGGAGCGCCATGCATCGCAAAGACCAAAGTCGCTCATATACTGTTTGATTATATTTGTGGACTGCCAATTACGCTGAGTTCCCGCTGTATTGAGCCTATCCATGTCTTCATTTAGTCCAAGGTTGAGGTCACCTCCAAGAACAAGTGTGCCATCTAAGTGTTCAGAGAGTGCACTGAAAAAACCGTGAAAGAATGAGGGATCATCAACATTTGGACCATATACACTTGCAATACATAGCTTTTTATCACGTATAGATAGTTTAATGATTAAGAATCTACCCTCTGGATCTATAACTGTATCGAGTACTGTGAAATTAATATTTTTATGTATTAAAATTGCTGCTCCCCTTTGTCTAGAATTATAACAAGCTGAGAACACATTGGGAAACTCAGGTGTTTTAAGTTCATTCGAACCTCTAAGAGGTCTGTGGGTCTGCTTCTTTTCTTTTTAATACTGGACACGCAGCAATCAAATGTCCTGAGTCGTGACAATAAAAACATTCTCGACCGTTTGATTTAGCACTAAACTGTGATACGTTTTTACGCACTGCTCCTGGTGACTTTTTTCGTTCAGACAGATTTTCCTGAAACGAATTCTGTGCACGGAACGCACTTTTGTGTGTTAAAACAAACTCGTCAGCCAGGAGAGCCGCGTTAGTGAGAGACGACACCTTTTGTTCGTTTAAATAAGTCACGATGCGTTCCGGCAAACACCTTTTAAACTCCTCCAGCAAAATAAGAGTTTTCAACTCTTCCACGGTTTTAACTTTACATGAACAACACCATTTCTCAAACAACACATTCTTTTCTCGCGCAAACTCAACAAAAGTCTGGTTAGCAGTTTTATTAAGAATCCTAAATTTCTGTCGATATGCTTCAGGGACAAGTTCATACGCCTGCAGCACAGTTTTCTTAAGAGTTTCATAGTTTAAACTCTGCTCAATAGACAGGCTTGAACACACTTCTTGGGCTTTCCCCACAAGCTTACATTGGAGTAAGAGGGACCAAAACTCTTTCGGCCACTTCAAAGCAGCGGCTATGCGCTCAAATGCACTAAAATAGGAGTCTACCTCAGACTCGCAAAACGGGGGAACCAACTTGATATGCTTACTTATGTCAAAACCAGCAGAAGAGGAAGCACTTGTGCTTGATAACGTTGGGGAAACACCCGCTGAGCCCTTTTCAAGCTCAAGAGCCCTGATACGGAGATGCATAGCTTGCACTTCCAGCTGCCTATTGCGGGTCTCCACCTCTTTTATGCGGAGCGTGAGGCGCAGATCCTCAGTGGACGTACCTTCACTGGATTCAGAAACCAGATCAGCCTCCGTGCCAGCAGCAGACGCATCAACTGCGTTAGAAGCCGCTTCAGATGCAGTGCCATCTGCGCCTGTCACTGGCTTGCTTTCCGCATCATCTCCCCGTGGTAAAAGCACACCTTTTCCCACTAGCTTTTCAGCCAGGGTTTCCTTCAACTCTGCCTTGTGAGCACTGTAAGACACTTCCACATCGTAAGAGTTAGCCACGATGAGCAGGTCCGCTTTCTTACATTTGTCAATTTTTTTCCATGAAGGTGCCTTCACAAAATCGTCAAGTGAAAACTCCATTTCCACACACACACCCCCACACAAAAAATAAAACCGCTAACCAGAACAAGACACGCCAACCCCACAAACCAACAAGCGAGAAAAGAGACGGAACGAGCCCCCAATTATGTTATGGCCCGTCTAGGCGCGGCCAGACCACAACATAAAGGGTGATCCATCCCCGTCCAACCCCCAAGCAGCACGTCACACACTTAATATTTTGTGACAGTGATTTATTTACAACAAGGTGCAGTTAAACAAAGGAAGGGAGCATCATAACTTCAGGGTGAACCCAAGGCCAAAACAACAAACAAAAGTAACCTATCTCAGGAATAAACGCAACTTACCTACTCAAAAAGAACTAAACCAAACGACAATCACTTTCCTCCCTGCCTAACAAAAACAGGAGAAAACTGATCAACCAAAAAGGCGGTCCACCCCTACATGCTCTTACATTAACATAGTATGACACAGTGAACGGTCTGCCGGTTGGGTTGGGCCGAGGATGAATGAATTGGCAGTCCCTGGCGGTCTCTTCTTATCCGCTGCCTCCCAGTCGTCAGCCAATCGGTGTGATCCATCCACCCTAGATGCACCAATCCCGGAGGAGCACCTGGACACTCAAATTCACACACAATTACGGTCACAGTCGTAACACCTTGTTTTCATTCAAAGTCTGTTCTGTCATGGTCCTGGGCCATGTTGGCCCAGTATTCTTAGTTCTCTTGTATTTTTGTATTCAGTTCCCTGTTTAGGTTCTGTTTCCTGAGTTGCCCTGTTATGTTGTTCCCTGTGTGCTTTCCCTTTGTGACTCTCACCCCCTGTGTGCCCCTCTATTCATGAGCCCTTGTCCCCTTTCGTGTTTTATTCCATGTTTTCCCCAGCCTGTTATGTCTGTGTTCTCCCCGTGCTCTCTCCTCCTGACTGAACCTCTGTGTACTTCCTGTTTGACTCTGCCCGTCTCCCGTCAGTGTTATGTTCACCCCGCCCTGTCTCGTTATGGTTATCTGTGTCAGCTGTGTTCCCCGTGTGTTCCCACTTTCCTCGTTAACCCTCTGTGTATTTCTGTCTGCGTCTTCCTCTGTTCGGCGTCGCGTTCTCCCTCATGTTGTGTGTTACTCTCCCCGTGGTTCCTGGTACATCTCATGTTTAGTTTTTCCAGTTTAGTTCAGTACTGTTTTGTGTTTCACCTTTAAGCCAGCATTAAAACTGTGATCGTTAAGTTTATCCCCGTGTCTGTGAGTCTGCATCTTGGGTCCTTCTCCTGCCTGCCACACAACGAATCATGACATGTTCTGTACATTCTAATTCCCTTGTTTTCATTCAAACTCTGTTCTGTACATTCTAATTCCGTTGTTTTCATTCAAACTCTGTTCTGTACATTTTAATTCTGTGGTTTTGATTCAAATTCCATTGTTTTGATTCAAATTCTGTTCTCTACATTCTAATTCCGTTGTTTTTTTATTCAAACTCTGTTCTGTACATTCTAATTCCGTTCTTTTCATTCAAACTCTGTTCTGTACATTCTAATTCCGTTGTTTTCATTCAAAGTCTGTTCTGTACATTCTAATTCCGTTGTTTTCATTCTAATTCCGTTGTTTTCATTCAAACTCTGTTCTGTACATTCTAATTCAGTTGTTTTCATTCTAATTCCGTTGTTTTTTTATTCAAACTCTGTTCTGTACATTCTAATTCCGTTGTTTTCATTCAAAGTCTGTTGTGTACATTCTAATTCCGTTGTTTTCATTCAAACTCTGTTCTGTATATTCTAAATCCCTTGTTTTCATTCAAACTCTGTTCTGTACATTCTAATTCCGTTGTTTTCATTCAAACTCTGTTCTGTACATTTCAATTCTGTTGTTTTGATTCAAATTCCATTGTTTTTATTCAAACTCTGTTCTGTACATTCTACTTCCGTTTTTCATTCAAACTCTGTTCTGTACATTCTAATTCTGTTGTTTTCATTCAAAGTCTGTTGTGTACATTCTACTTCCGTTGTTTTCATTCAAACTCTGTTCTGTATATTCTAATTCCGTTGTTTTCATTCAAACTCTGTTCTGTACATTTCAATTCTGTTGTTTTGATTCAAATTCCATTGTTTTTATTCAAACTCTGTTCTGTACATTCTACTTCCGTTTTTCATTCAAACTCTGTTCTGTACATTCTAATTCCGTTGTTTTCATTCAAAGTCTGTTCTGTACATTCTAATTCTTTTTTTTCATTCAAACTCTGTTCTGTACATTTCAATTCTGTTGTTTTGATTCAAATTCCATTGTTTTCTTTCAAATTCTGTTCTCTACTGTCACGGTCCTGGGTCTTAGGACCCAGTGTTTTGAGTTTTAGTTCATCTTAATGTGTATAGTATGTTAAGCTCATTAGGCCTCCTATGTTCATTTGCTTATTAGTCCCCCCTTGTGTTTCCAACCCATGTTAAGTCTCCCCTGCTCTTCATGTGGTTCATGTCTGTGTCTTACGTTGTTAAGTTCCGGTTATCATGTCTGCGTCTCATTATGTTTCCTATTTTTGGAAGAGATCCTGTGCTTTTATATCATGGTTTATGTTTTGAGTCCTTTGTGGTACTGTTTCGTGTTTCCCTAGATCTCAGTTATGGTTATCTTAGGTTTTGCTCTTTGGCTTTGTCATATGGCTTCCCTGTGTTCCATGTTATGTCTCCCCTGTTGCTGTTAAGTTTGCATGTTTAGAATTCAGTCAGTGTGTTTCCTGTTTTACTTTGTAGGTCCATGCCTCATGTGAGTGTTTCTAGTTTTGCGTCTCTGTCTCGTCCAGCCTGATTACTCCCAGCTGTGCTCCCCTTCTGTGTCTCATTCCCTCGTTATCCCTCTGTGTATTTAAGCCTTGTGTTTCTCTTTGTCAGTGTCGTAGTCTCCATCATAGCTGTGTGATTTTTCCCTGTGGCTCCTTGTGCTTTAGTTTTTCCAGTTTAGTTTATTTTGTATTGTTTTTCGTGTCCCACTCCACGCCAGCAATAAAGCTGTGTTTTTTGAGTTTACCTTTTGTCTCTGTGAGTTTGCGTTTGGGTCCTCTCCTGCCTGCCACACAGCCGAAACATGACATCTACATTCTAATTCCGTTGTTTTCATACAAACTCTGTTCTGTACATTCTAATTCCTTTGATATCATTCAAACTCTGTTCTGTACATTCTAATTCTGTTGTTTTCATTCAAACTCTGTTCTGTACTTTCTAATTCTGTTGTTTTCATTCAAATTCTGTTCTGTACATTCTACTTCCGTTGTTTTCATTGAAACTCTGTTCTGTACATTCTAATTCTTTTGTTTTCATTCAAAGTCTGTTCTGTACATTCTAATTCCGTTGTTTTCATTCAAAGTCTGTTCTGTACATTTCAATTCAGTTTTTTTTATTCTAATTCCGTTGTTTTCATTCAAACTCTGTTCTGTACATTCTAATTCCGTTGTTTTCATTCAAACTCTGTTCTGTACATTCTAATTCCGTTGTTTTCATTCTAATTCTGTTTGTTTCAATATTCCATTGTTTTCATTCTAATTCTGTTTTCATTCAAACTCTGTTCTGTACATTTCAATTCAGTTTTTTTTATTCTAATCCCATTGTTTTCATTCAAACTCTGTTCTGTAAATTTTAATTCCGTTTTTTTTCTTTCAAACTCTGTTCTGTACATTTCAATTCTGTTGTTTTGATTCAAATTCCATTGTTTTTATTCAAACTCTGTTCTGTACATTCTACTTCCGTTTTTCATTCAAACTCTGTTCTGTACATTCTAATTCCGTTGTTTTCATTCAAAGTCTGTTCTGTACATTCTAATTCCGTTGTTTTCATTCAAACTCTGTTCTGTACATTCTAATTCCGTTGTTTTCATTCAAACTCTATTCTGTACATTCCAATTCCGTTGTTTTCATTCAAACTCTGTTCTGTACATTTCAATTCTGTTTTTTTTATTCTAATTCCATTGTTTTCATTCAAACTCTGTTCTGTACATTCTACTTCCGTTTTTCATTCAAACTCTGTTCTGTACATTTTAATTCCGTTGTTTTCATTCAAACTCTGTTCTGTACATTCTTAATTCCGTTGTTTTCATTCAAACTCTGTTCTCTACATTCTAATTCTGTTGTTTTCATTCAAACTCTGTTCTGTACATTCTAATTCCGTTGTTTTCATTCAAATTCTGTTGTTTGTTTTAATATTCCATTGTTTTCATTCTAATTCTGTTGTTTTCATTCAAATTCCGATGTTTTCATTCTAATTCCGTTGTTTTCATTCTAATTCCGTTGTTTTTTTTATTCAAACTCTGTTTTGTACATTCTAATTCCGTTGTTTTCATTCAAACTCTGTTCTGTACATTCTAATTCCGTTGTTTTCATTCAAACTCTGTTCTGTACATTTTAATTCCGTTGTTTTCATTCAAAGTCTGTTCTGTACATTCTAATTCTGTTGTTTTCATTCAAACTCTGTTCTGTACATTCTAATTCCGTTGTTTTCATTCAAACTCTGTTCTGTACATTCTAAATCCGTTGTTTTCATTCAAACTCTGTTCTGTTCATTCTAATTCCGTTTTTTTCATTCAAACTCTGTTCTGTACATTTCAATTCTGTTGTTTTGATTCAAATTCCATTGTTTTTCCATTGAACTGAATTTGAATCAAAACAATGGAATTTGAATGAAAACAACAGAATTAGAATGAAATCAATCGACTATTAATACATTCTAATTCCGTTGTTTTCATTCAAACTCTTTTCTGTACATTCTAATTCTCTTGTTCTCATTCAAATTCCTTTTTTTTTCATTCAAACTCTGTTCTATACATTTAAATTCTGTTGTTTTGATTCAAATTCCATTGTTTTCTTTCAAATTCTGTTCTCTACATTCTAATTCCGTTGTTTTCATTCAAACTCTGTTCTGTACATTCTAATTCCGTTGTTTTCATTCAAACTCTGTTCTTTACATTCTAATTCCGTTGTGTTCATTCAAACTCTGTTCTGTACATTCTAATTCCGTTGTTTTAATTCAAACTCTGTTCTGTACATTCTAATTCCTTTGATATCATTCAAACTCTGTTCTGTACATTCTACTTCCGTTGTTTTCATTCAAACTCTGTTCTGTACATTCTAATTCTTTTGTTTTCATTCAAAGTCTGTTCTGTACATTCTAATTCCGTTGTTTTCATTCAAAGTCTGTTCTGTACATTTCAATTCCGTTTTTTTTATTCTAATTCCGTTGTTTTCATTCAAACTCTGTTCTGTACATTCTAATTCCGTTGTTTTCATTCAAACTCTGTTCTGTACATTCTAATTCCGTTGTTTTCATTCTAATTCTGTTTGTTTCAATATTCCATTGTTTTCATTCTAATTCTGTTTTCATTCAAACTCTGTTCTGTACATTTCAATTCAGTTTTTTTTATTCTAATTCCATTGTTTTCATTCAAACTCTGTTCTGTACATTTTAATTCCGTTTTCTTTTCTTTCAAACTCTGTTCTGTACATTTCAATTCTGTTGTTTTGATTCAAATTCCATTGTTTTTATTCAAACTCTGTTCTGTACATTCTACTTCCGTTTTTCATTCAAACTCTGTTCTGTACATTCTAATTCCGTTGTTTTCATTCAAAGTCTGTTCTGTACATTCTAATTCCGTTGTTTTCATTCAAACTCTGTTCTGTACATTCTAATTCCGTTGTTTTCATTCAAACTCTATTCTGTACATTCCAATTCCGTTGTTTTCATTCAAACTCTGTTCTGTACATTTCAATTCTGTTTTTTTTATTCTAATTCCATTGTTTTCATTCAAACTCTGTTCTGCACATTTTAATTCCGTTGTTTTCATTCAAACTCTGTTCTGTACATTCTAATTCCGTTGTTTTCATTCAAACTCTGTTCTCTACATTCTATTTCTTTTGTTTTCATTCAAACTCTGTTCTGTACATTCTAATTCCGTTGTTTTCATTCAAACTCTGTTCTCTACATTCTATTTCTGTTGTTTTCATTCAAACTCTGTTCTGTACATTCTAATTCCGTTGTTTTCATTCTAATTCTGTTGTTTTCATTCAAATTCCGATGTTTTCATTCTAATTCCGTTGTTTTCATTCTAATTCCTTTGTTTTTTTTATTCAAACTCTGTTTTGTACATTCTAATTCCGTTGTTTTCATTCAAACTCTGTTATGTACATTCTAATTCCGTTGTTTTCATTCAAACTCTGTTCTGTACATTTTAATTCCGTTGTTTTCATTCAAAGTCTGTTCTGTACATTCTAATTCTGTTGTTTTCATTCAAAGTCTGTTCTGTACATTCTAAATCCGTTGTTTTCATTCAAACTCTGTTCTGTTCATTCTAATTCCGTTTTTTTCATTCAAACTCTGTTCTGTACATTTCAATTCTGTTGTTTTGATTCAAATTCCATTGTTTTTCCATTGAACTGAATTTGAATCAAAACAATGGAATTTGAATGAAAACAACAGAATTAGAATGAAAACAATCGACTATTAATACATTCTAATTCCGTTGTTTTCATTCAAACTCTGTTCTGTACATTTTAATTCCGTTGTTTTCATTTAAAGTCTGTTCTGTACATTCTAATTCTCTTGTTTTCATTCAAATTCTGTTCTGTACATTCTAATTCCGTTGTTTTCATTCAAATTCCATTGTTTTGATTGAAATTCAGTTCTGTTCATTCTAATTCTGCTTTTTTTCATTCAAATTCCGTTGTTTTTTTTATTCAAACTCTGTTCTGTACATCATAATTCCGTTGTTTTCATTCAGAGTCTGTTCTGTACATTCTAATTCCGTTGTTTTAATTCAAACTCTGTTCTGTACATTCTAATTCCGTTGTTTTCTTTCAAACTCTGTTCTGTACAATTCAGTTTTTTTTATTCTAATTCCATTGTTTTCATTCAAACTCTGTTCTGTACATTCTAATTCCGTTTTTATCATTCAAACTCTGTTCTGTACATTTCAATTCTGTTGTTGTCAGGAATCGCTGTGCGGCAGGCAGGAGTAGGACCCAAAATGCAGGACTCACAGGCACGAGGGAATGAACTCAAAAGGCAGCTTTATTGCGTAACAGAAGATGATAGGCGATACAAAACTAGACTGGGAAAAACTAACATAAAGCTCACCAAGGAACACAGGGAAATCCACACAGCATGAGGGACGACGTCACGCTGAACAGAGGGAGACGCAGACAGAAATACACAGAGGGTTAACGAGGAAAGTGGGAACACACGGGGAACACAGGTGACACTGATAATCATAACGAGACAGGGCGGGGTGAACTGAACATGACATGTACGGGCGTGAGAGTCACAAAGTAAACAGGAAGTGCACAGAGGTTCAGACAGGAGGAGAGAGAGCACGGGGAAAACACAGACATAACGGGCTGGGGAAACATGAAACAACCACAAAGGGAGACGAGGGCTCATAAATACATAGAGGGGCACACAGGGGGTAAAAGCCATGAAGGGAAAACACTTAGGGAACAACACAACAGGGCAACTCAGAAAACATGGCCTAAGCAAGGAACAAAATACAAACATACAAGGAAACTAAGAACACTGGGCCAACATGGCCCAGGACCATGACAGTACCCTCCCCTCAAGGGCTGGCTCCAGACAGCCCAAACACAGAAAAACAAAACCAAACAGAAAACAACCCAGGGCGGGCGGCGGGGGCCCAGGATGGAGGGCTCGGAACAGAAAACAAAAGAAGAGCACAGCAAACACCGGAGCCCAAGAAAACAACCCAAACACAGAGCAGTTCAGGGGGCCGACCATGCGGAAGGCAACGGCGGAGACGTGGAAACAATTCAGGAGGCCGGCCGTGCGCAAGGCAACGGCGGCGACGTGGAAACAGTTCGGGAGGCCGGCCGTGCGCAAGGCAACGGCGGCGGCGAAGGAGACAACGGAGCAGTTCAGGAGGCCGACCGCGCGGAAGGCGGCGGCGGCGGCGAAGGAGACGACGGAGCAGTTCAGGGGGCCGACCGCGCGGAAGGCGGCGGCGGCGCCGAAGGAGACGACGGAGCAGTTCAGGGGGCCGACCGCGCGGAAGGCAGCGGCGGCCCTCCAGTCCCAGGCGTGCTGGCCATGGCCTGGTGGGCACAGGACCCTCCAGCGGAGACAGGAGGCTGAATGGGCCCCTCGGACCCTCCAGCGGAGACAGGAGGCTGAACGGGCCCCTCGGACCCTCCAGCGGAGACAGGAGGCTGAACGGGCTCCTCGGGCCCTTCAGCGGAGACGAGGAGGTGCTGGCCGGGCTCACTGGAACCCCCAGCGGACGAGGTAGATGGCGGCGTGGGAGCCGTGGAGTCCTGGATGAGCTCATCCGAGCTTCCAGCAGGAGCTGATGTAGAGCCAGAGAGGTTTGGGACCCCTGGCTGAATGTTAAGCCGAACAGAAGACCGTATTGCTATCGGGGACTGGGCCAATGGTTCAGGTGCGAGCTGAGCTGCTGGACACACGGGGACCTGAGCTGCTAGACACACGGGGACCTGAGCTGCTGGACACACGGGGACCTGAGCTGCTAACGGTGGAGAAGTAAATGACTGCACAGGGGACTGAACTGATGTCTGTAGTAACGGTGGTGGTGAGAGTGGAGTAGGTGGTGGAGTTAATGACTTCACAGGGGAATGAACTAGAGGTAGTGACGGTTGTGGTGCTGGTGGTTGAGTGGGTGACTGTGCTAAAGGAGGCTGCACTGGGGACACTGGAGACTGCACTGGGGAAAGCAGGGCTGCAGGAGGCTGCACTGGGGACACTGGAGACTGCACTGGGGACACTGGAGACTGCACTGGGGAAAGCAGAGCTGCAGGAGACTGCGCTAGAGACTGCAGTGATGGTTGTAGTGGAGGTGTAACGGGTGGAGGAGTGGCTGAAGTGGCTGTGGGTCGGGCGGCTAGTAGCTCAGCTACAGAGTATAGTAACGGCAGGGCTATGGGTTGAATGTCTGACTGAGTAGCAGCCTGAATGGCTGGGTGTAGTGATGGTTGGGGTGGAAGGGAAACAGGTGGTAGTGTGGATGACGGAACTAAGGGCGACTGAGTGGCAGACCGAACTGATGACTGAAGCGATGGTAGAGGTGAAAATGGAGCGTGTGGTGGAGTTAATGGCTGAGCTAGCGGGGACACAGGAGACTGAACTGAGGGGGACACTGGAAACTGAACTGAGGGGGACACGGGAAACTGAACTGAGGGGGACACGGGAAACTGAACTGAGGGGGACACGGGAAACTGAGCTGTGAAGGGCTGCGAGGGAGCTAACTGAGCTGTGAAGGGCTGCGAGGGAGCTGACTGAGCTGGGAAGGGCTGCGAGGGAGCTAACTGAGCTGGGAAGGGCTGCGAGGGAGCTGACCGAGCTGGGAAGGGCTGCGAGGGAGCTGACCGAGCTGGGAAGGGCTGCGAGGGAGCTGACCGAGCTGGGAAGGGCTGCGAGGGAGCTGACCGAGCTGGGAAGGGCTGCGAGGGAGCTGACCGAGCTGGAAGTAGCTGCGAGGGAGCTGACCGAGCTGGAAGTAGCTGCGAGGGAGCCGACTGAGCTTCTGGTAGCTGCACAGGCGATAAGCAGCTCGCATTGACATCCGCCACACAAAACACAGCCCCTGAATGAACAGTCATAATGTCTGGAAAAGACACAGAGTCCTCACTCACCACAGCAGGTGAATTAGAAGGCCGAATGTCCGGCTGTGGGGTGGCGCGTCGGCGGCGTGAATGCCGTTTTCTTCGGGAAGCCGAAGGTGCGGTGATGGAGGAAACCGGCAACGACGGAGAGATCACGGCCGGCTCCTCATCCTCCGACCACATTGCTGCGAGAAAAGCAGCGGGTGAGTGACAGTCAGAGTGGAGGGTGGATGGAGAGGAGTCCAGTGGCAGCAGCGTGGAAACGTTTCCCGATTGTGGCGGTCGCTGTTGCGGTATGACGAGCTCGCGAACTTGTACTGTCTCCTTGGCTTTCTGCAGATTGGACAGTAGGCCCGAAAATCCTGAGAGCTTGTGAAGATGGGGATTCCCCTTGAGAATTGCCTCGATGGCGTTTATCCCAATGGACATCGCTTTAATGTCCGAGGCGTGGGAAACTCGCTCCCACAGGCTGAAGATGCGGGCCAAATCGCTTTCCCGGGAGGAGCCTGCTGGGTCCATGTCTGGTGACGTCGTACTGTCAGGAATCGCTGTGCGGCAGGCAGGAGTAGGACCCAAAATGCAGGACTCACAGGCACGAGGGAATGAACTCAAAAGGCAGCTTTATTGCGTAACAGAAGATGATAGGCGATACAAAACTAGACTGGGAAAAACTAACATAAAGCTCACCAAGGAACACAGGGAAATCCACACAGCATGAGGGACGACGTCACGCTGAACAGAGGGAGACGCAGACAGAAATACACAGAGGGTTAACGAGGAAAGTGGGAACACACGGGGAACACAGGTGATACTGATAATCATAACGAGACAGGGCGGGGTGAACTGAACATGACATGTACGGGCGTGAGAGTCACAAAGTAAACAGGAAGTGCACAGAGGTTCAGACAGGAGGAGAGAGAGCACGGGGAAAACACAGACATAACGGGCTGGGGAAACATGAAACAACCACAAAGGGAGACGAGGGCTCATAAATACATAGAGGGGCACACAGGGGGTAAAAGCCATGAAGGGAAAACACTTAGGGAACAACACAACAGGGCAACTCAGAAAACATGGCCTAAGCAAGGAACAAAATACAAACATACAAGGAAACTAAGAACACTGGGCCAACATGGCCCAGGACCATGACAGTTGTATTGATTCAAATTCCACTGTTTTTTTTCAAACTCTGTTCTGTACATCCTAATTCCGTTTTTTTCATTCAAACTCTGTTCTGTACATTCTAATTCCGTTGTTTTCATTCAAACTCTGTTCTGTACATTTCAATTCTGTTGTTTTGATTCAAATTCCATTGTTTTTATTCAAACTCTGTTCTGTACATTCTACTTCCGTTTTTCATTCAAACTCTGTTCTGTACATTCTAATTCCATTGTTTTCATTCAAAGTCTGTTCTGTTCATTCTAATTCCGTTGTTTTCATTCAAACTCTGTTCTGTACATTCTAATTCCGTTGTTTTCATTCAAACTCTGTTCTCTACATTCTAATTCTGTTGTTTTCATTCAAATTCCGTTGTTTTCATTCAAACTCTGTTCTGTACATTCTAATTCCGTTGTTTTCATTCAAATTCTGTTGTTTGTTTTAATATTCCATTGTTTTCATTCTAATTCTGTTGTTTTCATTCAAATTCCGTTGTTTTCATTCTAATTCCGTTGTTTTTTTTATTCAAACTCTGTTTTGTACATTCTAATTCCATTGTTTTTATTCAAACTCTGTTTTGTACATTCTACTTCCGTTTTTCATTCAAACTCTGTTCTGTACATTCTAATTCTGTTGTTTTCATTCAAAGTCTGTTCTGTACATTCTAATTCCGTTGTTTTCATTCAAACTCTATTCTGTACATTCTAATTCCGTTGTTTTCATTCAAAATCTATTCTGTACATTCTAATTCCGTTGTTTTCATTCAAACTCTGTTCTGTACATTTCAATTCTGTTTTTTTTATTCTAATTCCGTTGTTTTCATTCAAACTCTGTTCTGTACATTCAAATTCTGTTGTTTACTTTCAAACTCTGTTCTGTACATTCTAATTGCGTTGTTTTCATTCTAATTCTGTTGTTTGTTTTAATATTCCATTGTTTTCATTCTAATTCTGTTGTTTTCATTCAAATTCCATTGTTTTGATTCAAATTCAGTTCTGTTCATTCTAATTTCGTTGTTTTCATTCAAACTCTGTTCTGTACATTCTAATTCTCTTGTTTTCATTCAAATTCCGTTTTTTTCATTCAAACTCTGTTCTATACATTTCAATTCTGTTGTTTTGATTCAAATTCCATTGTTTTCTTTCAAATTCTGTTCTCTACATTCTAATTCTGTTGTTTTCATTCAAATTCCGTTGTTTTCATTCTAATTCCGTTGTTTGTTTTAATAGTCCATTATTTTAATTCTAATTCTGTTGTTTTCATTTAAATTCCATTGTTTTGATTCAAATTCAGTTCTGTTCATTCTAATTCCATTGTTTTCATTCAAACTCTGTTCTGTACATTCTAATTCCCTTGTTTTCATTTAAAGTCTGTTCTGTAAATTCTAATTCCCTTGTTTTTATTCAAATTCCGTTTTTTTCATTCTAATTCCGTTGCTTTTTTTTATTCAAACTCTGTTCTGTACATTCTAATTTCTTTGATATCATTCAAACTCTGTTCTGTACATTCTAATTCTGTTGTTTTCATTCAAATTCTGTTCTGTACATTCTAATTCCGTTGTTTTCATTCAAATTCTGTTCTCTACACTCTAATTCTGTTGTTTTCATTCAAATTCTGTTGTTTTCATTCTAATTCTGTTGTTTGTTTTAATAGTCTATATTTTTCATTCTAATTGTGTTGTTTTCATTCAAATTCCATTGTTTTGATTCAAATTCAGTTCTGTACATTCTAATTCCGTTGTTTTCATTCAAACTCTGATCTGTACATTTCAATTCTGTTGTTTTGATTCTGTCATGATCCGGAGTCTGCGACTCCGTGTTTGTTTAGTTTATTAGTATTCTGTGGTTTTGGTTACCTTGGGTGTTCATACCCTTCTGTTTCATGGTTTATGTTCCTATGTTCTGTGTCCCCCAGTCTGTGTTAAGTTGGTGTGTTATGTCATTGCGTGTATGTTTTTCCTGTTTTATTGTGAAGGTCTGCGTCTTATGTGAGTGTTTCAGTTTGTCTCCCTACTCTCGTCACGTGATCACTCCCAGCTGTGTTCCCACCTGTATGTAATCTCCCTGTGTTCTCTGAGTGTATTTAAGTTGTGTCTTCTGTCATAGTAATTGCTGGTTCGTCTGTGTTGTTTGCCCTCGGTCTCCCTGCGTCTCACCGTATGTATTTCCCCGGACCTCCCTGCATCCTCGTTTCTGGTCTGTGTTATTAGCTTACCCAGTTTAGGTTTCCGGTTTCTTGTTTTTTCACCAGTGCTGTTTTGTGCCCACCGTTGTAAATAAATATTCACCTGCACCAGAGCTGCCGCCTTTTGGGTCCTTTTCTACAACTCCACACGGCTTGCCCCGCAAACCGTGACAGATTCAAATTCCATTGTTTTGATTCAAATTCTGTTCTCTACATTCAAATCCGTTGTTTTCATTCAAACTCTGTTCTGTACATTCTAATTCCGTTGTTTTCATTCAAACTCTGTTCTGTACATTCTAATTCCGTTGTTTTCCTTCAAACTCTGTTCTCTACATTCTAATTCTGTTTTTTTCATTCAAATTCTGTTCTCTACATTCTAATTCCGTTGTTTTCATTCAAACTCTGTTCTGTACATTCTAATTCCGTTGTTTTCATTCTAACTCTGTTCTATACATTCTAATTCCGTTGTTTTCATTCTAATTCTGTTGTTTGTTTTAATATTCCATTGTTTTCAATCAAATTCTGTTGTTTTCATTCAAATTCCGTTGTTTTCACTTTAATTCCGTTTTTTCTTCATTCAAACTCTGTTCTGTTCATTCTAATTTCGTTTTTTTTTTCATTCAAACTCTGTTCTGTACATTCTAATTCCGTTTCTTTTCATTCAAACTCTGTTCTGTACATTTCAATTCTGTTGTTTTGATTCAAATTCTATTGTTTTTATTCAAACTCTGTTCTGTACATTCTACTTCCGTTTTTCATTCAAACTCTGATCTTACCGTTATCTTGCACGGGCAGGTGCGGCAAACATGCGTTATCTGACACGGGCAGGGGCGGGAAACAGGCGTCATCTTACACAGGCAGGTCCGGGAAACAGTGGTAATCTTACACGGGCAGGCGCAAGAAACAGGCGTTATCTTACACGGAAACGGGCGTTATCTTACACGTGCAGGCGCAGGAAACAGGCGTTATCTTACACGGGTAGGTGCGGGAAAAAGGCGTTATATTACACGGGCAGGCGCGGGAAACAGGCGTTATCTTACACGGGCAGGCGTGGGAAACAGGCGCTATCTTACACGGGCAGGCGCGGCAAACAGGGCCCTGTGCTTCGTACGTCGCTTACTACATCCAAGATCAAATGAAACATCCAAGACCAAATCATCGCGCTAACTCTGAGCTCGCTATTCCGGTTCCCCGAACACACCTGTTGTTGATGATTAGTATAGCTGGATGAAGTAAAGTGAGATCACTGGTTGTAGCCACAGCTGCCCTGTGGCTACAACAGGCGCTATCTTACACGGAAACAGGCATTATCTTACATGGCCAGGCGCGGGAAACAGGCGTTATCTTGCACAGGCCGGCGCGGCAACCATGCGTTATCTGACACAGGCAGGGGCGGTAAACAGGCGTTATCTGACACGGAAACAGGGGTTATCTTACACGGGCAGGCGCGGGAAGCAGTTGTTATCTTATACGGTCTGGCGCGGCAAACAGACGTTAACTTACACGTGCAGGCGCGGGAAACAGGCGTGATCTTATAAGGGCAGGCACGGGAAACAGGCATTATCTTACACAGAAACAGGCGTTATCTTACACAGAAACAGGCGTTATCTTACATGGGCAGGCGAGGGAAAAAGGCGTTTTCTTACACGGAAACAAGCGTTATCTTACACGGGCAGGCGTGGCAAACAGGCGTTATCTTACACGGGCAGGGACGGGAAACAGGCGTTATCGTACACGGGCAGGCGCAGCAAAAGAGCGTTATCTGACAAGGGCAGGCGCGGGAAGCAGGCGTTTTCTTACACGGGCAGGTGCGGGAAACAGTCGTTACCTTACAAGGGCACCAAATGCACTAAGGTCCTGGAATGTTCGGAATTCCGGAATGTTCAGAGTTCCGGAATGTTCAGAGTTCCGGAATGCACCAAGGTTGCGGAATGTTCAGAGTTCCGGAATGCACCAAGGTTCCGGAATGTTCGGAATTCCGGAATGTTCAGAGTTCCGGAATGTTCAGAGTTCCGGAATCAACCAAGGTTCTGGAATGTTCGGAATTCCGGAATCCACCAAGGTTCCGGAATGTTAAGAGTTCCGGAATGCACCAAGGTTGCGGAATGTTCAGAGTTCCGGAATGCACCAAGGTTCCGGAATGTTCGGAATTCCGGAATGTTCAGAGTTCCGGAATGTTCAGAGTTCCGGAATCAACCAAGGTTCTGGAATGTTCGGAATTCCGGAATCCACCAAGGTTCCGGAATGTTAAGAGTTCCGGAATCCACCAAGGTTCCGGAATGTTCAGAGTTCCGGAATCCACCAAGGTTCCGGAATGTTCAGAGTTCCGGAATGCACCAAGGTTCCGGAATGTTCGGAATTCCGGAATGCACCAAGGTTCCGGAATGTTCAGAGTTCCGGAATCAACCAAGGTTCCGGAATGTTCGGAATTCCGGAATGCACCAAGGTTCCGGAATGTTCAGAGTTCCGGAATGCACAAAGGTTCCGGAATGTTCGGAATTCCGGAATGTTCAGAGTTCCGGAATGCACCAAGGTTCCGGAATGTTCGGAATTCCGGAATGTACCAAGGTTCCGGAATGTTCGGAATGCACCAATGTTCAGAGTTCCGGAATGTTCAGAGTTCCGGAATCCACCAAGGTTCCGGAATGTTCAGAGTTCCAGAATCCACCAAGGTTCCGGAATGTTCGGAATTCCGGAATGTTCAGAGTTCCGGAATGCACCAAGGTTCCGGAATGTTCGGAATTCCGGAATGCACCAAGGTTCCAGAATGTTCGGAATTCCGGAATCCACCAAGGTTCCGGAATGTTCGGAATTCCGGAATGTTCAGAGTTCCGGAATGCACCAAGGTTGCGGAATGTTCAGAGTTCCGGAATGCACCAAGGTTCCGGAATGTTCGGAATTCCGGAATGTTCAGAGTTCCGGAATGTTCAGAGTTCCGGAATCCACCAAGGTTCCGGAATGTTCAGAGTTCCGGAATGCACCAAGGTTCCGGAATGTTCGGAATTCCAGAATGTTCAGAGTTCCGGAATGTTCAGAGTTCCGGAATCAACCAAGGTTCCGGAATGTTCGGAATTCCGGAATGCACCAAGGTTCCGGAATGTTCAGAGTTCCGGAATGCACAAAGGTTCCGGAATGTTCGGAATTCCGGAATGTTCAGAGTTCCGGAATGCACCAAGGTTCCGGAATGTTCGGAATTCCGGAATGTACCAAGGTTCCGGAATGTTCGGAATGCCGGAATGTTCAGAGTTCCGGAATGTTCAGAGTTCCGGAATCCACCAAGGTTCCGGAATGTTCAGAGTTCCGGAATGCACCAAGGTTGCGGAATGTTCAGAGTTCCGGAATGCACCAAGGTTCCGGAATGTTCGGAATTCCGGAATGTTCAGAGTTCCGGAATGTTCAGAGTTCCGGAATCAACCAAGGTTCTGGAATGTTCGGAATTCCGGAATCCACCAAGGTTCCGGAATGTTAAGAGTTCCGGAATGCACCAAGGTTGCGGAATGTTCAGAGTTCCGGAATGCACCAAGGTTCCGGAATGTTCGGAATTCCGGAATGTTCAGAGTTCCGGAATGTTCAGAGTTCCAGAATCCACCAAGGTTCCGGAATGTTCAGAGTTCCGGAATGCACCAAGGTTCCGGAATGTTCGGAATTCCGGAATGTTCAGAGTTCCGGAATGTTCAGAGTTCCGGAATCAACCAAGGTTCCGGAATGTTCGGAATTCCGGAATGCACCAAGGTTCCGGAATGTTCAGAGTTCCGGAATGCACAAAGGTTCCGGAATGTTCGGAATTCCGGAATGTTCAGAGTTCCGGAATGCACCAAGGTTCCGGAATGTTCGGAATTCCGGTATGTACCAAGGTTCCGGAATGTTCGGAATGCCGGAATGTTCAGAGTTCCGGAATGTTCAGAGTTCCGGAATCCACCAAGGTTCCGGAATGTTCAGAGTTCCGGAATCCACCAAGGTTCCGGAATGTTCGGAATTCCGGAATGTTCAGAGTTCCGGAATGCACCAAGGTTCCGGAATGTTCGGAATTCCGGAATGTTCAGAGTTCCGGAATGTTCAGAGTTCCGGAATCAACCAAGGTTCCGGAATGTTCGGAATTCCGGAATGCACCAAGGTTCCGGAATGTTCAGAGTTCCGGAATGCACAAAGGTTCCGGAATGTTCGGAATTCCGGAATGTTCAGAGTTCCGGAATGCACCAAGGTTCCGGAATGTTCGGAATTCCGGTATGTACCAAGGTTCCGGAATGTTCGGAATGCCGGAATGTTCAGAGTTCCGGAATGTTCAGAGTTCCGGAATCCACCAAGGTTCCGGAATGTTCAGAGTTCCGGAATCCACCAAGGTTCCGGAATGTTCGGAATTCCGGAATGTTCAGAGTTCCGGAATGCACCAAGGTTCCGGAATGTTCGGAATTCCGGAATGCACCAAGGTTCCGGAATGTTCGGAATTCCGGAATCCACCAAGGTTCCGGAATGTTCAGAGTTCCGGAATGCACCAAGGTTCCGGAATGTTCAGAGTTCCGGAATGCACCAAGGTTCCGGGATGTACCAAGGTTCCGGAATGTTCAGAGTTCCGGAATGCACCAAGGTTCGGAATTCCAGAATGTTCGGAGTTCCGGAATGTTAAGAGTTCAGGAATGCACCAAGTTTCTGGAATGTTCAGAGTTCCGGAATGCACCAAGGTTCCGGAATGTTCAGAGTTCCGGAATGTTCAGAGTTCCGGAATCCACCAAGGTTCCGGAATGTTCAGAGTTCCGGAATCCACCAAGGTTCCGGAATGTTCGGAATTCCGGAATGTTCAGAGTTCCGGAATGCACCAAGGTTCCGGAATGTTCGGAATTCCGGAATGCACCAAGGTTCCAGAATGTTCGGAATTCCGGAATCCACCAAGGTTCCGGAATGTTCGGAATTCCGGAATGTTCAGAGTTCCGGAATGCACCAAGGTTGCGGAATGTTCAGAGTTCCGGAATGCACCAAGGTTCCGGAATGTTCGGAATTCCGGAATGTTCAGAGTTCCGGAATGTTCAGAGTTCCGGAATCAACCAAGGTTCTGGAATGTTCGGAATTCCGGAATCCACCAAGGTTCCGGAATGTTAAGAGTTCCGGAATGCACCAAGGTTGCGGAATGTTCAGAGTTCCGGAATGCACCAAGGTTCCGGAATGTTCGGAATTCCGGAATGTTCAGAGTTCCGGAATCCACCAAGGTTCCGGAATGTTCAGAGTTCCGGAATCCACCAAGGTTCCGGAATGTTCAGAGTTCCGGAATGCACCAAGGTTCCGGAATGTTCGGAATTCCGGAATGCACCAAGGTTCCGGAATGTTCGGAATTCCGGAATGTTCAGAGTTCCGGAATGTTCAGAGTTTCGGAATCAACCAAGGTTCCGGAATGTTCGGAATTCCGGAATGCACCAAGGTTCCGGAATGTTCGGAATTCCGGAATGTTCAGAGTTCCGGAATGCACCAAGGTTCCGGAATGTTCGGAATGCCGGAATGTTCAGAGTTCCGGAATGTTCAGAGTTCCGGAATCCACCAAGGTTCCGGAATGTTCGGAATTCCGGAATGTTCAGAGTTCCGGAATGCACCAAGGTTCCGGAATGTTCGGAATTCCGGAATGCACCAAGGTTCCAGAATGTTCGGAATTCCGGAATCCACCAAGGTTCCGGAATGTTCGGAATTCGGGAATGTTCAGAGTTCCGGAATGCACCAAGGTTGCGGAATGTTCAGAGTTCCGGAATGCACCAAGGTTCCGGAATGTTCGGAATTCCGGAATGTTCAGAGTTCCGGAATGTTCAGAGTTCCGGAATCAACCAAGGTTCTGGAATGTTCGGAATTCCGGAATCCACCAAGGTTCCGGAATGTTAAGAGTTCCGGAATGCACCAAGGTTGCGGAATGTTCAGAGTTCCGGAATGCACCAAGGTTCCGGAATGTTCGGAATTCCGGAATGTTCAGAGTTCCGGAATCCACCAAGGTTCCGGAATGTTCAGAGTTCCGGAATCCACCAAGGTTCCGGAATGTTCAGAGTTCCGGAATGCACCAAGGTTCCGGAATGTTCGGAATTCCGGAATGTTCAGAGTTCCGGAATGTTCAGAGTTCCGGAATCAACCAAGGTTCCGGAATGTTCGGAATTCCGGAATGCACCAAGGTTCCGGAATGTTCAGTGTTCCGGAATGCACAAAGGTTCCGGAATGTTCGGAATTCCGGAATGCACAAAGGTTCCGGAATGTTCGGAATTCCGGAATGCACAAAGGTTCCGGAATGTTCGGAATTCCGGAATGTTCAGAGTTCCGGAATGCACCAAGGTTCCGGAATGTTCGGAATGCCGGAATGTTCAGAGTTCCGGAATGTTCAGAGTTCCGGAATCCACCAAGGTTCCGGAATGTTCAGAGTTCCGGAATCCACCAAGGTTCTGGAATGTTCGGAATTCCGGAATGCACCAAGGTTCCGGAATGTTCAGAGTTCCGGAATGCACAAAGGTTCCGGAATGTTCGGAATTCCGGAATGTTCAGAGTTCCGGAATGCACCAAGGTTCCGGAATGTTCGGAATTCCGGAATGTACCAAGGTTCCGGAATGTTCGGAATGCCGGAATGTTCAGAGTTCCGGAATGTTCAGAGTTCCGGAATCCACCAAGGTTCCGGAATGTTCAGAGTTCCGGAATCCACCAAGGTTCCGGAATGTTCGGAATTCCGGAATGTTCAGAGTTCCGGAATGCACCAAGGTTCCGGAATGTTCGGAATTCCGGAATGCACCAAGGTTCCGGAATGTTCGGAATTCCGGAATCCACCAAGGTTCCGGAATGTTAAGAGTTCCGGAATGCACCAAGGTTCCGGAATGTTCGGAGTTCCGGAATGCACCAAGGTTCCGGAATGTTCGGAATTCCGGAATGTTCAGAGTTCCGGAATGTTCAGAGTTCCGGAATCCACCAAGGTTCCGGAATGTTCAGAGTTCCGGAATGCACCAAGGTTCCAGAATGTTCGGAGTTCCGGAATGCACCATGGTTCCGGAATGTTCGGAATTCCGGAATGTTCAGAGTTCCGGAATGTTCAGAGTTCCGGAATCCACCAAGGTTCCGGAATGTTCAGAGTTCCGGAATGCACCAAGGTTCCGGAATGTTCAGAGTTCCGGAATGGACCAAGGTTCCGGAATGTTCGGAATTCCGGAATGTTCAGAGTTCCGGAATGTTCAGAGTTCCGGAATCAACCAAGGTTCCGGAATGTTCGGAATTCCGGAATGCACCAAGGTTCCGGAATGTTCAGAGTTCCGGAATGCACAAAGGTTCCGGAATGTTCGGAATTCCGGAATGTTCAGAGTTCCGGAATGCACCAAGGTTCCGGAATGTTCGGAATTCCGGAATGCACCAAGGTTCCGGAATGTTCAGAGTTCCGGAATGCACCAAGGTTCTGGAATGTTCGGAATTCCGGAGTGTTCAGTGTTCCGGGATGTACCAAGGTTCCGGAATGTTCAGAGTTCCGGAATGCACCAAGGTTCGGAATTCCGGAATGTTCGGAGTTCCGGAATGTTCGGAATTCCGGAATGCACCAAGGTTCCGGAATGTTCGGAATTCCGGAATGTTCAGAGTTCCGGAATGTTCAGAGTTCCGGAATGCACCAAGGTTCCGGAATGTTCGGAATTCCGGAATGCACCAAGGTTCCGGAATGTTCGGAATTCCGGAATGTTCAGAGTTCCGGAATGCAGCAAGGTTCCGGAATGTTCAGAGTTCCGGAATGCACCAAGGTTCCAGAATGTTCGGAGTTCCGGAATGCACCAAGGTTCCGGAATGTTCGGAATTCCGGAATGTTCAGAGTACCGGAATGTTCAGAGTTCCGGAATCCACCAAGGTTCCGGAATGTTCAGAGTTCCGGAATCCACCAAGGTTCCGGAATGTTCAGAGTTCCGGAATGCACCAAGGTTCCGGAATGTTCGGAATTCCGGAATGTTCAGAGTTCCGGAATGTTCAGAGTTCCGGAATCAACCAAGGTTCCGGAATGTTCGGAATTCCGGAATGCACCAAGGTTCTGGAATGTTCAGAGTTCCGGAATCCACCAAGGTTCCGGAATGTTCAGAGTTCCGGAATGCACCAAGGTTCCGGAATGTTCGGAATTCCGGAATGTTCAGAGTTCCTAGGCCTGATCATTAGCGGTTTCAAAAATATTTCCTATCATTTATATGCGGACGACATCCAATTATACATTTCTTTTAAATCTTGGGAATTAGACAAGCTATCCACTCTTATGGACTGTCTTAAGGAAATCAATCTTTGGATGACAAACAATTTTCTGCAGTTGAACGCAGACAAGACCGAGTGCTTAATCCTAGCCCCGGAGAATATCAAGCCACAGATTAGTCAACATCTGGGTGCTTTTTCATCGTCGATAAAAGCCACTGCCCGGAATCTTGGGATAATTTTCGACCAATCTTTGTCCTTTGATGCCCATGTTAAATCCGTGACCCGCTCTTGCTTTTTTCACTTAAGAAATATTGCCAAACTCAGGACTATTGTCTCCACAACCGAACTGGAGATGCTTGTCCACGCCTTTATCTCCTCCCGGCTGGATTATTGTAATGCACTCTTTTCCTGCGTTTCTAAGGCCTCACTAAATCGGCTCCAAGCGGTTCAGAATGCTGCAGCAAGGCTTTTGACCCATAGCAACAAATTTTCCCATATCACTCCTATACTAAAATCCCTGCATTGGCTTCCGGTTGAGTATAGATATAAGTTTAAAATCCTCACCTTTACGTTTATGTCTCTACAAGGTGGGGCCCCCATCTATATCTCGGAGCTTCTCCAGCCCTATTCTCCAAAGCGAACTCTTAGATCCACTGATAGCGGTCGTCTATCTATCCCACGGACTCGTCTGAAAACAAAGGGGGATCACGCATTTCAAACCCTGGCTCCTATACTGTGGAACGGTTTACCCCCCCCACTACGCACCATCGACACGGTGGCTTCTTTCAAAAAACAGCTTAAAACTCATCTGTTTAGACAGGCATTTGGGAAATGTTAATGCGTAACATGTTGTTTTATTTTATATTTATATTGTACTATTGCTTGTTTGATATGCTTTTATGCTTTCTTTATGTTGCTATATTGTTTGTTTGACATGTTTTCCTGTGAAGCACTTTGTAACAGCGTTTTGTCTTAAAAAGTGCTATATAAATAAATTTTACTTACTTACTTACTTACTAGTTCCGGAATGTTCAGAGTTCCGGAATGCACCAAGGTTCCGGAATGTTCGGAATTCCGGAATGTACCAAGGTTCCGGAATGTTCGGAATGCCGGAATGTTCAGAGTTCCGGAATGTTCAGAGTTCCGGAATCCACCAAGGTTCCGGAATGTTCAGAGTTCCGGAATCCACCAAGGTTCCGGAATGTTCGGAATTCCGGAATGTTCAGAGTTCCGGAATGCACCAAGGTTCCGGAATGTTCGGAATTCCGGAATGCACCAAGGTTCCAGAATGTTCGGAATTCCGGAATCCACCAAGGTTCCGGAATGTTCAGAGTTCCGGAATGCACCAAGGTTCCGGAATGTTCGGAATTCCGGAATGTTCAGAGTTCCGGAATGCACCAAGGTTCCGGAATGTTCGGAATTCCGGAATGTACCAAGGTTCCGGAATGTTCGGAATGCCGGAATGTTCAGAGTTCCGGAATGTTCAGAGTTCCGGAATCCACCAAGGTTCCGGAATGTTCAGAGTTCCGGAATCCACCAAGGTTCCGGAATGTTCGGAATTCCGGAATGTTCAGAGTTCCGGAATGCACCAAGGTTCCGGAATGTTCGGAATTCCGGAATGCACCAAGGTTCCGGAATGTTCGGAATTCCGGAATCCACCAAGGTTCCGGAATGTTAAGAGTTCCGGAATGCACCAAGGTTCCGGAATGTTCGGAGTTCCGGAATGCACCAAGGTTCCGGAATGTTCGGAATTCCGGAATGTTCAGAGTTCCGGAATGTTCAGAGTTCCGGAATCCACCAAGGTTCCGGAATGTTCAGAGTTCCGGAATGCACCAAGGTTCCAGAATGTTCGGAGTTCCGGAATGCACCAAGGTTCCGGAATGTTCAGAGTTCCGGAATGGACCAAGGTTCCGGAATGTTCGGAATTCCGGAATGTTCAGAGTTCCGGAATGTTCAGAGTTCCGGAATCAACCAAGGTTCCGGAATGTTCGGAATTCCGGAATGCACCAAGGTTCCGGAATGTTCAGAGTTCCGGAATGCACAAAGGTTCCGGAATGTTCGGAATTCCGGAATGTTCAGAGATCCGGAATGCACCAAGGTTCCGGAATGTTCGGAATGCCGGAATGTTCAGAGTTCCGGAATGTTCAGAGTTCCGGAATCCACCAAGGTTCCGGAATGTTCAGAGTTCCGGAATCCACCAAGGTTCCGGAATGTTCGGAATTCCGGAATGTTCAGAGTTCCGGAATGCACCAAGGTTCCGGAATGTTCGAAATTCCGGAATGCACCAAGGTTCCGGAATGTTCGGAATTCCGGAATCCACCAAGGTTCCGGAATGTTCAGAGTTCCGGAATGCACCAAGGTTCTGGAATGTTCGGAATTCCGGAGTGTTCAGTGTTCCGGGATGTACCAAGGTTCCGGAATGTTCAGAGTTCCGGAATGCACCAAGGTTCCGGAATGTTCAGAGTTCCGGAATGCACCAAGGTTCTGGAATGTTCGGAATTCCGGAGTGTTCAGTGTTCCGGGATGTACCAAGGTTCCGGAATGTTCAGAGTTCCGGAATGCACCAAGGTTCGGAATTCCGGAATGTTCGGAGTTCCGGAATGTTCGGAATTCCGGAATGCACCAAGGTTCCGGAATGTTCGGAATTCCGGAATGCACCAAGGTTCCGGAATGTTCGGAATTCCGGAATGCACCAAGGTTCCGGAATGTTCGGAATTCCGGAATGTTCAGAGTTCCGGAATGCAGCAAGGTTCCGGAATGTTCAGAGTTCCGGAATGCACCAAGGTTCCAGAATGTTCGGAGTTCCGGAATGCACCAAGGTTCCGGAATGTTCGGAATTCCGGAATGTTCAGAGTTCCGGAATGTTCAGAGTTCCGGAATCCACCAAGGTTCCGGAATGTTCAGAGTTCCGGAATCCACCAAGGTTCCGGAATGTTCAGAGTTCCGGAATGCACCAAGGTTCGGAATTCCGGAATGTTCGGAGTTCCGGAATGTTCGGAATTCCGGAATGCACCAAGGTTCCGGAATGTTCAGAGTTCCGGAATGCACCAAGGTTCCGGAATGTTCGGAATTCCGGAATGCACCAAGGTTCCGGAATGTTCGGAATTCCGGAATGTTCAGTGTTCCGGGATGTACCAAGGTTCCGGAATGTTCAGAGTTCCGGAATGCACCAAGGTTCGGAATTCCGGAATGTTCGGAGTTCCGGAATGTTCGGAATTCCGGAATGCACCAAGGTTCCGGAATGTTCAGAGTTCCGGAATGCACCAAGGTTCCGGAATGTTCGGAATTCCGGAATGCACCAAGGTTCCGGAATGTTCGGAATTCCGGAATGTTCAGAGTTCCGGAATGCAGCAAGGTTCCGGAATGTTCAGAGTTCCGGAATGCACCAAGGTTCCAGAATGTTCGGAGTTCCGGAATGCACCAAGGTTCCGGAATGTTCGGAATTCCGGAATGTTCAGAGTTCCGGAATGTTCAGAGTTCCGGAATCCACCAAGGTTCCGGAATGTTCAGAGTTCCGGAATCCACCAAGGTTCCGGAATGTTCAGAGTTCCGGAATGCACCAAGGTTCCGGAATGTTCGGAATTCCGGAATGTTCAGAGTTCCGGAATGTTCAGAGTTCCGGAATCAACCAAGGTTCCGGAATGTTCGGAATTCCGGAATGCACCAAGGTTCCGGAATGTTCAGAGTTCCGGAATGCACAAAGGTTCCGGAATGTTCGGAATTCCGGAATGTTCAGAGTTCCGGAATGCACCAAGGTTCCGGAATGTTCGGAATTCCGGAATGTACCAAGGTTCCGGAATGTTCGGAATGCCGGAATGTTCAGAGTTCCGGAATGTTCAGAGTTCCGGAATCCACCAAGGTTCCGGAATGTTCAGAGTTCCGGAATCCACCAAGGTTCCGGAATGTTCAGAGTTCTGGAATGCACCAAGGTTCCGGAATGTTCGGAATTCCGGAATGTTCAGAGTTCCGGAATGTTCAGAGTTCCGGAATCAACCAAGGTTCCGGAATGTTCGGAATTCCGGAATGCACCAAGGTTCCGGAATGTTCAGAGTTCCGGAATGCACAAAGGTTCCGGAATGTTCGGAATTCCGGAATGTTCAGAGTTCCGGAATGCACCAAGGTTCCGGAATGTTCGGAATGCCGGAATGCACCAAGGTTCCGGAATGTTCGGAATTCCGGAATGTTCAGAGTTCCGGAATGCACCAAGGTTGCGGAATGTTCAGAGTTCCGGAATGCACCAAGGTTCCGGAATGTTCGGAATTCCGGAATGTTCAGAGTTCTGGAATGTTCAGAGTTCCGGAATCAACCAAGGTTCTGGAATGTTCGGAATTCCGGAATCCACCAAGGTTCCGGAATGTTAAGAGTTCCGGAATGCACCAAGGTTGCGGAATGTTCAGAGTTCCGGAATGCACCAAGGTTCCGGAATGTTCGGAATTCCGGAATGTTCAGAGTTCCGGAATGTTCAGAGTTCCGGAATCCACCAAGGTTCCGGAATGTTCAGAGTTCCGGAATGCACCAAGGTTCCGGAATGTTCGGAATTCCGGAATGTTCAGAGTTCCTAGGCCTGATCATTAGCGGTTTCAAAAATATTTCCTATCATTTATATGCGGACGACATCCAATTATACATTTCTTTTAAATCTTGGGAATTAGACAAGCTATCCACTCTTATGGACTGTCTTAAGGAAATCAATCTTTGGATGACAAACAATTTTCTGCAGTTGAACGCAGACAAGACCGAGTGCTTAATCCTAGCCCCGGAGAATATCAAGCCACAGATTAGTCAACATCTGGGTGCTTTTTCATCGTCGATAAAAGCCACTGCCCGGAATCTTGGGATAATTTTCGACCAATCTTTGTCCTTTGATGCCCATGTTAAATCCGTGACCCGCTCTTGCTTTTTTCACTTAAGAAATATTGCCAAACTCAGGACTATTGTCTCCACAACCGAACTGGAGATGCTTGTCCACGCCTTTATCTCCTCCCGGCTGGATTATTGTAATGCACTCTTTTCCTGCGTTTCTAAGGCCTCACTAAATCGGCTCCAAGCGGTTCAGAATGCTGCAGCAAGGCTTTTGACCCATAGCAACAAATTTTCCCATATCACTCCTATACTAAAATCCCTGCATTGGCTTCCGGTTGAGTATAGATATAAGTTTAAAATCCTCACCTTTACGTTTATGTCTCTACAAGGTGGGGCCCCCATCTATATCTCGGAGCTTCTCCAGCCCTATTCTCCAAAGCGAACTCTTAGATCCACTGATAGCGGTCGTCTATCTATCCCACGGACTCGTCTGAAAACAAAGGGGGATCACGCATTTCAAACCCTGGCTCCTATACTGTGGAACGGTTTACCCCCCCCACTACGCACCATCGACACGGTGGCTTCTTTCAAAAAACAGCTTAAAACTCATCTGTTTAGACAGGCATTTGGGAAATGTTAATGCGTAACATGTTGTTTTATTTTATATTTATATTGTACTATTGCTTGTTTGATATGCTTTTATGCTTTCTTTATGTTGCTATATTGTTTGTTTGACATGTTTTCCTGTGAAGCACTTTGTAACAGCGTTTTGTCTTAAAAAGTGCTATATAAATAAATTTTACTTACTTACTTACTTACTAGTTCCGGAATGTTCAGAGTTCCGGAATGCACCAAGGTTCCGGAATGTTCGGAATTCCGGAATGTACCAAGGTTCCGGAATGTTCGGAATGCCGGAATGTTCAGAGTTCCGGAATGTTCAGAGTTCCGGAATCCACCAAGGTTCCGGAATGTTCAGAGTTCCGGAATCCACCAAGGTTCCGGAATGTTCGGAATTCCGGAATGTTCAGAGTTCCGGAATGCACCAAGGTTCCGGAATGTTCGGAATTCCGGAATGCACCAAGGTTCCGGAATGTTCGGAATTCCGGAATCCACCAAGGTTCCGGAATGTTCAGAGTTCCGGAATGCACCAAGGTTCCGGAATGTTCAGAGTTCCGGAATGCACCAAGGTTCCGGGATGTACCAAGGTTCCGGAATGTTCAGAGTTCCGGAATGCACCAAGGTTCGGAATTCCGGAATGTTCAGAGTTCCGGAATGTTAAGAGTTCAGGAATGCACCAAGGTTCCGGAATGTTCAGAGTTCCGGAATACACCAAGGTTCCGGAATGTTCAGAGTTCCGGAATGTTCAGAGTTCCGGAATCCACCAAGGTTCCGGAATGTTCAGAGTTCCGGAATCCACCAAGGTTCCGGAATGTTCGGAATTCCGGAATGTTCAGAGTTCCGGAATGCACCAAGGTTCCGGAATGTTCGGAATTCCGGAATGCACCAAGGTTCCAGAATGTTCGGAATTCCGGAATCCACCAAGGTTCCGGAATGTTCAGAGTTCCGGAATGCACCAAGGTTCCGGAATGTTCGGAATTCCGGAATGTTCAGAGTTCCGGAATGCACCAAGGTTCCGGAATGTTCGGAATTCCGGAATGTACCAAGGTTCCGGAATGTTCGGAATGCCGGAATGTTCAGAGTTCCGGAATGTTCAGAGTTCCGGAATCCACCAAGGTTCCGGAATGTTCAGAGTTCCGGAATCCACCAAGGTTCCGGAATGTTCGGAATTCCGGAATGCACCAAGGTTCCGGAATGTTCAGAGTTCAGGAATGCACAAAGGTTCCGGAATGTTCGGAATTCCGGAATGTTCAGAGTTCCGGAATGCACCAAGGTTCCGGAATGTTCGGAATTCCGGAATGTACCAAGGTTCCGGAATGTTCGGAATGCCGGAATGTTCAGAGTTCGGGAATGTTCAGAGTTCCGGAATCCACCAAGGTTCCGGAATGTTCAGAGTTCCGGAATCCACCAAGGTTCCGGAATGTTCGGAATTCCGGAATGTTCAGAGTTCCGGAATGCACCAAGGTTCCGGAATGTTCGGAATTCCGGAATGCACCAAGGTTCCGGAACGTTCGGAATTCCGGAATCCACCAAGGTTCCGGAATGTTAAGAGTTCCGGAATGCACCAAGGTTCCGGAATGTTCGGAGTTCCGGAATGCACCAAGGTTCCGGAATGTTCGGAATTCCGGAATGTTCAGAGTTCCGGAATGTTCAGAGTTCCGGAATCCACCAAGGTTCCGGAATGTTCAGAGTTCCGGAATGCACCAAGGTTCCAGAATGTTCGGAGTTCCGGAATGCACCAAGGTTCCGGAATGTTCAGAATTCCGGAATGTTCAGAGTTCCGGAATGTTCAGAGTTCCGGAATCCACCAAGGTTCCGGAATGTTCAGAGTTCCGGAATGCACCAAGGTTCCGGAATGTTCAGAGTTCCGGAATGGACCAAGGTTCCGGAATGTTCGGAATTCCGGAATGTTCAGAGTTCCGGAATGTTCAGAGTTCCGGAATCAACCAAGGTTCCGGAATGTTCGGAATTCCGGAATGCACCAAGGTTCCGGAATGTTCAGAGTTCCGGAATGCACCAAGGTTCCGGAATGTTCAGAGTTCCGGAATGTTCAGAGTTCCGGAATCCACAAAGGTTCCGGAATGTTCGGAATTCCGGAATGTTCAGAGTTCTGGAATGCACCAAGGTTCCGGAATGTTTGGATTTCCGGAATGCACCAAGGTTCCGGAATGTTCGGAATTCCGGAATGTTCAGAGTTCCGGAATGCAACAAGGTTCCGGAATGTTCGGAATTCCGGAATGTTCGGAATTCCGGAATGTTCGGAATTCCGGAATGCACCAAGGTTCGGAATTCCGGAATGTTCAGAGTTCCGGAATCCACCAAGATTCCGGAATGTTCGGAATTCCGGAATGTACCAAGGTTCCAGAACGTTCAGAGTTCCGGAATGCACCAAGGTTCCGGAATGTTTGGAATTCCGGAATGCACCATGGTTCCGGAATGTTCAGAGTTCCGGAATGCACCAAGGTTCCGGAATGTTCAGAATTCCGGAATGCACCAAGGTTCCGGAATGTTCAGAGTTCCGGAATGCACCAAGGTTCCGGAATGTTCAGAGTTCCGGAATGTACCAAGGTTCCGGAATGTTCAGAATTCTGGAATGCACCAAGGTTCCGGAATGCACCAAGGTTCCGGAATGTTCGGAATTCCGGAATGCACCATGGTTCCGGAATGTTCAGAGTTCCGGAATGCACCAAGGTTCCGGAATGTTCAGAGTTCCGGAATGCACCAAGGTTCCGGAATGTTCAGAATTCCGGAATGCACCAAGGTTCCGGATTGTTCAGAGTTCCGGAATGCACCAAGGTTCCGGAATGTTCAGAGTTCCGGAATGCACCAAGGTTCCGGAATGTTCGGAATTCCGGAATGTTCAGAGTTCCGGAATGTTCAGAGTTCCGGAATGCAGCAAGGTTCCGGAATGTTCAGAGTTCCGGAATGCACCAAGGTTCCGGAATGTTCGGAACTCCGGAATGCACCAAGGTTCCGGATTGTTCAGAGTTCCGGAACGCACCAAGGTTCCGGAATGTTCAGAGTTCCGGAATGTTCAGAGTTCCGGAATCCACCAAGGTTCCGGAATGTTCAGAGTTCCGGAATGCACCAAGGTTCCGGAATGTTCAGAGTTCCGGAATGCACCAAGGTTCCGGAATGTTCAGAGTTCCGGAATCCACCAAGGTTCCGGAATGTTCGGAATTCCGGAATGTTCAGAGTTCCGGAATGCACCAAGGTTCCGGAATATTCGGAATTCCGGAATGCACCAAGGTTCCGGAATGTTCGGAATTCCGGAATGTTCAGAGTTCCGGAATGCACCAAGGTTCCGGAATGTTCGGAATTCCGGAATGTTCAGAGTTCCGGAATGCACCAAGGTTCCGGAATGTTCGGAATTCCGGAATGTTCGGAATTCCGGAATGTTCAGAGTTCCGGAATGCACCAAGGTTCCGGAATGCACCAAGGTTCCGCAATGTTCGGAATTCCGGAATGTTCGGAATTCCGGAATGTTCAGAGTTCCGGAATGCACCAAGGTTCCGGAATGTTCAGAGTTCCGGAATGCACCAAGGTTCCGGAATGTTCGGAATTCCGGAATGTTCAGAGTTCCGGAATGTTCGGAATTCCGGAATGTTCGGAATTCCTTAATGTTCAGAGTTCCGGAATGCACCAAGGTCCTGGAATGTTCGGAATTCCGGAATGTTCGGAATTCCGGAATGTTCGGAATTCCGGAATGTTCAGAGTTCCGGAATGCACCAAGGTTCCGGAATGTTCGGAATTCCGGAATGTTCAGAGTTCCGGAATGTTCAAAGTTCCGGAATGCACCAAGGTTCCGGAATGTTCGGAATTCCGGAATGTTCAGAGTTCCGGAATGCACCAAGGTTCCGGAATGCACCAAGGTTCCGGAATGTTCGGAATTCCGGAATGTTCAGAGTTCCGGAATGCACCAAGGTTCCGGAATGTTCGGAATTCCGGAATGTTCAGAGTTCCGGAATGTTCAGAGTTCCGGAATCAACCAAGGTTCTGGAATGTTCGGAATTCCGGAATCCACCAAGTTTCCGGAATGTTAAGAGTTCCGGAATGCACCAAGGTTGCGGAATGTTCAGAGTTCCGGAATGCACCAAGGTTCCGGAATGTTCGGAATTCCGGAATGTACCAAGGTTCCGGAATGTTCGGAATGCCGGAATGTTCAGAGTTCGGGAATGTTCAGAGTTCCGGAATCCACCAAGGTTCCGGAATGTTCAGAGTTCCGGAATCCACCAAGGTTCCGGAATGTTCGGAATTCCGGAATGTTCAGAGTTCCGGAATGCACCAAGGTTCCGGAATGTTCGGAATTCCGGAATGCACCAAGGTTCCGGAACGTTCGGAATTCCGGAATCCACCAAGGTTCCGGAATGTTAAGAGTTCCGGAATGCACCAAGGTTCCGGAATGTTCGGAGTTCCGGAATGCACCAAGGTTCCGGAATGTTCGGAATTCCGGAATGTTCAGAGTTCCGGAATGTTCAGAGTTCCGGAATCCACCAAGGTTCCGGAATGTTCAGAGTTCCGGAATCCACCAAGGTTCCGGAATGTTCAGAGTTCCGGAATGCACCAAGGTTCCGGAATGTTCAGAGTTCCGGAATGGACCAAGGTTCCGGAATGTTCGGAATTCCGGAATGTTCAGAGTTCCGGAATGTTCAGAGTTCCGGAATCAACCAAGGTTCCGGAATGTTCGGAATTCCGGAATGCACCAAGGTTCCGGAATGTTCAGAGTTCCGGAATGCACCAAGGTTCCGGAATGTTCAGAGTTCCGGAATGTTCAGAGTTCCGGAATCCACAAAGGTTCCGGAATGTTCGGAATTCCGGAATGTTCAGAGTTCTGGAATGCACCAAGGTTCCGGAATGTTTGGATTTCCGGAATGCACCAAGGTTCCGGAATGTTCGGAATTCCGGAATGTTCAGAGTTCCGGAATGCACCAAGGTTCCGGAATGTTCGGAATTCCGGAATGTTCGGAATTCCGGAATGTTCGGAATTCCGGAATGCACCAAGGTTCGGAATTCCGGAATGTTCAGAGTTCCGGAATCCACCAAGATTCCGGAATGTTCGGAATTCCGGAATGTACCAAGGTTCCAGAACGTTCAGAGTTCCGGAATGCACCAAGGTTCCGGAATGTTTGGAATTCCGGAATGCACCATGGTTCCGGAATGTTCAGAGTTCCGGAATGCACCAAGGTTCCGGAATGTTCAGAATTCCGGAATGCACCAAGGTTCCGGAATGTTCAGAGTTCCGGAATGCACCAAGGTTCCGGAATGTTCAGAGTTCCGGAATGTACCAAGGTTCCGGAATGTTCAGAATTCTGGAATGCACCAAGGTTCCGGAATGCACCAAGGTTCCGGAATGTTCGGAATTCCGGAATGCACCATGGTTCCGGAATGTTCAGAGTTCCGGAATGCACCAAGGTTCCGGAATGTTCAGAGTTCCGGAATGCACCAAGGTTCCGGAATGTTCAGAATTCCGGAATGCACCAAGGTTCCGGATTGTTCAGAGTTCCGGAATGCACCAAGGTTCCGGAATGTTCAGAGTTCCGGAATGCACCAAGGTTCCGGAATGTTCGGAATTCCGGAATGTTCAGAGTTCCGGAATGTTCAGAGTTCCGGAATGCAGCAAGGTTCCGGAATGTTCAGAGTTCCGGAATGCACCAAGGTTCCGGAATGTTCGGAACTCCGGAATGCACCAAGGTTCCGGATTGTTCAGAGTTCCGGAACGCACCAAGGTTCCGGAATGTTCAGAGTTCCGGAATGTTCAGAGTTCCGGAATCCACCAAGGTTCCGGAATGTTCAGAGTTCCGGAATGCACCAAGGTTCCGGAATGTTCAGAGTTCCGGAATGCACCAAGGTTCCGGAATGTTCAGAGTTCCGGAATCCACCAAGGTTCCGGAATGTTCGGAATTCCGGAATGTTCAGAGTTCCGGAATGCACCAAGGTTCCGGAATATTCGGAATTCCGGAATGCACCAAGGTTCCGGAATGTTCGGAATTCCGGAATGTTCAGAGTTCCGGAATGCACCAAGGTTCCGGAATGTTCGGAATTCCGGAATGTTCAGAGTTCCGGAATGCACCAAGGTTCCGGAATGTTCGGAATTCCGGAATGTTCGGAATTCCGGAATGTTCAGAGTTCCGGAATGCACCAAGGTTCCGGAATGCACCAAGGTTCCGCAATGTTCGGAATTCCGGAATGTTCGGAATTCCGGAATGTTCAGAGTTCCGGAATGCACCAAGGTTCCGGAATGTTCAGAGTTCCGGAATGCACCAAGGTTCCGGAATGTTCGGAATTCCGGAATGTTCAGAGTTCCGGAATGTTCGGAATTCCGGAATGTTCGGAATTCCTTAATGTTCAGAGTTCCGGAATGCACCAAGGTCCTGGAATGTTCGGAATTCCGGAATGTTCGGAATTCCGGAATGTTCGGAATTCCGGAATGTTCAGAGTTCCGGAATGCACCAAGGTTCCGGAATGTTCGGAATTCCGGAATGTTCAGAGTTCCGGAATGTTCAGAGTTCCGGAATGCACCAAGGTTCCGGAATGTTCGGAATTCCGGAATGTTCAGAGTTCCGGAATGCACCAAGGTTCCGGAATGCACCAAGGTTCCGGAATGTTCGGAATTCCGGAATGTTCAGAGTTCCGGAATGCACCAAGGTTCCGGAATGTTCGGAATTCCGGAATGTTCAGAGTTCCGGAATGTTCAGAGTTCCGGAATCAACCAAGGTTCTGGAATGTTCGGAATTCCGGAATCCACCAAGTTTCCGGAATGTTAAGAGTTCCGGAATGCACCAAGGTTGCGGAATGTTCAGAGTTCCGGAATGCACCAAGGTTCCGGAATGTTCGGAATTCCGGAATGTTCAGAGTTCCGGAATGCACCAAGGTTCCGGAATGTTCAGAGTTCCGGAATCCACCAAGGTTCCGGAATGTTCAGAGTTCCGGAATGCACCAAGGTTCCGGAATGTTCGGAATTCCGGAATGTTCAGAGTTCCGGAATGTTCAGAGTTCCGGAATCAACCAAGGTTCCGGAATGTTCGGAATTCCGGAATGCACCAAGGTTCCGGAATGTTCAGAGTTCCGGAATGCACAAAGGTTCCGGAATGTTCGGAATTCCGGAATGCACAAAGGTTCCGGAATGTTCGGAATTCCGGAATGTTCAGAGTTCCGGAATGCACCAAGGTTCCGGAATGTTCGGAATGCCGGAATGTTCAGAGTTCCGGAATGTTCAGAGTTCCGGAATCCACCAAGGTTCCGGAATGTTCAGAGTTCCGGAATCCACCAAGGTTCCGGAATGTTCGGAATTCCGGAATGCACCAAGGTTCCGGAATGTTCAGAGTTCCGGAATGCAGAAAGGTTCCGGAATGTTCGGAATTCCGGAATGTTCAGAGTTCCGGAATGCACCAAGGTTCCGGAATGTTCGGAATTCCGGAATGTACCAAGGTTCCGGAATGTTCGGAATGCCGGAATGTTCAGAGTTCCGGAATGTTCAGAGTTCCGGAATCCACCAAGGTTCCGGAATGTTCAGAGTTCCGGAATCCACCAAGGTTCCGGAATGTTCGGAATTCCGGAATGTTCAGAGTTCCGGAATGCACCAAGGTTCCGGAATGTTCGGAATTCCGGAATGCACCAAGGTTCCGGAATGTTCGGAATTCCGGAATCCACCAAGGTTCCGGAATGTTAAGAGTTCCGGAATGCACCAAGGTTCCGGAATGTTCGGAGTTCCGGAATGCACCAAGGTTCCGGAATGTTCGGAATTCCGGAATGTTCAGAGTTCCGGAATGTTCAGAGTTCCGGAATCCACCAAGGTTCCGGAATGTTCAGAGTTCCGGAATGCACCAAGGTTCCAGAATGTTCGGAGTTCCGGAATGCACCAAGGTTCCGGAATGTTCGGAATTCCGGAATGTTCAGAGTTCCGGAATGTTCAGAGTTCCGGAATCCACCAAGGTTCCGGAATGTTCAGAGTTCCGGAATGCACCAAGGTTCCGGAATGTTCAGAGTTCCGGAATGGACCAAGGTTCCGGAATGTTCGGAATTCCGGAATGTTCAGAGTTCCGGAATGTTCAGAGTTCCGGAATCAACCAAGGTTCCGGAATGTTCGGAATTCCGGAATGCACCAAGGTTCCGGAATGTTCAGAGTTCCGGAATGCACAAAGGTTCCGGAATGTTCAGAGTTCCGGAATGCACAAAGGTTCCGGAATGTTCAAAATTCCGGAATGCACCAAGGTTCCGGAATGTTCGGAATTCCGGAATGCACCAAGGTTCCGGAATGTTCAGAGTTCCGGAATGCACAAAGGTTCCGGAATGTTCAGAGTTCCGGAATGCACCAAGGTTCCGGAATGTTCGAAATTCCGGAATGCACCAAGGTTCCGGAATGTTCGGAATTCCGGAATCCACCAAGGTTCCGGAATGTTCAGAGTTCCGGAATGCACCAAGGTTCTGGAATGTTCGGAATTCCGGAGTGTTCAGTGTTCCGGGATGTACCAAGGTTCCGGAATGTTCAGAGTTCCGGAATGCACCAAGGTTCGGAATTCCGGAATGTTCGGAGTTCCGGAATGTTCGGAATTCCGGAATGTTCAGAGTTCCGGAATGTTCAGAGTTCCGGAATGCACCAAGGTTCCGGAGTGTTCGGAATTCCGGAATGCACCAAGGTTCCGGAATGTTCGGAATTCCGGAATGTTCAGAGTTCCGGAATGCACCAAGGTTCCGGAATGTTCGGAATTCCGGAATGTTCAGAGTTCCGGAATGTTCAGAGTTCCGGAATCCACCAAGGTTCCGGAATGTTCAGAGTTCCGGAATCCACCAAGGTTCCGGAATGTTCAGAGTTCCGGAATGCACCAAGGTTCCGGAATGTTCGGAATTCCGGAATGTTCAGAGTTCCGGAATGCACCAAGGTTCCGGAATGTTCGGAATTCCGGAATGTACCAAGGTTCCGGAATGTTCGGAATGCCGGAATGTTCAGAGTTCCGGAATGTTCAGAGTTCCGGAATCCACCAAGGTTCCGGAATGTTCAGAGTTCCGGAATCCACCAAGGTTCCGGAATGTTCGGAATTCCGGAATGTTCAGAGTTCCGGAATGCACCAAGGTTCCGGAATGTTCGGAATTCCGGAATGCACCAAGGTTCCGGAATTTTCGGAATTCCGGAATCCACCAAGGTTCCGGAATGTTCAGAGTTCCGGAATGCACCAAGGTTCCGGAATGTTCAGAGTTCCGAAATGCACCAAGGTTCTGGGATGTACCAAGGTTCCGGAATGTTCAGAGTTCCGGAATGCACCAAGGTTCGGAATTCCGGAATGTTCAGAGTTCCGGAATGTTAAGAGTTCAGGAATGCACCAAGGTTCCGGAATGTTCAGAGTTCCGGAATGCACCAAGGTTCCGGAATGTTCAGAGTTCCGGAATGTTCAGAGTTCCGGAATCCACCAAGGTTCCGGAATGTTCAGAGTTCCGGAATCCACCAAGGTTCCGGAATGTTCGGAATTCTGGAATGTTCAGAGTTCCGGAATGCACCAAGGTTCCGGAATGTTCGGAATTCCGGAATGCACCAAGGTTCCAGAATGTTCGGAATTCCGGAATCCACCAAGGTTCCGGAATGTTCAGAGTTCCGGAATGCACCAAGGTTCCGGAATGTTCGGAATTCCGGAATGTTCAGTGTTCCGGGATGTACCAAGGTTCCGGAATGTTCAGAGTTCCGATAAGCACCAAGGTTCGGAATTCCGGAATGCTCGGAGTTCCGGAATGTTAAGAGTTCAGGAATGCACCAAGGTTCTGGAATGTTCAGAGTTCCGGAATGCACCAAGGTTCCGGAATGTTCGGAATTCCGGAATGCTCCAAGGTTCCGGAATGTTCGGAATTCCGGAATCCTCCAAGGTTCCGGAATGTTCAGAGTTCCGGAATGTTCAGAGTTCCGGAATCCACCAAGGTTCCGGAATGTTCAGAGTTCCGGAATCCACCAAGGTTCCGGAATGTTCGGAATTCCGGAATGTTCAGAGTTCCGGAATGCACCAAGGTTCCGGAATGTTCAGAGTTCCGGAATCAACCAAGGTTCTGGAATGTTCGGAATTCCGGAATCCACCAAGGTTCCGGAATGTTAAGAGTTCCGGAATGCACCAAGGTTCCGGAATGTTCGGAGTTCCGGAATGCACCAAGGTTCCGGAATGTTCGGAATTCCGGAATGTTCAGAGTTCCGGAATGTTCAGAGTTCCGGAATCCACCAAGGTTCCGGAATGTTCAGAGTTCCGGAATGCACCAAGGTTCCAGAATGTTCGGAGTTCCGGAATGCACCAAGGTTCCGGAATGTTCGGAATTCCGGAATGTTCAGAGTTCCGGAATGTTCAGAGTTCCGGAATCCACCAAGGTTCCGGAATGTTCAGAGTTCCGGAATGCACCAAGGTTCCGGAATGTTCAGAGTTCTGGAATGCACCAAGGTTCCGGAATGTTCAGAGTTCCGGAATCCACCAAGGTTCCGGAATGTTCGGAATTCCGGAATGTTCAGAGTTCCGGAATGCACCAAGGTTACGGAATGTTCGGAATTCCGGAATGTTCAGAGTTCCGGAATGCACCAAGGTTCCGGAATGTTCGGAATTCCGGAATGTACCAAGGTTCCGGAATGTTCGGAATGCCGGAATGTTCAGAGTTCCGGAATGTTCAGAGTTCCGGAATGCACCAAGGTTCCGGAATGTTCGGAATTCCGGAATGCACCAAGGTTCCGGAATGTTCAGAGTTCCGGAATGCACCAAGGTTCCGGAATGTTCGGAATTCCGGAATGTTCAGAGTTCCGGAATGTTCAGAGTTCCGGAATCAACCTAGGTTCTGGAATGTTCGGAATTCCGGAATCCACCAAGGTTCCGGAATGTTAAGAGTTCCGGAATGCACCAAGGTTGCGGAATGTTCAGAGTTCCGGAATGCACCAAGGTTCCGGAATGTTCGGAATTCCGGAATGTACCAAGGTTCCGGAATGTTCGGAATGCCGGAATGTTCAGAGTTCCGGAATGTTCAGAGTTCCGGAATGCACCAAGGTTCCGGAATGTTCGGAATTCCGGAATGCACCAAGGTTCCGGAATGTTCAGAGTTCCGGAATGCACCAAGGTTCCGGAATGTTCGGAATTCCGGAATGTTCAGAGTTCCGGAATGTTCAGAGTTCCGGAATCAACCAAGGTTCTGGAATGTTCGGAATTCCGGAATCCACCAAGGTTCCGGAATGTTAAGAGTTCCGGAATGCACCAAGGTTGCGGAATGTTCAGAGTTCCGGAATGCACCAAGGTTCCGGAATGTTCGGAATTCCGGAATGTTCAGAGTTCCGGAATGTTCAGAGTTCCGGAATCCACCAAGGTTCCGGAATGTTCAGAGTTCCGGAATCCACCAAGGTTCCGGAATGTTCAGAGTTCCGGAATGCACCAAGGTTCCGGAATGTTCGGAATTCCGGAATGTTCAGAGTTCCGGAATGTTCAGAGTTCCGGAATCAACCAAGGTTCCGGAATGTTCGGAGTTCCGGAATGCACCAAGGTTCCGGAATGTTCAGAGTTCCGGAATGCACAAAGGTTCCGGAATGTTCGGAATTCCGGAATGTTCAGAGTTCCGGAATGCACCAAGGTTCCGGAATGTTCGGAATTCCGGAATGCACCAAGGTTCCGGAATGTTCAGAGTTCCGGAATGCACCAAGGTTCCGGGATGTACCAAGGTTCCGGAATGTTCAGAGTTCCGGAATGCACCAAGGTTCGGAATTCCAGAATGTTCGGAGTTCCGGAATGTTAAGAGTTCAGGAATGCACCAAGTTTCTGGAATGTTCAGAGTTCCGGAATGCACCAAGGTTCCGGAATGTTCAGAGTTCCGGAATGTTCAGAGTTCCGGAATCCACCAAGGTTCCGGAATGTTCAGAGTTCCGGAATCCACCAAGGTTCCGGAATGTTCAGAGTTCCGGAATGTTCAGAGTTCCGGAATCCACCAAGGTTCCGGAATGTTCAGAGTTCCGGAATCCACCAAGGTTCCGGAATGTTCGGAATTCCGGAATGTTCAGAGTTCCGGAATGCACCAAGGTTCCGGAATGTTCGGAATTCCGGAATGCACCAAGGTTCCAGAATGTTCGGAATTCCGGAATCCACCAAGGTTCCGGAATGTTCGGAATTCCGGAATGTTCAGAGTTCCGGAATGCACCAAGGTTCCGGAATGTTCGGAATTCCGGAATGTTCAGAGTTCCGGAATGTTCAGAGTTCCGGAATCAACCAAGGTTCTGGAATGTTCGGAATTCCGGAATCCACCAAGGTTCCGGAATGTTAAGAGTTCCGGAATGTTCAGAGTTCCGGAATGCACCAAGGTTCCGGAATGTTCGAAATTCCGGAATGCACCAAGGTTCCGGAATGTTCGGAATTCCGGAATCCACCAAGGTTCCGGAATGTTCAGAGTTCCGGAATGCACCAAGGTTCTGGAATGTTCGGAATTCCGGAGTGTTCAGTGTTCCGGGATGTACCAAGGTTCCGGAATGTTCAGAGTTCCGGAATGCACCAAGGTTCGGAATTCCGGAATGTTCGGAGTTCCGGAATGTTCGGAATTCCGGAATGCACCAAGGTTCCGGAATGTTCGGAATTCCGGAATGTTCAGAGTTCCGGAATGTTCAGAGTTCCGGAATGCACCAAGGTTCCGGAGTGTTCGGAATTCCGGAATGCACCAAGGTTCCGGAATGTTCGGAATTCCGGAATGTTCAGAGTTCCGGAATGCACCAAGGTTCCGGAATGTTCGGAATTCCGGAATGTTCAGAGTTCCGGAATGTTCAGAGTTCCGGAATCCACCAAGGTTCCGGAATGTTCAGAGTTCCGGAATCCACCAAGGTTCCGGAATGTTCAGAGTTCCGGAATGCACCAAGGTTCCGGAATGTTCGGAATTCCGGAATGTTCAGAGTTCCGGAATGCACCAAGGTTCCGGAATGTTCGGAATTCCGGAATGTACCAAGGTTCCGGAATGTTCGGAATGCCGGAATGTTCAGAGTTCCGGAATGTTCAGAGTTCCGGAATGTTCAGAGTTCCGGAATGCACCAAGGTTCCGGAGTGTTCGGAATTCCGGAATGCACCAAGGTTCCGGAATGTTCGGAATTCCGGAATGTTCAGAGTTCCGGAATGCACCAAGGTTCCGGAATGTTCGGAATTCCGGAATGTTCAGAGTTCCGGAATGTTCAGAGTTCCGGAATCCACCAAGGTTCCGGAATGTTCAGAGTTCCGGAATCCACCAAGGTTCCGGAATGTTCAGAGTTCCGGAATGCACCAAGGTTCCGGAATGTTCGGAATTCCGGAATGTTCAGAGTTCCGGAATGCACCAAGGTTCCGGAATGTTCGGAATTCCGGAATGTACCAAGGTTCCGGAATGTTCGGAATGCCGGAATGTTCAGAGTTCCGGAATGTTCAGAGTTCCGGAATCCACCAAGGTTCCGGAATGTTCAGAGTTCCGGAATCCACCAAGGTTCCGGAATGTTCGGAATTCCGGAATGTTCAGAGTTCCGGAATGCACCAAGGTTCCGGAATGTTCGGAATTCCGGAATGCACCAAGGTTCCGGAATTTTCGGAATTCCGGAATCCACCAAGGTTCCGGAATGTTCAGAGTTCCGGAATGCACCAAGGTTCCGGAATGTTCAGAGTTCCGAAATGCACCAAGGTTCCGGGATGTACCAAGGTTCCGGAATGTTCAGAGTTCCGGAATGCACCAAGGTTCGGAATTCCGGAATGTTCAGAGTTCCGGAATGTTAAGAGTTCAGGAATGCACCAAGGTTCCGGAATGTTCAGAGTTCCGGAATGCACCAAGGTTCCGGAATGTTCAGAGTTCCGGAATGTTCAGAGTTCCGGAATCCACCAAGGTTCCGGAATGTTCAGAGTTCCGGAATCCACCAAGGTTCCGGAATGTTCGGAATTCTGGAATGTTCAGAGTTCCGGAATGCACCAAGGTTCCGGAATGTTCGGAATTCCGGAATGCACCAAGGTTCCAGGTTGTTCGGAATTCCGGAATCCACCAAGGTTCCGGAATGTTCAGAGTTCCGGAATGCACCAAGGTTCCGGAATGTTCGGAATTCCGGAATGTTCAGTGTTCCGGGATGTACCAAGGTTCCGGAATGTTCAGAGTTCCGATAAGCACCAAGGTTCGGAATTCCGGAATGCTCGGAGTTCCGGAATGTTAAGAGTTCAGGAATGCACCAAGGTTCCGGAATGTTCGGAGTTCCGGAATGCACCAAGGTTCCGGAATGTTCGGAATTCCGGAATGTTCAGAGTTCCGGAATGTTAAGAGTTCCGGAATCCACCAAGGTTCCGGAATGTTCAGAGTTCCGGAATGCACCAAGGTTCCAGAATGTTCGGAGTTCCGGAATGCACCAAGGTTCCGGAATGTTCGGAATTCCGGAATGTTCAGAGTTCCGGAATGTTCAGAGTTCCGGAATCCACCAAGGTTCCGGAATGTTCAGAGTTCCGGAATGCACCAAGGTTCCGGAATGTTCAGAGTTCTGGAATGCACCAAGGTTCCGGAATGTTCAGAGTTCCGGAATCCACCAAGGTTCCGGAATGTTCGGAATTCCGGAATGTTCAGAGTTCCGGAATGCACCAAGGTTCCGGAATGTTCGGAATTCCGGAATGCACCAAGGTTCCGGAATTTTCGGAATTCCGGAATCCACCAAGGTTCCGGAATGTTCAGAGTTCCGGAATGCACCAAGGTTCCGGAATGTTCAGAGTTCCGAAATGCACCAAGGTTCCGGGATGTACCAAGGTTCCGGAATGTTCAGAGTTCCGGAATGCACCAAGGTTCGGAATTCCGGAATGTTCAGAGTTCCGGAATGTTAAGAGTTCAGGAATGCACCAAGGTTCCGGAATGTTCAGAGTTCCGGAATGCACCAAGGTTCCGGAATGTTCAGAGTTCCGGAATGTTCAGAGTTCCGGAATCCACCAAGGTTCCGGAATGTTCAGAGTTCCGGAATCCACCAAGGTTCCGGAATGTTCGGAATTCTGGAATGTTCAGAGTTCCGGAATGCACCAAGGTTCCGGAATGTTCGGAATTCCGGAATGCACCAAGGTTCCAGAATGTTCGGAATTCCGGAATCCACCAAGGTTCCGGAATGTTCAGAGTTCCGGAATGCACCAAGGTTCCGGAATGTTCGGAATTCCGGAATGTTCAGTGTTCCGGGATGTACCAAGGTTCCGGAATGTTCAGAGTTCCGATAAGCACCAAGGTTCGGAATTCCGGAATGCTCGGAGTTCCGGAATGTTAAGAGTTCAGGAATGCACCAAGGTTCCGGAATGTTCGGAATTCCGGAATGTTCAGAGTTCCGGAATGTTAAGAGTTCCGGAATCCACCAAGGTTCCGGAATGTTCAGAGTTCCGGAATGCACCAAGGTTCCAGAATGTTCGGAGTTCCGGAATGCACCAAGGTTCCGGAATGTTCGGAATTCCGGAATGTTCAGAGTTCCGGAATGTTCAGAGTTCCGGAATCCACCAAGGTTCCGGAATGTTCAGAGTTCCGGAATGCACCAAGGTTCCGGAATGTTCAGAGTTCTGGAATGCACCAAGGTTCCGGAATGTTCAGAGTTCCGGAATCCACCAAGGTTCCGGAATGTTCGGAATTCCGGAATGTTCAGAGTTCCGGAATGCACCAAGGTTACGGAATGTTCGGAATTCCGGAATGTTCAGAGTTCCGGAATGCACCAAGGTTCCGGAATGTTCGGAATTCCGGAATGTACCAAGGTTCCGGAATGTTCGGAATGCCGGAATGTTCAGAGTTCCGGAATGTTCAGAGTTCCGGAATGCACCAAGGTTCCGGAATGTTCGGAATTCCGGAATGCACCAAGGTTCCGGAATGTTCAGAGTTCCGGAATGCACCAAGGTTCCGGAATGTTCGGAATTCCGGAATGTTCAGAGTTCCGGAATGTTCAGAGTTCCGGAATCAACCAAGGTTCTGGAATGTTCGGAATTCCGGAATCCACCAAGGTTCCGGAATGTTAAGAGTTCCGGAATGCACCAAGGTTGCGGAATGTTCAGAGTTCCGGAATGCACCAAGGTTCCGGAATGTTCGGAATTCCGGAATGTTCAGAGTTCCGGAATGTTCAGAGTTCCGGAATCCACCAAGGTTCCGGAATGTTCAGAGTTCCGGAATCCACCAAGGTTCCGGAATGTTCAGAGTTCCAGAATGCACCAAGGTTCCGGAATGTTCGGAATTCCGGAATGTTCAGAGTTCCGGAATGTTCAGAGTTCCGGAATCAACCAAGGTTCCGGAATGTTCGGAATTCCGGAATGCACCAAGGTTCCGGAATGTTCAGAGTTCCGGAATGCACAAAGGTTCCGGAATGTTCGGAATTCCGGAATGCACAAAGGTTCCGGAATGTTCGGAATTCCGGAATGTTCAGAGTTCCGGAATGCACCAAGGTTCCGGAATGTTCGGAATGCCGGAATGTTCAGAGTTCCGGAATGTTCAGAGTTCCGGAATCCACCAAGGTTCCGGAATGTTCAGAGTTCCGGAATCCACCAAGGTTCCGGAATGTTCGGAATTCCGGAATGCACCAAGGTTCCTGAATGTTCAGAGTTCCGGAATGCACAAAGGTTCCGGAATGTTCGGAATTCCGGAATGTTCAGAGTTCCGGAATGCACCAAGGTTCCGGAATGTTCGGAATTCCGGAATGTACCAAGGTTCCGGAATGTTCGGAATGCCGGAATGTTCAGAGTTCCGGAATGTTCAGAGTTCCGGAATCCACCAAGGTTCCGGAATGTTCAGAGTTCCGGAATCCACCAAGGTTCCGGAATGTTCGGAATTCCGGAATGTTCAGAGTTCCGGAATGCACCAAGGTTCCGGAATGTTCGGAATTCCGGAATGCACCAAGGTTCCGGAATGTTCGGAATTCCGGAATCCACCAAGGTTCCGGAATGTTAAGAGTTCCGGAATGCACCAAGGTTCCGGAATGTTCGGAGTTCCGGAATGCACCAAGGTTCCGGAATGTTCGGAATTCCGGAATGTTCAGAGTTCCGGAATGTTCAGAGTTCCGGAATCCACCAAGGTTCCGGAATGTTCAGAGTTCCGGAATGCACCAAGGTTCCAGAATGTTCGGAGTTCCGGAATGCACCAAGGTTCCGGAATGTTCAGAGTTCCGGAATGGACCAAGGTTCCGGAATGTTCGGAATTCCGGAATGTTCAGAGTTCCGGAATGTTCAGAGTTCCGGAATCAACCAAGGTTCCGGAATGTTCGGAATTCCGGAATGCACCAAGGTTCCGGAATGTTCAGAGTTCCGGAATGCACAAAGGTTCCGGAATGTTCGGAATTCCGGAATGTTCAGAGATCCGGAATGCACCAAGGTTCCGGAATGTTCGGAATGCCGGAATGTTCAGAGTTCCGGAATGTTCAGAGTTCCGGAATCCACCAAGGTTCCGGAATGTTCAGAGTTCCGGAATCCACCAAGGTTCCGGAATGTTCGGAATTCCGGAATGCACCAAGGTTCCGGAATGTTCGGAATTCCGGAATCCACCAAGGTTCCGGAATGTTCAGAGTTCCGGAATGCACCAAGGTTCTGGAATGTTCGGAATTCCGGAGTGTTCAGTGTTCCGGGATGTACCAAGGTTCCGGAATGTTCAGAGTTCCGGAATGCACCAAGGTTCGGAATTCTGGAATGTTCGGAGTTCCGGAATGTTCGGAATTCCGGAATGCACAAAGGTTCCGGAATGTTCGGAATTCCGGAATGTTCAGAGGTCCGGAATGTTCAGAGTTCCGGAATGCACCAAGGTTCCGGAATGTTCGGAATTCCGGAATGCACCAAGGTTCCGGAATGTTCGGAATTCCGGAATGTTCAGAGTTCCGGAATGCAGCAAGGTTCCGGAATGTTCAGAGTTCCGGAATGCACCAAGGTTCCAGAATGTTCGGAGTTCCGGAATGCACCAAGGTTCCGGAATGTTCGGAATTCCGGAATGTTCAGAGTTCCGGAATGTTCAGAGTTCCGGAATCCACCAAGGTTCCGGAATGTTCAGAGTTCCGGAATCCACCAAGGTTCCGGAATGTTCAGAGTTCCGGAATGCACCAAGGTTCCGGAATGTTCGGAATTCCGGAATGTTCAGAGTTCCGGAATGTTCAGAGTTCCGGAATCAACCAAGGTTCCGGAATGTTCGGAATTCCGGAATGCACCAAGGTTCCGGAATGTTCAGAGTTCCGGAATGCACAAAGGTTCCGGAATGTTCGGAATTCCGGAATGTTCAGAGTTCCGGAATGCACCAAGGTTCCGGAATGTTCGGAATTCCGGAATGTACCAAGGTTCCGGAATGTTCGGAATGCCGGAATGTTCAGAGTTCCGGAATGTTCAGAGTTCCGGAATCCACCAAGGTTCCGGAATGTTCAGAGTTCCGGAATCCACCAAGGTTCCGGAATGTTCAGAGTTCCGGAATGCACCAAGGTTCCGGAATGTTCGGAATTCCGGAATGTTCAGAGTTCCGGAATGTTCAGAGTTCCGGAATCAACCAAGGTTCCGGAATGTTCGGAATTCCGGAATGCACCAAGGTTCCGGAATGTTCAGAGTTCCGGAATGCACAAAGGTTCCGGAATGTTCGGAATTCCGGAATGTTCAGAGTTCCGGAATGCACCAAGGTTCCGGAATGTTCGGAATGCCGGAATGCACCAAGGTTCCGGAATGTTCGGAATTCCGGAATGTTCAGAGTTCCGGAATGCACCAAGGTTGCGGAATGTTCAGAGTTCCGGAATGCACCAAGGTTCCGGAATGTTCGGAATTCCGGAATGTTCAGAGTTCTGGAATGTTCAGAGTTCCGGAATCAACCAAGGTTCTGGAATGTTCGGAATTCCGGAATCCACCAAGGTTCCGGAATGTTAAGAGTTCCGGAATGCACCAAGGTTGCGGAATGTTCAGAGTTCCGGAATGCACCAAGGTTCCGGAATGTTCGGAATTCCGGAATGTTCAGAGTTCCGGAATGTTCAGAGTTCCGGAATCCACCAAGGTTCCGGAATGTTCAGAGTTCCGGAATGCACCAAGGTTCCGGAATGTTCGGAATTCCGGAATGTTCAGAGTTCCTAGGCCTGATCATTAGCGGTTTCAAAAATATTTCCTATCATTTATATGCGGACGACATCCAATTATACATTTCTTTTAAATCTTGGGAATTAGACAAGCTATCCACTCTTATGGACTGTCTTAAGGAAATCAATCTTTGGATGACAAACAATTTTCTGCAGTTGAACGCAGACAAGACCGAGTGCTTAATCCTAGCCCCGGAGAATATCAAGCCACAGATTAGTCAACATCTGGGTGCTTTTTCGTCGTCGATAAAAGCCACTGCCCGGAATCTTGGGATAATTTTCGACCAATCTTTGTCCTTTGATGCCCATGTTAAATCCGTGACCCGCTCTTGCTTTTTTCACTTAAGAAATATTGCCAAACTCAGGACTATTGTCTCCACAACCGAACTGGAGATGCTTGTCCACGCCTTTATCTCCTCCCGGCTGGATTATTGTAATGCACTCTTTTCCTGCGTTTCTAAGGCCTCACTAAATCGGCTCCAAGCGGTTCAGAATGCTGCAGCAAGGCTTTTGACCCATAGCAACAAATTTTCCCATATCACTCCTATACTAAAATCCCTGCATTGGCTTCCGGTTGAGTATAGATATAAGTTTAAAATCCTCACCTTTACGTTTATGTCTCTACAAGGTGGGGCCCCCATCTATATCTCGGAGCTTCTCCAGCCCTATTCTCCAAAGCGAACTCTTAGATCCACTGATAGCGGTCGTCTATCTATCCCACGGACTCGTCTGAAAACAAAGGGGGATCACGCATTTCAAACCCTGGCTCCTATACTGTGGAACGGTTTACCAACCCCACTACGCACCATCGACACGGTGGCTTCTTTCAAAAAACAGCTTAAAACTCATCTGTTTAGACAGGCATTTGGGAAATGTTAATGCGTAACATGTTGTTTTATTTTATATTTATATTGTACTATTGCTTGTTTGATATGCTTTTATGCTTTCTTTATGTTGCTATATTGTTTGTTTGACATGTTTTCCTGTGAAGCACTTTGTAACAGCGTTTTGTCTTAAAAAGTGCTATATAAATAAATTTTACTTACTTACTTACTTACTAGTTCCGGAATGTTCAGAGTTCCGGAATGCACCAAGGTTCCGGAATGTTCGGAATTCCGGAATGTACCAAGGTTCCGGAATGTTCGGAATGCCGGAATGTTCAGAGTTCCGGAATGTTCAGAGTTCCGGAATCCACCAAGGTTCCGGAATGTTCAGAGTTCCGGAATCCACCAAGGTTCCGGAATGTTCGGAATTCCGGAATGTTCAGAGTTCCGGAATGCACCAAGGTTCCGGAATGTTCGGAATTCCGGAATGCACCAAGGTTCCAGAATGTTCGGAATTCCGGAATCCACCAAGGTTCCGGAATGTTCAGAGTTCCGGAATGCACCAAGGTTCCGGAATGTTCGGAATTCCGGAATGTTCAGAGTTCCGGAATGCACCAAGGTTCCGGAATGTTCGGAATTCCGGAATGTACCAAGGTTCCGGAATGTTCGGAATGCCGGAATGTTCAGAGTTCCGGAATGTTCAGAGTTCCGGAATCCACCAAGGTTCCGGAATGTTCAGAGTTCCGGAATCCACCAAGGTTCCGGAATGTTCGGAATTCCGGAATGTTCAGAGTTCCGGAATGCACCAAGGTTCCGGAATGTTCGGAATTCCGGAATGCACCAAGGTTCCGGAATGTTCGGAATTCCGGAATCCACCAAGGTTCCGGAATGTTAAGAGTTCCGGAATGCACCAAGGTTCCGGAATGTTCGGAGTTCCGGAATGCACCAAGGTTCCGGAATGTTCGGAATTCCGGAATGTTCAGAGTTCCGGAATGTTCAGAGTTCCGGAATCCACCAAGGTTCCGGAATGTTCAGAGTTCCGGAATGCACCAAGGTTCCAGAATGTTCGGAGTTCCGGAATGCACCAAGGTTCCGGAATGTTCAGAGTTCCGGAATGGACCAAGGTTCCGGAATGTTCGGAATTCCGGAATGTTCAGAGTTCCGGAATGTTCAGAGTTCCGGAATCAACCAAGGTTCCGGAATGTTCGGAATTCCGGAATGCACCAAGGTTCCGGAATGTTCAGAGTTCCGGAATGCACAAAGGTTCCGGAATGTTCGGAATTCCGGAATGTTCAGAGATCCGGAATGCACCAAGGTTCCGGAATGTTCGGAATGCCGGAATGTTCAGAGTTCCGGAATGTTCAGAGTTCCGGAATCCACCAAGGTTCCGGAATGTTCAGAGTTCCGGAATCCACCAAGGTTCCGGAATGTTCGGAATTCCGGAATGTTCAGAGTTCCGGAATGCACCAAGGTTCCGGAATGTTCGAAATTCCGGAATGCACCAAGGTTCCGGAATGTTCGGAATTCCGGAATCCACCAAGGTTCCGGAATGTTCAGAGTTCCGGAATGCACCAAGGTTCTGGAATGTTCGGAATTCCGGAGTGTTCAGTGTTCCGGGATGTACCAAGGTTCCGGAATGTTCAGAGTTCCGGAATGCACCAAGGTTCCGGAATGTTCAGAGTTCCGGAATGCACCAAGGTTCTGGAATGTTCGGAATTCCGGAGTGTTCAGTGTTCCGGGATGTACCAAGGTTCCGGAATGTTCAGAGTTCCGGAATGCACCAAGGTTCGGAATTCCGGAATGTTCGGAGTTCCGGAATGTTCGGAATTCCGGAATGCACCAAGGTTCCGGAATGTTCGGAATTCCGGAATGTTCAGAGTTCCGGAATGTTCAGAGTTCCGGAATGCACCAAGGTTCCGGAATGTTCGGAATTCCGGAATGCACCAAGGTTCCGGAATGTTCGGAATTCCGGAATGTTCAGAGTTCCGGAATGCAGCAAGGTTCCGGAATGTTCAGAGTTCCGGAATGCACCAAGGTTCCAGAATGTTCGGAGTTCCGGAATGCACCAAGGTTCCGGAATGTTCGGAATTCCGGAATGTTCAGAGTTCCGGAATGTTCAGAGTTCCGGAATCCACCAAGGTTCCGGAATGTTCAGAGTTCCGGAATCCACCAAGGTTCCGGAATGTTCAGAGTTCCGGAATGCACCAAGGTTCCGGAATGTTCGGAATTCCGGAATGTTCAGAGTTCCGGAATGTTCAGAGTTCCGGAATCAACCAAGGTTCCGGAATGTTCGGAATTCCGGAATGCACCAAGGTTCCGGAATGTTCAGAGTTCCGGAATGCACAAAGGTTCCGGAATGTTCGGAATTCCGGAATGTTCAGAGTTCCGGAATGCACCAAGGTTCCGGAATGTTCGGAATTCCGGAATGTACCAAGGTTCCGGAATGTTCGGAATGCCGGAATGTTCAGAGTTCCGGAATGTTCAGAGTTCCGGAATCCACCAAGGTTCCGGAATGTTCAGAGTTCCGGAATCCACCAAGGTTCCGGAATGTTCAGAGTTCTGGAATGCACCAAGGTTCCGGAATGTTCGGAATTCCGGAATGTTCAGAGTTCCGGAATGTTCAGAGTTCCGGAATCAACCAAGGTTCCGGAATGTTCGGAATTCCGGAATGCACCAAGGTTCCGGAATGTTCAGAGTTCCGGAATGCACAAAGGTTCCGGAATGTTCGGAATTCCGGAATGTTCAGAGTTCCGGAATGCACCAAGGTTCCGGAATGTTCGGAATGCCGGAATGCACCAAGGTTCCGGAATGTTCGGAATTCCGGAATGTTCAGAGTTCCGGAATGCACCAAGGTTGCGGAATGTTCAGAGTTCCGGAATGCACCAAGGTTCCGGAATGTTCGGAATTCCGGAATGTTCAGAGTTCTGGAATGTTCAGAGTTCCGGAATCAACCAAGGTTCTGGAATGTTCGGAATTCCGGAATCCACCAAGGTTCCGGAATGTTAAGAGTTCCGGAATGCACCAAGGTTGCGGAATGTTCAGAGTTCCGGAATGCACCAAGGTTCCGGAATGTTCGGAATTCCGGAATGTTCAGAGTTCCGGAATGTTCAGAGTTCCGGAATCCACCAAGGTTCCGGAATGTTCAGAGTTCCGGAATGCACCAAGGTTCCGGAATGTTCGGAATTCCGGAATGTTCAGAGTTCCTAGGCCTGATCATTAGCGGTTTCAAAAATATTTCCTATCATTTATATGCGGACGACATCCAATTATACATTTCTTTTAAATCTTGGGAATTAGACAAGCTATCCACTCTTATGGACTGTCTTAAGGAAATCAATCTTTGGATGACAAACAATTTTCTGCAGTTGAACGCAGACAAGACCGAGTGCTTAATCCTAGCCCCGGAGAATATCAAGCCACAGATTAGTCAACATCTGGGTGCTTTTTCATCGTCGATAAAAGCCACTGCCCGGAATCTTGGGATAATTTTCGACCAATCTTTGTCCTTTGATGCCCATGTTAAATCCGTGACCCGCTCTTGCTTTTTTCACTTAAGAAATATTGCCAAACTCAGGACTATTGTCTCCACAACCGAACTGGAGATGCTTGTCCACGCCTTTATCTCCTCCCGGCTGGATTATTGTAATGCACTCTTTTCCTGCGTTTCTAAGGCCTCACTAAATCGGCTCCAAGCGGTTCAGAATGCTGCAGCAAGGCTTTTGACCCATAGCAACAAATTTTCCCATATCACTCCTATACTAAAATCCCTGCATTGGCTTCCGGTTGAGTATAGATATAAGTTTAAAATCCTCACCTTTACGTTTATGTCTCTACAAGGTGGGGCCCCCATCTATATCTCGGAGCTTCTCCAGCCCTATTCTCCAAAGCGAACTCTTAGATCCACTGATAGCGGTCGTCTATCTATCCCACGGACTCGTCTGAAAACAAAGGGGGATCACGCATTTCAAACCCTGGCTCCTATACTGTGGAACGGTTTACCCCCCCCACTACGCACCATCGACACGGTGGCTTCTTTCAAAAAACAGCTTAAAACTCATCTGTTTAGACAGGCATTTGGGAAATGTTAATGCGTAACATGTTGTTTTATTTTATATTTATATTGTACTATTGCTTGTTTGATATGCTTTTATGCTTTCTTTATGTTGCTATATTGTTTGTTTGACATGTTTTCCTGTGAAGCACTTTGTAACAGCGTTTTGTCTTAAAAAGTGCTATATAAATAAATTTTACTTACTTACTTACTTACTAGTTCCGGAATGTTCAGAGTTCCGGAATGCACCAAGGTTCCGGAATGTTCGGAATTCCGGAATGTACCAAGGTTCCGGAATGTTCGGAATGCCGGAATGTTCAGAGTTCCGGAATGTTCAGAGTTCCGGAATCCACCAAGGTTCCGGAATGTTCAGAGTTCCGGAATCCACCAAGGTTCCGGAATGTTCGGAATTCCGGAATGTTCAGAGTTCCGGAATGCACCAAGGTTCCGGAATGTTCGGAATTCCGGAATGCACCAAGGTTCCGGAATGTTCGGAATTCCGGAATCCACCAAGGTTCCGGAATGTTCAGAGTTCCGGAATGCACCAAGGTTCCGGAATGTTCAGAGTTCCGGAATGCACCAAGGTTCCGGGATGTACCAAGGTTCCGGAATGTTCAGAGTTCCGGAATGCACCAAGGTTCGGAATTCCGGAATGTTCAGAGTTCCGGAATGTTAAGAGTTCAGGAATGCACCAAGGTTCCGGAATGTTCAGAGTTCCGGAATACACCAAGGTTCCGGAATGTTCAGAGTTCCGGAATGTTCAGAGTTCCGGAATCCACCAAGGTTCCGGAATGTTCAGAGTTCCGGAATCCACCAAGGTTCCGGAATGTTCGGAATTCCGGAATGTTCAGAGTTCCGGAATGCACCAAGGTTCCGGAATGTTCGGAATTCCGGAATGCACCAAGGTTCCAGAATGTTCGGAATTCCGGAATCCACCAAGGTTCCGGAATGTTCAGAGTTCCGGAATGCACCAAGGTTCCGGAATGTTCGGAATTCCGGAATGTTCAGAGTTCCGGAATGCACCAAGGTTCCGGAATGTTCGGAATTCCGGAATGTACCAAGGTTCCGGAATGTTCGGAATGCCGGAATGTTCAGAGTTCCGGAATGTTCAGAGTTCCGGAATCCACCAAGGTTCCGGAATGTTCAGAGTTCCGGAATCCACCAAGGTTCCGGAATGTTCGGAATTCCGGAATGCACCAAGGTTCCGGAATGTTCAGAGTTCAGGAATGCACAAAGGTTCCGGAATGTTCGGAATTCCGGAATGTTCAGAGTTCCGGAATGCACCAAGGTTCCGGAATGTTCGGAATTCCGGAATGTACCAAGGTTCCGGAATGTTCGGAATGCCGGAATGTTCAGAGTTCGGGAATGTTCAGAGTTCCGGAATCCACCAAGGTTCCGGAATGTTCAGAGTTCCGGAATCCACCAAGGTTCCGGAATGTTCGGAATTCCGGAATGTTCAGAGTTCCGGAATGCACCAAGGTTCCGGAATGTTCGGAATTCCGGAATGCACCAAGGTTCCGGAACGTTCGGAATTCCGGAATCCACCAAGGTTCCGGAATGTTAAGAGTTCCGGAATGCACCAAGGTTCCGGAATGTTCGGAGTTCCGGAATGCACCAAGGTTCCGGAATGTTCGGAATTCCGGAATGTTCAGAGTTCCGGAATGTTCAGAGTTCCGGAATCCACCAAGGTTCCGGAATGTTCAGAGTTCCGGAATGCACCAAGGTTCCAGAATGTTCGGAGTTCCGGAATGCACCAAGGTTCCGGAATGTTCAGAATTCCGGAATGTTCAGAGTTCCGGAATGTTCAGAGTTCCGGAATCCACCAAGGTTCCGGAATGTTCAGAGTTCCGGAATGCACCAAGGTTCCGGAATGTTCAGAGTTCCGGAATGGACCAAGGTTCCGGAATGTTCGGAATTCCGGAATGTTCAGAGTTCCGGAATGTTCAGAGTTCCGGAATCAACCAAGGTTCCGGAATGTTCGGAATTCCGGAATGCACCAAGGTTCCGGAATGTTCAGAGTTCCGGAATGCACCAAGGTTCCGGAATGTTCAGAGTTCCGGAATGTTCAGAGTTCCGGAATCCACAAAGGTTCCGGAATGTTCGGAATTCCGGAATGTTCAGAGTTCTGGAATGCACCAAGGTTCCGGAATGTTTGGATTTCCGGAATGCACCAAGGTTCCGGAATGTTCGGAATTCCGGAATGTTCAGAGTTCCGGAATGCACCAAGGTTCCGGAATGTTCGGAATTCCGGAATGTTCGGAATTCCGGAATGTTCGGAATTCCGGAATGCACCAAGGTTCGGAATTCCGGAATGTTCAGAGTTCCGGAATCCACCAAGATTCCGGAATGTTCGGAATTCCGGAATGTACCAAGGTTCCAGAACGTTCAGAGTTCCGGAATGCACCAAGGTTCCGGAATGTTTGGAATTCCGGAATGCACCATGGTTCCGGAATGTTCAGAGTTCCGGAATGCACCAAGGTTCCGGAATGTTCAGAATTCCGGAATGCACCAAGGTTCCGGAATGTTCAGAGTTCCGGAATGCACCAAGGTTCCGGAATGTTCAGAGTTCCGGAATGTACCAAGGTTCCGGAATGTTCAGAATTCTGGAATGCACCAAGGTTCCGGAATGCACCAAGGTTCCGGAATGTTCGGAATTCCGGAATGCACCATGGTTCCGGAATGTTCAGAGTTCCGGAATGCACCAAGGTTCCGGAATGTTCAGAGTTCCGGAATGCACCAAGGTTCCGGAATGTTCAGAATTCCGGAATGCACCAAGGTTCCGGATTGTTCAGAGTTCCGGAATGCACCAAGGTTCCGGAATGTTCAGAGTTCCGGAATGCACCAAGGTTCCGGAATGTTCGGAATTCCGGAATGTTCAGAGTTCCGGAATGTTCAGAGTTCCGGAATGCAGCAAGGTTCCGGAATGTTCAGAGTTCCGGAATGCACCAAGGTTCCGGAATGTTCGGAACTCCGGAATGCACCAAGGTTCCGGATTGTTCAGAGTTCCGGAACGCACCAAGGTTCCGGAATGTTCAGAGTTCCGGAATGTTCAGAGTTCCGGAATCCACCAAGGTTCCGGAATGTTCAGAGTTCCGGAATGCACCAAGGTTCCGGAATGTTCAGAGTTCCGGAATGCACCAAGGTTCCGGAATGTTCAGAGTTCCGGAATCCACCAAGGTTCCGGAATGTTCGGAATTCCGGAATGTTCAGAGTTCCGGAATGCACCAAGGTTCCGGAATATTCGGAATTCCGGAATGCACCAAGGTTCCGGAATGTTCGGAATTCCGGAATGTTCAGAGTTCCGGAATGCACCAAGGTTCCGGAATGTTCGGAATTCCGGAATGTTCAGAGTTCCGGAATGCACCAAGGTTCCGGAATGTTCGGAATTCCGGAATGTTCGGAATTCCGGAATGTTCAGAGTTCCGGAATGCACCAAGGTTCCGGAATGCACCAAGGTTCCGCAATGTTCGGAATTCCGGAATGTTCGGAATTCCGGAATGTTCAGAGTTCCGGAATGCACCAAGGTTCCGGAATGTTCAGAGTTCCGGAATGCACCAAGGTTCCGGAATGTTCGGAATTCCGGAATGTTCAGAGTTCCGGAATGTTCGGAATTCCGGAATGTTCGGAATTCCTTAATGTTCAGAGTTCCGGAATGCACCAAGGTCCTGGAATGTTCGGAATTCCGGAATGTTCGGAATTCCGGAATGTTCGGAATTCCGGAATGTTCAGAGTTCCGGAATGCACCAAGGTTCCGGAATGTTCGGAATTCCGGAATGTTCAGAGTTCCGGAATGTTCAAAGTTCCGGAATGCACCAAGGTTCCGGAATGTTCGGAATTCCGGAATGTTCAGAGTTCCGGAATGCACCAAGGTTCCGGAATGCACCAAGGTTCCGGAATGTTCGGAATTCCGGAATGTTCAGAGTTCCGGAATGCACCAAGGTTCCGGAATGTTCGGAATTCCGGAATGTTCAGAGTTCCGGAATGTTCAGAGTTCCGGAATCAACCAAGGTTCTGGAATGTTCGGAATTCCGGAATCCACCAAGTTTCCGGAATGTTAAGAGTTCCGGAATGCACCAAGGTTGCGGAATGTTCAGAGTTCCGGAATGCACCAAGGTTCCGGAATGTTCGGAATTCCGGAATGTACCAAGGTTCCGGAATGTTCGGAATGCCGGAATGTTCAGAGTTCGGGAATGTTCAGAGTTCCGGAATCCACCAAGGTTCCGGAATGTTCAGAGTTCCGGAATCCACCAAGGTTCCGGAATGTTCGGAATTCCGGAATGTTCAGAGTTCCGGAATGCACCAAGGTTCCGGAATGTTCGGAATTCCGGAATGCACCAAGGTTCCGGAACGTTCGGAATTCCGGAATCCACCAAGGTTCCGGAATGTTAAGAGTTCCGGAATGCACCAAGGTTCCGGAATGTTCGGAGTTCCGGAATGCACCAAGGTTCCGGAATGTTCGGAATTCCGGAATGTTCAGAGTTCCGGAATGTTCAGAGTTCCGGAATCCACCAAGGTTCCGGAATGTTCAGAGTTCCGGAATCCACCAAGGTTCCGGAATGTTCAGAGTTCCGGAATGCACCAAGGTTCCGGAATGTTCAGAGTTCCGGAATGGACCAAGGTTCCGGAATGTTCGGAATTCCGGAATGTTCAGAGTTCCGGAATGTTCAGAGTTCCGGAATCAACCAAGGTTCCGGAATGTTCGGAATTCCGGAATGCACCAAGGTTCCGGAATGTTCAGAGTTCCGGAATGCACCAAGGTTCCGGAATGTTCAGAGTTCCGGAATGTTCAGAGTTCCGGAATCCACAAAGGTTCCGGAATGTTCGGAATTCCGGAATGTTCAGAGTTCTGGAATGCACCAAGGTTCCGGAATGTTTGGATTTCCGGAATGCACCAAGGTTCCGGAATGTTCGGAATTCCGGAATGTTCAGAGTTCCGGAATGCACCAAGGTTCCGGAATGTTCGGAATTCCGGAATGTTCGGAATTCCGGAATGTTCGGAATTCCGGAATGCACCAAGGTTCGGAATTCCGGAATGTTCAGAGTTCCGGAATCCACCAAGATTCCGGAATGTTCGGAATTCCGGAATGTACCAAGGTTCCAGAACGTTCAGAGTTCCGGAATGCACCAAGGTTCCGGAATGTTTGGAATTCCGGAATGCACCATGGTTCCGGAATGTTCAGAGTTCCGGAATGCACCAAGGTTCCGGAATGTTCAGAATTCCGGAATGCACCAAGGTTCCGGAATGTTCAGAGTTCCGGAATGCACCAAGGTTCCGGAATGTTCAGAGTTCCGGAATGTACCAAGGTTCCGGAATGTTCAGAATTCTGGAATGCACCAAGGTTCCGGAATGCACCAAGGTTCCGGAATGTTCGGAATTCCGGAATGCACCATGGTTCCGGAATGTTCAGAGTTCCGGAATGCACCAAGGTTCCGGAATGTTCAGAGTTCCGGAATGCACCAAGGTTCCGGAATGTTCAGAATTCCGGAATGCACCAAGGTTCCGGATTGTTCAGAGTTCCGGAATGCACCAAGGTTCCGGAATGTTCAGAGTTCCGGAATGCACCAAGGTTCCGGAATGTTCGGAATTCCGGAATGTTCAGAGTTCCGGAATGTTCAGAGTTCCGGAATGCAGCAAGGTTCCGGAATGTTCAGAGTTCCGGAATGCACCAAGGTTCCGGAATGTTCGGAACTCCGGAATGCACCAAGGTTCCGGATTGTTCAGAGTTCCGGAACGCACCAAGGTTCCGGAATGTTCAGAGTTCCGGAATGTTCAGAGTTCCGGAATCCACCAAGGTTCCGGAATGTTCAGAGTTCCGGAATGCACCAAGGTTCCGGAATGTTCAGAGTTCCGGAATGCACCAAGGTTCCGGAATGTTCAGAGTTCCGGAATCCACCAAGGTTCCGGAATGTTCGGAATTCCGGAATGTTCAGAGTTCCGGAATGCACCAAGGTTCCGGAATATTCGGAATTCCGGAATGCACCAAGGTTCCGGAATGTTCGGAATTCCGGAATGTTCAGAGTTCCGGAATGCACCAAGGTTCCGGAATGTTCGGAATTCCGGAATGTTCAGAGTTCCGGAATGCACCAAGGTTCCGGAATGTTCGGAATTCCGGAATGTTCGGAATTCCGGAATGTTCAGAGTTCCGGAATGCACCAAGGTTCCGGAATGCACCAAGGTTCCGCAATGTTCGGAATTCCGGAATGTTCGGAATTCCGGAATGTTCAGAGTTCCGGAATGCACCAAGGTTCCGGAATGTTCAGAGTTCCGGAATGCACCAAGGTTCCGGAATGTTCGGAATTCCGGAATGTTCAGAGTTCCGGAATGTTCGGAATTCCGGAATGTTCGGAATTCCTTAATGTTCAGAGTTCCGGAATGCACCAAGGTCCTGGAATGTTCGGAATTCCGGAATGTTCGGAATTCCGGAATGTTCGGAATTCCGGAATGTTCAGAGTTCCGGAATGCACCAAGGTTCCGGAATGTTCGGAATTCCGGAATGTTCAGAGTTCCGGAATGTTCAGAGTTCCGGAATGCACCAAGGTTCCGGAATGTTCGGAATTCCGGAATGTTCAGAGTTCCGGAATGCACCAAGGTTCCGGAATGCACCAAGGTTCCGGAATGTTCGGAATTCCGGAATGTTCAGAGTTCCGGAATGCACCAAGGTTCCGGAATGTTCGGAATTCCGGAATGTTCAGAGTTCCGGAATGTTCAGAGTTCCGGAATCAACCAAGGTTCTGGAATGTTCGGAATTCCGGAATCCACCAAGTTTCCGGAATGTTAAGAGTTCCGGAATGCACCAAGGTTGCGGAATGTTCAGAGTTCCGGAATGCACCAAGGTTCCGGAATGTTCGGAATTCCGGAATGTTCAGAGTTCCGGAATGCACCAAGGTTCCGGAATGTTCAGAGTTCCGGAATCCACCAAGGTTCCGGAATGTTCAGAGTTCCGGAATGCACCAAGGTTCCGGAATGTTCGGAATTCCGGAATGTTCAGAGTTCCGGAATGTTCAGAGTTCCGGAATCAACCAAGGTTCCGGAATGTTCGGAATTCCGGAATGCACCAAGGTTCCGGAATGTTCAGAGTTCCGGAATGCACAAAGGTTCCGGAATGTTCGGAATTCCGGAATGCACAAAGGTTCCGGAATGTTCGGAATTCCGGAATGTTCAGAGTTCCGGAATGCACCAAGGTTCCGGAATGTTCGGAATGCCGGAATGTTCAGAGTTCCGGAATGTTCAGAGTTCCGGAATCCACCAAGGTTCCGGAATGTTCAGAGTTCCGGAATCCACCAAGGTTCCGGAATGTTCGGAATTCCGGAATGCACCAAGGTTCCGGAATGTTCAGAGTTCCGGAATGCAGAAAGGTTCCGGAATGTTCGGAATTCCGGAATGTTCAGAGTTCCGGAATGCACCAAGGTTCCGGAATGTTCGGAATTCCGGAATGTACCAAGGTTCCGGAATGTTCGGAATGCCGGAATGTTCAGAGTTCCGGAATGTTCAGAGTTCCGGAATCCACCAAGGTTCCGGAATGTTCAGAGTTCCGGAATCCACCAAGGTTCCGGAATGTTCGGAATTCCGGAATGTTCAGAGTTCCGGAATGCACCAAGGTTCCGGAATGTTCGGAATTCCGGAATGCACCAAGGTTCCGGAATGTTCGGAATTCCGGAATCCACCAAGGTTCCGGAATGTTAAGAGTTCCGGAATGCACCAAGGTTCCGGAATGTTCGGAGTTCCGGAATGCACCAAGGTTCCGGAATGTTCGGAATTCCGGAATGTTCAGAGTTCCGGAATGTTCAGAGTTCCGGAATCCACCAAGGTTCCGGAATGTTCAGAGTTCCGGAATGCACCAAGGTTCCAGAATGTTCGGAGTTCCGGAATGCACCAAGGTTCCGGAATGTTCGGAATTCCGGAATGTTCAGAGTTCCGGAATGTTCAGAGTTCCGGAATCCACCAAGGTTCCGGAATGTTCAGAGTTCCGGAATGCACCAAGGTTCCGGAATGTTCAGAGTTCCGGAATGGACCAAGGTTCCGGAATGTTCGGAATTCCGGAATGTTCAGAGTTCCGGAATGTTCAGAGTTCCGGAATCAACCAAGGTTCCGGAATGTTCGGAATTCCGGAATGCACCAAGGTTCCGGAATGTTCAGAGTTCCGGAATGCACAAAGGTTCCGGAATGTTCAGAGTTCCGGAATGCACAAAGGTTCCGGAATGTTCAAAATTCCGGAATGCACCAAGGTTCCGGAATGTTCGGAATTCCGGAATGCACCAAGGTTCCGGAATGTTCAGAGTTCCGGAATGCACAAAGGTTCCGGAATGTTCAGAGTTCCGGAATGCACCAAGGTTCCGGAATGTTCGAAATTCCGGAATGCACCAAGGTTCCGGAATGTTCGGAATTCCGGAATCCACCAAGGTTCCGGAATGTTCAGAGTTCCGGAATGCACCAAGGTTCTGGAATGTTCGGAATTCCGGAGTGTTCAGTGTTCCGGAATGCACCAAGGTTCCGGAGTGTTCGGAATTCCGGAATGCACCAAGGTTCCGGAATGTTCGGAATTCCGGAATGTTCAGAGTTCCGGAATGCACCAAGGTTCCGGAATGTTCGGAATTCCGGAATGTTCAGAGTTCCGGAATGTTCAGAGTTCCGGAATCCACCAAGGTTCCGGAATGTTCAGAGTTCCGGAATCCACCAAGGTTCCGGAATGTTCAGAGTTCCGGAATGCACCAAGGTTCCGGAATGTTCGGAATTCCGGAATGTTCAGAGTTCCGGAATGCACCAAGGTTCCGGAATGTTCGGAATTCCGGAATGTACCAAGGTTCCGGAATGTTCGGAATGCCGGAATGTTCAGAGTTCCGGAATGTTCAGAGTTCCGGAATCCACCAAGGTTCCGGAATGTTCAGAGTTCCGGAATCCACCAAGGTTCCGGAATGTTCGGAATTCCGGAATGTTCAGAGTTCCGGAATGCACCAAGGTTCCGGAATGTTCGGAATTCCGGAATGCACCAAGGTTCCGGAATTTTCGGAATTCCGGAATCCACCAAGGTTCCGGAATGTTCAGAGTTCCGGAATGCACCAAGGTTCCGGAATGTTCAGAGTTCCGAAATGCACCAAGGTTCTGGGATGTACCAAGGTTCCGGAATGTTCAGAGTTCCGGAATGCACCAAGGTTCGGAATTCCGGAATGTTCAGAGTTCCGGAATGTTAAGAGTTCAGGAATGCACCAAGGTTCCGGAATGTTCAGAGTTCCGGAATGCACCAAGGTTCCGGAATGTTCAGAGTTCCGGAATGTTCAGAGTTCCGGAATCCACCAAGGTTCCGGAATGTTCAGAGTTCCGGAATCCACCAAGGTTCCGGAATGTTCGGAATTCTGGAATGTTCAGAGTTCCGGAATGCACCAAGGTTCCGGAATGTTCGGAATTCCGGAATGCACCAAGGTTCCAGAATGTTCGGAATTCCGGAATCCACCAAGGTTCCGGAATGTTCAGAGTTCCGGAATGCACCAAGGTTCCGGAATGTTCGGAATTCCGGAATGTTCAGTGTTCCGGGATGTACCAAGGTTCCGGAATGTTCAGAGTTCCGATAAGCACCAAGGTTCGGAATTCCGGAATGCTCGGAGTTCCGGAATGTTAAGAGTTCAGGAATGCACCAAGGTTCTGGAATGTTCAGAGTTCCGGAATGCACCAAGGTTCCGGAATGTTCGGAATTCCGGAATGCTCCAAGGTTCCGGAATGTTCGGAATTCCGGAATCCTCCAAGGTTCCGGAATGTTCAGAGTTCCGGAATGTTCAGAGTTCCGGAATCCACCAAGGTTCCGGAATGTTCAGAGTTCCGGAATCCACCAAGGTTCCGGAATGTTCGGAATTCCGGAATGTTCAGAGTTCCGGAATGCACCAAGGTTCCGGAATGTTCAGAGTTCCGGAATCAACCAAGGTTCTGGAATGTTCGGAATTCCGGAATCCACCAAGGTTCCGGAATGTTAAGAGTTCCGGAATGCACCAAGGTTCCGGAATGTTCGGAGTTCCGGAATGCACCAAGGTTCCGGAATGTTCGGAATTCCGGAATGTTCAGAGTTCCGGAATGTTCAGAGTTCCGGAATCCACCAAGGTTCCGGAATGTTCAGAGTTCCGGAATGCACCAAGGTTCCAGAATGTTCGGAGTTCCGGAATGCACCAAGGTTCCGGAATGTTCGGAATTCCGGAATGTTCAGAGTTCCGGAATGTTCAGAGTTCCGGAATCCACCAAGGTTCCGGAATGTTCAGAGTTCCGGAATGCACCAAGGTTCCGGAATGTTCAGAGTTCTGGAATGCACCAAGGTTCCGGAATGTTCAGAGTTCCGGAATCCACCAAGGTTCCGGAATGTTCGGAATTCCGGAATGTTCAGAGTTCCGGAATGCACCAAGGTTACGGAATGTTCGGAATTCCGGAATGTTCAGAGTTCCGGAATGCACCAAGGTTCCGGAATGTTCGGAATTCCGGAATGTACCAAGGTTCCGGAATGTTCGGAATGCCGGAATGTTCAGAGTTCCGGAATGTTCAGAGTTCCGGAATGCACCAAGGTTCCGGAATGTTCGGAATTCCGGAATGCACCAAGGTTCCGGAATGTTCAGAGTTCCGGAATGCACCAAGGTTCCGGAATGTTCGGAATTCCGGAATGTTCAGAGTTCCGGAATGTTCAGAGTTCCGGAATCAACCAAGGTTCTGGAATGTTCGGAATTCCGGAATCCACCAAGGTTCCGGAATGTTAAGAGTTCCGGAATGCACCAAGGTTGCGGAATGTTCAGAGTTCCGGAATGCACCAAGGTTCCGGAATGTTCGGAATTCCGGAATGTACCAAGGTTCCGGAATGTTCGGAATGCCGGAATGTTCAGAGTTCCGGAATGTTCAGAGTTCCGGAATGCACCAAGGTTCCGGAATGTTCGGAATTCCGGAATGCACCAAGGTTCCGGAATGTTCAGAGTTCCGGAATGCACCAAGGTTCCGGAATGTTCGGAATTCCGGAATGTTCAGAGTTCCGGAATGTTCAGAGTTCCGGAATCAACCAAGGTTCTGGAATGTTCGGAATTCCGGAATCCACCAAGGTTCCGGAATGTTAAGAGTTCCGGAATGCACCAAGGTTGCGGAATGTTCAGAGTTCCGGAATGCACCAAGGTTCCGGAATGTTCAGAATTCTGGAATGCACCAAGGTTCCGGAATGCACCAAGGTTCCGGAATGTTCGGAATTCCGGAATGCACCATGGTTCCGGAATGTTCAGAGTTCCGGAATGCACCAAGGTTCCGGAATGTTCAGAGTTCCGGAATGCACCAAGGTTCCGGAATGTTCAGAATTCCGGAATGCACCAAGGTTCCGGATTGTTCAGAGTTCCGGAATGCACCAAGGTTCCGGAATGTTCAGAGTTCCGGAATGCACCAAGGTTCCGGAATGTTCGGAATTCCGGAATGTTCAGAGTTCCGGAATGTTCAGAGTTCCGGAATGCAGCAAGGTTCCGGAATGTTCAGAGTTCCGGAATGCACCAAGGTTCCGGAATGTTCGGAACTCCGGAATGCACCAAGGTTCCGGATTGTTCAGAGTTCCGGAACGCACCAAGGTTCCGGAATGTTCAGAGTTCCGGAATGTTCAGAGTTCCGGAATCCACCAAGGTTCCGGAATGTTCAGAGTTCCGGAATGCACCAAGGTTCCGGAATGTTCAGAGTTCCGGAATGCACCAAGGTTCCGGAATGTTCAGAGTTCCGGAATCCACCAAGGTTCCGGAATGTTCGGAATTCCGGAATGTTCAGAGTTCCGGAATGCACCAAGGTTCCGGAATATTCGGAATTCCGGAATGCACCAAGGTTCCGGAATGTTCGGAATTCCGGAATGTTCAGAGTTCCGGAATGCACCAAGGTTCCGGAATGTTCGGAATTCCGGAATGTTCAGAGTTCCGGAATGCACCAAGGTTCCGGAATGTTCGGAATTCCGGAATGTTCGGAATTCCGGAATGTTCAGAGTTCCGGAATGCACCAAGGTTCCGGAATGCACCAAGGTTCCGCAATGTTCGGAATTCCGGAATGTTCGGAATTCCGGAATGTTCAGAGTTCCGGAATGCACCAAGGTTCCGGAATGTTCAGAGTTCCGGAATGCACCAAGGTTCCGGAATGTTCGGAATTCCGGAATGTTCAGAGTTCCGGAATGTTCGGAATTCCGGAATGTTCGGAATTCCTTAATGTTCAGAGTTCCGGAATGCACCAAGGTCCTGGAATGTTCGGAATTCCGGAATGTTCGGAATTCCGGAATGTTCGGAATTCCGGAATGTTCAGAGTTCCGGAATGCACCAAGGTTCCGGAATGTTCGGAATTCCGGAATGTTCAGAGTTCCGGAATGTTCAAAGTTCCGGAATGCACCAAGGTTCCGGAATGTTCGGAATTCCGGAATGTTCAGAGTTCCGGAATGCACCAAGGTTCCGGAATGCACCAAGGTTCCGGAATGTTCGGAATTCCGGAATGTTCAGAGTTCCGGAATGCACCAAGGTTCCGGAATGTTCGGAATTCCGGAATGTTCAGAGTTCCGGAATGTTCAGAGTTCCGGAATCAACCAAGGTTCTGGAATGTTCGGAATTCCGGAATCCACCAAGTTTCCGGAATGTTAAGAGTTCCGGAATGCACCAAGGTTGCGGAATGTTCAGAGTTCCGGAATGCACCAAGGTTCCGGAATGTTCGGAATTCCGGAATGTACCAAGGTTCCGGAATGTTCGGAATGCCGGAATGTTCAGAGTTCGGGAATGTTCAGAGTTCCGGAATCCACCAAGGTTCCGGAATGTTCAGAGTTCCGGAATCCACCAAGGTTCCGGAATGTTCGGAATTCCGGAATGTTCAGAGTTCCGGAATGCACCAAGGTTCCGGAATGTTCGGAATTCCGGAATGCACCAAGGTTCCGGAACGTTCGGAATTCCGGAATCCACCAAGGTTCCGGAATGTTAAGAGTTCCGGAATGCACCAAGGTTCCGGAATGTTCGGAGTTCCGGAATGCACCAAGGTTCCGGAATGTTCGGAATTCCGGAATGTTCAGAGTTCCGGAATGTTCAGAGTTCCGGAATCCACCAAGGTTCCGGAATGTTCAGAGTTCCGGAATCCACCAAGGTTCCGGAATGTTCAGAGTTCCGGAATGCACCAAGGTTCCGGAATGTTCAGAGTTCCGGAATGGACCAAGGTTCCGGAATGTTCGGAATTCCGGAATGTTCAGAGTTCCGGAATGTTCAGAGTTCCGGAATCAACCAAGGTTCCGGAATGTTCGGAATTCCGGAATGCACCAAGGTTCCGGAATGTTCAGAGTTCCGGAATGCACCAAGGTTCCGGAATGTTCAGAGTTCCGGAATGTTCAGAGTTCCGGAATCCACAAAGGTTCCGGAATGTTCGGAATTCCGGAATGTTCAGAGTTCTGGAATGCACCAAGGTTCCGGAATGTTTGGATTTCCGGAATGCACCAAGGTTCCGGAATGTTCGGAATTCCGGAATGTTCAGAGTTCCGGAATGCACCAAGGTTCCGGAATGTTCGGAATTCCGGAATGTTCGGAATTCCGGAATGTTCGGAATTCCGGAATGCACCAAGGTTCGGAATTCCGGAATGTTCAGAGTTCCGGAATCCACCAAGATTCCGGAATGTTCGGAATTCCGGAATGTACCAAGGTTCCAGAACGTTCAGAGTTCCGGAATGCACCAAGGTTCCGGAATGTTTGGAATTCCGGAATGCACCATGGTTCCGGAATGTTCAGAGTTCCGGAATGCACCAAGGTTCCGGAATGTTCAGAATTCCGGAATGCACCAAGGTTCCGGAATGTTCAGAGTTCCGGAATGCACCAAGGTTCCGGAATGTTCAGAGTTCCGGAATGTACCAAGGTTCCGGAATGTTCAGAATTCTGGAATGCACCAAGGTTCCGGAATGCACCAAGGTTCCGGAATGTTCGGAATTCCGGAATGCACCATGGTTCCGGAATGTTCAGAGTTCCGGAATGCACCAAGGTTCCGGAATGTTCAGAGTTCCGGAATGCACCAAGGTTCCGGAATGTTCAGAATTCCGGAATGCACCAAGGTTCCGGATTGTTCAGAGTTCCGGAATGCACCAAGGTTCCGGAATGTTCAGAGTTCCGGAATGCACCAAGGTTCCGGAATGTTCGGAATTCCGGAATGTTCAGAGTTCCGGAATGTTCAGAGTTCCGGAATGCAGCAAGGTTCCGGAATGTTCAGAGTTCCGGAATGCACCAAGGTTCCGGAATGTTCGGAACTCCGGAATGCACCAAGGTTCCGGATTGTTCAGAGTTCCGGAACGCACCAAGGTTCCGGAATGTTCAGAGTTCCGGAATGTTCAGAGTTCCGGAATCCACCAAGGTTCCGGAATGTTCAGAGTTCCGGAATGCACCAAGGTTCCGGAATGTTCAGAGTTCCGGAATGCACCAAGGTTCCGGAATGTTCAGAGTTCCGGAATCCACCAAGGTTCCGGAATGTTCGGAATTCCGGAATGTTCAGAGTTCCGGAATGCACCAAGGTTCCGGAATATTCGGAATTCCGGAATGCACCAAGGTTCCGGAATGTTCGGAATTCCGGAATGTTCAGAGTTCCGGAATGCACCAAGGTTCCGGAATGTTCGGAATTCCGGAATGTTCAGAGTTCCGGAATGCACCAAGGTTCCGGAATGTTCGGAATTCCGGAATGTTCGGAATTCCGGAATGTTCAGAGTTCCGGAATGCACCAAGGTTCCGGAATGCACCAAGGTTCCGCAATGTTCGGAATTCCGGAATGTTCGGAATTCCGGAATGTTCAGAGTTCCGGAATGCACCAAGGTTCCGGAATGTTCAGAGTTCCGGAATGCACCAAGGTTCCGGAATGTTCGGAATTCCGGAATGTTCAGAGTTCCGGAATGTTCGGAATTCCGGAATGTTCGGAATTCCTTAATGTTCAGAGTTCCGGAATGCACCAAGGTCCTGGAATGTTCGGAATTCCGGAATGTTCGGAATTCCGGAATGTTCGGAATTCCGGAATGTTCAGAGTTCCGGAATGCACCAAGGTTCCGGAATGTTCGGAATTCCGGAATGTTCAGAGTTCCGGAATGTTCAGAGTTCCGGAATGCACCAAGGTTCCGGAATGTTCGGAATTCCGGAATGTTCAGAGTTCCGGAATGCACCAAGGTTCCGGAATGCACCAAGGTTCCGGAATGTTCGGAATTCCGGAATGTTCAGAGTTCCGGAATGCACCAAGGTTCCGGAATGTTCGGAATTCCGGAATGTTCAGAGTTCCGGAATGTTCAGAGTTCCGGAATCAACCAAGGTTCTGGAATGTTCGGAATTCCGGAATCCACCAAGTTTCCGGAATGTTAAGAGTTCCGGAATGCACCAAGGTTGCGGAATGTTCAGAGTTCCGGAATGCACCAAGGTTCCGGAATGTTCGGAATTCCGGAATGTTCAGAGTTCCGGAATGCACCAAGGTTCCGGAATGTTCAGAGTTCCGGAATCCACCAAGGTTCCGGAATGTTCAGAGTTCCGGAATGCACCAAGGTTCCGGAATGTTCGGAATTCCGGAATGTTCAGAGTTCCGGAATGTTCAGAGTTCCGGAATCAACCAAGGTTCCGGAATGTTCGGAATTCCGGAATGCACCAAGGTTCCGGAATGTTCAGAGTTCCGGAATGCACAAAGGTTCCGGAATGTTCGGAATTCCGGAATGCACAAAGGTTCCGGAATGTTCGGAATTCCGGAATGTTCAGAGTTCCGGAATGCACCAAGGTTCCGGAATGTTCGGAATGCCGGAATGTTCAGAGTTCCGGAATGTTCAGAGTTCCGGAATCCACCAAGGTTCCGGAATGTTCAGAGTTCCGGAATCCACCAAGGTTCCGGAATGTTCGGAATTCCGGAATGCACCAAGGTTCCGGAATGTTCAGAGTTCCGGAATGCAGAAAGGTTCCGGAATGTTCGGAATTCCGGAATGTTCAGAGTTCCGGAATGCACCAAGGTTCCGGAATGTTCGGAATTCCGGAATGTACCAAGGTTCCGGAATGTTCGGAATGCCGGAATGTTCAGAGTTCCGGAATGTTCAGAGTTCCGGAATCCACCAAGGTTCCGGAATGTTCAGAGTTCCGGAATCCACCAAGGTTCCGGAATGTTCGGAATTCCGGAATGTTCAGAGTTCCGGAATGCACCAAGGTTCCGGAATGTTCGGAATTCCGGAATGCACCAAGGTTCCGGAATGTTCGGAATTCCGGAATCCACCAAGGTTCCGGAATGTTAAGAGTTCCGGAATGCACCAAGGTTCCGGAATGTTCGGAGTTCCGGAATGCACCAAGGTTCCGGAATGTTCGGAATTCCGGAATGTTCAGAGTTCCGGAATGTTCAGAGTTCCGGAATCCACCAAGGTTCCGGAATGTTCAGAGTTCCGGAATGCACCAAGGTTCCAGAATGTTCGGAGTTCCGGAATGCACCAAGGTTCCGGAATGTTCGGAATTCCGGAATGTTCAGAGTTCCGGAATGTTCAGAGTTCCGGAATCCACCAAGGTTCCGGAATGTTCAGAGTTCCGGAATGCACCAAGGTTCCGGAATGTTCAGAGTTCCGGAATGGACCAAGGTTCCGGAATGTTCGGAATTCCGGAATGTTCAGAGTTCCGGAATGTTCAGAGTTCCGGAATCAACCAAGGTTCCGGAATGTTCGGAATTCCGGAATGCACCAAGGTTCCGGAATGTTCAGAGTTCCGGAATGCACAAAGGTTCCGGAATGTTCAGAGTTCCGGAATGCACAAAGGTTCCGGAATGTTCAAAATTCCGGAATGCACCAAGGTTCCGGAATGTTCGGAATTCCGGAATGCACCAAGGTTCCGGAATGTTCAGAGTTCCGGAATGCACAAAGGTTCCGGAATGTTCAGAGTTCCGGAATGCACCAAGGTTCCGGAATGTTCGAAATTCCGGAATGCACCAAGGTTCCGGAATGTTCGGAATTCCGGAATCCACCAAGGTTCCGGAATGTTCAGAGTTCCGGAATGCACCAAGGTTCTGGAATGTTCGGAATTCCGGAGTGTTCAGTGTTCCGGAATGCACCAAGGTTCCGGAGTGTTCGGAATTCCGGAATGCACCAAGGTTCCGGAATGTTCGGAATTCCGGAATGTTCAGAGTTCCGGAATGCACCAAGGTTCCGGAATGTTCGGAATTCCGGAATGTTCAGAGTTCCGGAATGTTCAGAGTTCCGGAATCCACCAAGGTTCCGGAATGTTCAGAGTTCCGGAATCCACCAAGGTTCCGGAATGTTCAGAGTTCCGGAATGCACCAAGGTTCCGGAATGTTCGGAATTCCGGAATGTTCAGAGTTCCGGAATGCACCAAGGTTCCGGAATGTTCGGAATTCCGGAATGTACCAAGGTTCCGGAATGTTCGGAATGCCGGAATGTTCAGAGTTCCGGAATGTTCAGAGTTCCGGAATCCACCAAGGTTCCGGAATGTTCAGAGTTCCGGAATCCACCAAGGTTCCGGAATGTTCGGAATTCCGGAATGTTCAGAGTTCCGGAATGCACCAAGGTTCCGGAATGTTCGGAATTCCGGAATGCACCAAGGTTCCGGAATTTTCGGAATTCCGGAATCCACCAAGGTTCCGGAATGTTCAGAGTTCCGGAATGCACCAAGGTTCCGGAATGTTCAGAGTTCCGAAATGCACCAAGGTTCTGGGATGTACCAAGGTTCCGGAATGTTCAGAGTTCCGGAATGCACCAAGGTTCGGAATTCCGGAATGTTCAGAGTTCCGGAATGTTAAGAGTTCAGGAATGCACCAAGGTTCCGGAATGTTCAGAGTTCCGGAATGCACCAAGGTTCCGGAATGTTCAGAGTTCCGGAATGTTCAGAGTTCCGGAATCCACCAAGGTTCCGGAATGTTCAGAGTTCCGGAATCCACCAAGGTTCCGGAATGTTCGGAATTCTGGAATGTTCAGAGTTCCGGAATGCACCAAGGTTCCGGAATGTTCGGAATTCCGGAATGCACCAAGGTTCCAGAATGTTCGGAATTCCGGAATCCACCAAGGTTCCGGAATGTTCAGAGTTCCGGAATGCACCAAGGTTCCGGAATGTTCGGAATTCCGGAATGTTCAGTGTTCCGGGATGTACCAAGGTTCCGGAATGTTCAGAGTTCCGATAAGCACCAAGGTTCGGAATTCCGGAATGCTCGGAGTTCCGGAATGTTAAGAGTTCAGGAATGCACCAAGGTTCTGGAATGTTCAGAGTTCCGGAATGCACCAAGGTTCCGGAATGTTCGGAATTCCGGAATGCTCCAAGGTTCCGGAATGTTCGGAATTCCGGAATCCTCCAAGGTTCCGGAATGTTCAGAGTTCCGGAATGTTCAGAGTTCCGGAATCCACCAAGGTTCCGGAATGTTCAGAGTTCCGGAATCCACCAAGGTTCCGGAATGTTCGGAATTCCGGAATGTTCAGAGTTCCGGAATGCACCAAGGTTCCGGAATGTTCAGAGTTCCGGAATCAACCAAGGTTCTGGAATGTTCGGAATTCCGGAATCCACCAAGGTTCCGGAATGTTAAGAGTTCCGGAATGCACCAAGGTTCCGGAATGTTCGGAGTTCCGGAATGCACCAAGGTTCCGGAATGTTCGGAATTCCGGAATGTTCAGAGTTCCGGAATGTTCAGAGTTCCGGAATCCACCAAGGTTCCGGAATGTTCAGAGTTCCGGAATGCACCAAGGTTCCAGAATGTTCGGAGTTCCGGAATGCACCAAGGTTCCGGAATGTTCGGAATTCCGGAATGTTCAGAGTTCCGGAATGTTCAGAGTTCCGGAATCCACCAAGGTTCCGGAATGTTCAGAGTTCCGGAATGCACCAAGGTTCCGGAATGTTCAGAGTTCTGGAATGCACCAAGGTTCCGGAATGTTCAGAGTTCCGGAATCCACCAAGGTTCCGGAATGTTCGGAATTCCGGAATGTTCAGAGTTCCGGAATGCACCAAGGTTACGGAATGTTCGGAATTCCGGAATGTTCAGAGTTCCGGAATGCACCAAGGTTCCGGAATGTTCGGAATTCCGGAATGTACCAAGGTTCCGGAATGTTCGGAATGCCGGAATGTTCAGAGTTCCGGAATGTTCAGAGTTCCGGAATGCACCAAGGTTCCGGAATGTTCGGAATTCCGGAATGCACCAAGGTTCCGGAATGTTCAGAGTTCCGGAATGCACCAAGGTTCCGGAATGTTCGGAATTCCGGAATGTTCAGAGTTCCGGAATGTTCAGAGTTCCGGAATCAACCAAGGTTCTGGAATGTTCGGAATTCCGGAATCCACCAAGGTTCCGGAATGTTAAGAGTTCCGGAATGCACCAAGGTTGCGGAATGTTCAGAGTTCCGGAATGCACCAAGGTTCCGGAATGTTCGGAATTCCGGAATGTACCAAGGTTCCGGAATGTTCGGAATGCCGGAATGTTCAGAGTTCCGGAATGTTCAGAGTTCCGGAATGCACCAAGGTTCCGGAATGTTCGGAATTCCGGAATGCACCAAGGTTCCGGAATGTTCAGAGTTCCGGAATGCACCAAGGTTCCGGAATGTTCGGAATTCCGGAATGTTCAGAGTTCCGGAATGTTCAGAGTTCCGGAATCAACCAAGGTTCTGGAATGTTCGGAATTCCGGAATCCACCAAGGTTCCGGAATGTTAAGAGTTCCGGAATGCACCAAGGTTGCGGAATGTTCAGAGTTCCGGAATGCACCAAGGTTCCGGAATGTTCGGAATTCCGGAATGTTCAGAGTTCCGGAATGTTCAGAGTTCCGGAATCCACCAAGGTTCCGGAATGTTCAGAGTTCCGGAATCCACCAAGGTTCCGGAATGTTCAGAGTTCCGGAATGCACCAAGGTTCCGGAATGTTCGGAATTCCGGAATGTTCAGAGTTCCGGAATGTTCAGAGTTCCGGAATCAACCAAGGTTCCGGAATGTTCGGAATTCCGGAATGCACCAAGGTTCCGGAATGTTCAGAGTTCCGAAATGCACAAAGGTTCCGGAATGTTCGGAATTCCGGAATGTTCAGAGTTCCGGAATGCACCAAGGTTCCGGAATGTTCGGAATTCCGGAATGCACCAAGGTTCCGGAATGTTCAGAGTTCCGGAATGCACCAAGGTTCCGGGATGTACCAAGGTTCCGGAATGTTCAGAGTTCCGGAATGCACCAAGGTTCGGAATTCCAGAATGTTCGGAGTTCCGGAATGTTAAGAGTTCAGGAATGCACCAAGTTTCTGGAATGTTCAGAGTTCCGGAATGCACCAAGGTTCCGGAATGTTCGGAGTTCCGGAATGCACCAAGGTTCCGGAATGTTCAGAGTTCCGGAATCCACCAAGGTTCCGGAATGTTCAGAGTTCCGGAATGTTCAGAGTTCCGGAATCCACCAAGGTTCCGGAATGTTCAGAGTTCCGGAATCCACCAAGGTTCCGGAATGTTCGGAATTCCGGAATGTTCAGAGTTCCGGAATGCACCAAGGTTCCGGAATGTTCGGAATTCCGGAATGCACCAAGGTTCCAGAATGTTCGGAATTCCGGAATCCACCAAGGTTCCGGAATGTTCGGAATTCCGGAATGTTCAGAGTTCCGGAATGCACCAAGGTTCCGGAATGTTCGGAATTCTGGAATGTTCAGAGTTCCGGAATGTTCAGAGTTCCGGAATCAACCAAGGTTCTGGAATGTTCGGAATTCCGGAATCCACCAAGGTTCCGGAATGTTAAGAGTTCCGGAATGTTCAGAGTTCCGGAATGCACCAAGGTTCCGGAATGTTCGAAATTCCGGAATGCACCAAGGTTCCGGAATGTTCGGAATTCCGGAATCCACCAAGGTTCCGGAATGTTCAGAGTTCCGGAATGCACCAAGGTTCTGGAATGTTCGGAATTCCGGAGTGTTCAGTGTTCCGGGATGTACCAAGGTTCCGGAATGTTCAGAGTTCCGGAATGCACCAAGGTTCGGAATTCCGGAATGTTCGGAGTTCCGGAATGTTCGGAATTCCGGAATGCACCAAGGTTCCGGAATGTTCGGAATTCCGGAATGTTCAGAGTTCCGGAATGTTCAGAGTTCCGGAATGCACCAAGGTTCCGGAGTGTTCGGAATTCCGGAATGCACCAAGGTTCCGGAATGTTCGGAATTCCGGAATGTTCAGAGTTCCGGAATGCACCAAGGTTCCGGAATGTTCGGAATTCCGGAATGTTCAGAGTTCCGGAATGTTCAGAGTTCCGGAATCCACCAAGGTTCCGGAATGTTCAGAGTTCCGGAATCCACCAAGGTTCCGGAATGTTCAGAGTTCCGGAATGCACCAAGGTTCCGGAATGTTCGGAATTCCGGAATGTTCAGAGTTCCGGAATGCACCAAGGTTCCGGAATGTTCGGAATTCCGGAATGTACCAAGGTTCCGGAATGTTCGGAATGCCGGAATGTTCAGAGTTCCGGAATGTTCAGAGTTCCGGAATGTTCAGAGTTCCGGAATGCACCAAGGTTCCGGAGTGTTCGGAATTCCGGAATGCACCAAGGTTCCGGAATGTTCGGAATTCCGGAATGTTCAGAGTTCCGGAATGCACCAAGGTTCCGGAATGTTCGGAATTCCGGAATGTTCAGAGTTCCGGAATGTTCAGAGTTCCGGAATCCACCAAGGTTCCGGAATGTTCAGAGTTCCGGAATCCACCAAGGTTCCGGAATGTTCAGAGTTCCGGAATGCACCAAGGTTCCGGAATGTTCGGAATTCCGGAATGTTCAGAGTTCCGGAATGCACCAAGGTTCCGGAATGTTCGGAATTCCGGAATGTACCAAGGTTCCGGAATGTTCGGAATGCCGGAATGTTCAGAGTTCCGGAATGTTCAGAGTTCCGGAATCCACCAAGGTTCCGGAATGTTCAGAGTTCCGGAATCCACCAAGGTTCCGGAATGTTCGGAATTCCGGAATGTTCAGAGTTCCGGAATGCACCAAGGTTCCGGAATGTTCGGAATTCCGGAATGCACCAAGGTTCCGGAATTTTCGGAATTCCGGAATCCACCAAGGTTCCGGAATGTTCAGAGTTCCGGAATGCACCAAGGTTCCGGAATGTTCAGAGTTCCGAAATGCACCAAGGTTCCGGGATGTACCAAGGTTCCGGAATGTTCAGAGTTCCGGAATGCACCAAGGTTCGGAATTCCGGAATGTTCAGAGTTCCGGAATGTTAAGAGTTCAGGAATGCACCAAGGTTCCGGAATGTTCAGAGTTCCGGAATGCACCAAGGTTCCGGAATGTTCAGAGTTCCGGAATGTTCAGAGTTCCGGAATCCACCAAGGTTCCGGAATGTTCAGAGTTCCGGAATCCACCAAGGTTCCGGAATGTTCGGAATTCTGGAATGTTCAGAGTTCCGGAATGCACCAAGGTTCCGGAATGTTCGGAATTCCGGAATGCACCAAGGTTCCAGAATGTTCGGAATTCCGGAATCCACCAAGGTTCCGGAATGTTCAGAGTTCCGGAATGCACCAAGGTTCCGGAATGTTCGGAATTCCGGAATGTTCAGTGTTCCGGGATGTACCAAGGTTCCGGAATGTTCAGAGTTCCGATAAGCACCAAGGTTCGGAATTCCGGAATGCTCGGAGTTCCGGAATGTTAAGAGTTCAGGAATGCACCAAGGTTCCGGAATGTTCGGAGTTCCGGAATGCACCAAGGTTCCGGAATGTTCGGAATTCCGGAATGTTCAGAGTTCCGGAATGTTAAGAGTTCCGGAATCCACCAAGGTTCCGGAATGTTCAGAGTTCCGGAATGCACCAAGGTTCCAGAATGTTCGGAGTTCCGGAATGCACCAAGGTTCCGGAATGTTCGGAATTCCGGAATGTTCAGAGTTCCGGAATGTTCAGAGTTCCGGAATCCACCAAGGTTCCGGAATGTTCAGAGTTCCGGAATGCACCAAGGTTCCGGAATGTTCAGAGTTCTGGAATGCACCAAGGTTCCGGAATGTTCAGAGTTCCGGAATCCACCAAGGTTCCGGAATGTTCGGAATTCCGGAATGTTCAGAGTTCCGGAATGCACCAAGGTTCCGGAATGTTCGGAATTCCGGAATGCACCAAGGTTCCGGAATTTTCGGAATTCCGGAATCCACCAAGGTTCCGGAATGTTCAGAGTTCCGGAATGCACCAAGGTTCCGGAATGTTCAGAGTTCCGAAATGCACCAAGGTTCCGGGATGTACCAAGGTTCCGGAATGTTCAGAGTTCCGGAATGCACCAAGGTTCGGAATTCCGGAATGTTCAGAGTTCCGGAATGTTAAGAGTTCAGGAATGCACCAAGGTTCCGGAATGTTCAGAGTTCCGGAATGCACCAAGGTTCCGGAATGTTCAGAGTTCCGGAATGTTCAGAGTTCCGGAATCCACCAAGGTTCCGGAATGTTCAGAGTTCCGGAATCCACCAAGGTTCCGGAATGTTCGGAATTCTGGAATGTTCAGAGTTCCGGAATGCACCAAGGTTCCGGAATGTTCGGAATTCCGGAATGCACCAAGGTTCCAGAATGTTCGGAATTCCGGAATCCACCAAGGTTCCGGAATGTTCAGAGTTCCGGAATGCACCAAGGTTCCGGAATGTTCGGAATTCCGGAATGTTCAGTGTTCCGGGATGTACCAAGGTTCCGGAATGTTCAGAGTTCCGATAAGCACCAAGGTTCGGAATTCCGGAATGCTCGGAGTTCCGGAATGTTAAGAGTTCAGGAATGCACCAAGGTTCCGGAATGTTCGGAGTTCCGGAATGCACCAAGGTTCCGGAATGTTCGGAATTCCGGAATGTTCAGAGTTCCGGAATGTTAAGAGTTCCGGAATCCACCAAGGTTCCGGAATGTTCAGAGTTCCGGAATGCACCAAGGTTCCAGAATGTTCGGAGTTCCGGAATGCACCAAGGTTCCGGAATGTTCGGAATTCCGGAATGTTCAGAGTTCCGGAATGTTCAGAGTTCCGGAATCCACCAAGGTTCCGGAATGTTCAGAGTTCCGGAATGCACCAAGGTTCCGGAATGTTCAGAGTTCTGGAATGCACCAAGGTTCCGGAATGTTCAGAGTTCCGGAATCCACCAAGGTTCCGGAATGTTTGGAATTCCGGAATGTTCAGAGTTCCGGAATGCACCAAGGTTACGGAATGTTCGGAATTCCGGAATGTTCAGAGTTCCGGAATGCACCAAGGTTCCGGAATGTTCGGAATTCCGGAATGTACCAAGGTTCCGGAATGTTCGGAATGCCGGAATGTTCAGAGTTCCGGAATGTTCAGAGTTCCGGAATGCACCAAGGTTCCGGAATGTTCGGAATTCCGGAATGCACCAAGGTTCCGGAATGTTCAGAGTTCCGGAATGCACCAAGGTTCCGGAATGTTCGGAATTCCGGAATGTTCAGAGTTCCGGAATGTTCAGAGTTCCGGAATCAACCAAGGTTCTGGAATGTTCGGAATTCCGGAATCCACCAAGGTTCCGGAATGTTAAGAGTTCCGGAATGCACCAAGGTTGCGGAATGTTCAGAGTTCCGGAATGCACCAAGGTTCCGGAATGTTCGGAATTCCGGAATGTTCAGAGTTCCGGAATGTTCAGAGTTCCGGAATCCACCAAGGTTCCGGAATGTTCAGAGTTCCGGAATCCACCAAGGTTCCGGAATGTTCAGAGTTCCAGAATGCACCAAGGTTCCGGAATGTTCGGAATTCCGGAATGTTCAGAGTTCCGGAATGTTCAGAGTTCCGGAATCAACCAAGGTTCCGGAATGTTCGGAATTCCGGAATGCACCAAGGTTCCGGAATGTTCAGAGTTCCGGAATGCACAAAGGTTCCGGAATGTTCGGAATTCCGGAATGCACAAAGGTTCCGGAATGTTCGGAATTCCGGAATGTTCAGAGTTCCGGAATGCACCAAGGTTCCGGAATGTTCGGAATGCCGGAATGTTCAGAGTTCCGGAATGTTCAGAGTTCCGGAATCCACCAAGGTTCCGGAATGTTCAGAGTTCCGGAATCCACCAAGGTTCCGGAATGTTCGGAATTCCGGAATGCACCAAGGTTCCTGAATGTTCAGAGTTCCGGAATGCACAAAGGTTCCGGAATGTTCGGAATTCCGGAATGTTCAGAGTTCCGGAATGCACCAAGGTTCCGGAATGTTCGGAATTCCGGAATGTACCAAGGTTCCGGAATGTTCGGAATGCCGGAATGTTCAGAGTTCCGGAATGTTCAGAGTTCCGGAATCCACCAAGGTTCCGGAATGTTCAGAGTTCCGGAATCCACCAAGGTTCCGGAATGTTCGGAATTCCGGAATGTTCAGAGTTCCGGAATGCACCAAGGTTCCGGAATGTTCGGAATTCCGGAATGCACCAAGGTTCCGGAATGTTCGGAATTCCGGAATCCACCAAGGTTCCGGAATGTTAAGAGTTCCGGAATGCACCAAGGTTCCGGAATGTTCGGAGTTCCGGAATGCACCAAGGTTCCGGAATGTTCGGAATTCCGGAATGTTCAGAGTTCCGGAATGTTCAGAGTTCCGGAATCCACCAAGGTTCCGGAATGTTCAGAGTTCCGGAATGCACCAAGGTTCCAGAATGTTCGGAGTTCCGGAATGCACCAAGGTTCCGGAATGTTCAGAGTTCCGGAATGGACCAAGGTTCCGGAATGTTCGGAATTCCGGAATGTTCAGAGTTCCGGAATGTTCAGAGTTCCGGAATCAACCAAGGTTCCGGAATGTTCGGAATTCCGGAATGCACCAAGGTTCCGGAATGTTCAGAGTTCCGGAATGCACAAAGGTTCCGGAATGTTCGGAATTCCGGAATGTTCAGAGATCCGGAATGCACCAAGGTTCCGGAATGTTCGGAATGCCGGAATGTTCAGAGTTCCGGAATGTTCAGAGTTCCGGAATCCACCAAGGTTCCGGAATGTTCAGAGTTCCGGAATCCACCAAGGTTCCGGAATGTTCGGAATTCCGGAATGCACCAAGGTTCCGGAATGTTCGGAATTCCGGAATCCACCAAGGTTCCGGAATGTTCAGAGTTCCGGAATGCACCAAGGTTCTGGAATGTTCGGAATTCCGGAGTGTTCAGTGTTCCGGGATGTACCAAGGTTCCGGAATGTTCAGAGTTCCGGAATGCACCAAGGTTCGGAATTCTGGAATGTTCGGAGTTCCGGAATGTTCGGAATTCCGGAATGCACAAAGGTTCCGGAATGTTCGGAATTCCGGAATGTTCAGAGGTCCGGAATGTTCAGAGTTCCGGAATGCACCAAGGTTCCGGAATGTTCGGAATTCCGGAATGCACCAAGGTTCCGGAATGTTCGGAATTCCGGAATCCACCAAGGTTCCGGAATGTTCAGAGTTCCGGAATGCACCAAGGTTCTGGAATGTTCGGAATTCCGGAGTGTTCAGTGTTCCGGGATGTACCAAGGTTCCGGAATGTTCAGAGTTCCGGAATGCACCAAGGTTCGGAATTCCGGAATGTTCGGAGTTCCGGAATGTTCGGAATTCCGGAATGCACCAAGGTTCCGGAATGTTCGGAATTCCGGAATGTTCAGAGTTCCGGAATGTTCAGAGTTCCGGAATGCACCAAGGTTCCGGAGTGTTCGGAATTCCGGAATGCACCAAGGTTCCGGAATGTTCGGAATTCCGGAATGTTCAGAGTTCCGGAATGCACCAAGGTTCCGGAATGTTCGGAATTCCGGAATGTTCAGAGTTCCGGAATGTTCAGAGTTCCGGAATCCACCAAGGTTCCGGAATGTTCAGAGTTCCGGAATCCACCAAGGTTCCGGAATGTTCAGAGTTCCGGAATGCACCAAGGTTCCGGAATGTTCGGAATTCCGGAATGTTCAGAGTTCCGGAATGCACCAAGGTTCCGGAATGTTCGGAATTCCGGAATGTACCAAGGTTCCGGAATGTTCGGAATGCCGGAATGTTCAGAGTTCCGGAATGTTCAGAGTTCCGGAATGTTCAGAGTTCCGGAATGCACCAAGGTTCCGGAGTGTTCGGAATTCCGGAATGCACCAAGGTTCCGGAATGTTCGGAATTCCGGAATGTTCAGAGTTCCGGAATGCACCAAGGTTCCGGAATGTTCGGAATTCCGGAATGTTCAGAGTTCCGGAATGTTCAGAGTTCCGGAATCCACCAAGGTTCCGGAATGTTCAGAGTTCCGGAATCCACCAAGGTTCCGGAATGTTCAGAGTTCCGGAATGCACCAAGGTTCCGGAATGTTCGGAATTCCGGAATGTTCAGAGTTCCGGAATGCACCAAGGTTCCGGAATGTTCGGAATTCCGGAATGTACCAAGGTTCCGGAATGTTCGGAATGCCGGAATGTTCAGAGTTCCGGAATGTTCAGAGTTCCGGAATCCACCAAGGTTCCGGAATGTTCAGAGTTCCGGAATCCACCAAGGTTCCGGAATGTTCGGAATTCCGGAATGTTCAGAGTTCCGGAATGCACCAAGGTTCCGGAATGTTCGGAATTCCGGAATGCACCAAGGTTCCGGAATTTTCGGAATTCCGGAATCCACCAAGGTTCCGGAATGTTCAGAGTTCCGGAATGCACCAAGGTTCCGGAATGTTCAGAGTTCCGAAATGCACCAAGGTTCCGGGATGTACCAAGGTTCCGGAATGTTCAGAGTTCCGGAATGCACCAAGGTTCGGAATTCCGGAATGTTCAGAGTTCCGGAATGTTAAGAGTTCAGGAATGCACCAAGGTTCCGGAATGTTCAGAGTTCCGGAATGCACCAAGGTTCCGGAATGTTCAGAGTTCCGGAATGTTCAGAGTTCCGGAATCCACCAAGGTTCCGGAATGTTCAGAGTTCCGGAATCCACCAAGGTTCCGGAATGTTCGGAATTCTGGAATGTTCAGAGTTCCGGAATGCACCAAGGTTCCGGAATGTTCGGAATTCCGGAATGCACCAAGGTTCCAGAATGTTCGGAATTCCGGAATCCACCAAGGTTCCGGAATGTTCAGAGTTCCGGAATGCACCAAGGTTCCGGAATGTTCGGAATTCCGGAATGTTCAGTGTTCCGGGATGTACCAAGGTTCCGGAATGTTCAGAGTTCCGATAAGCACCAAGGTTCGGAATTCCGGAATGCTCGGAGTTCCGGAATGTTAAGAGTTCAGGAATGCACCAAGGTTCCGGAATGTTCGGAGTTCCGGAATGCACCAAGGTTCCGGAATGTTCGGAATTCCGGAATGTTCAGAGTTCCGGAATGTTAAGAGTTCCGGAATCCACCAAGGTTCCGGAATGTTCAGAGTTCCGGAATGCACCAAGGTTCCAGAATGTTCGGAGTTCCGGAATGCACCAAGGTTCCGGAATGTTCGGAATTCCGGAATGTTCAGAGTTCCGGAATGTTCAGAGTTCCGGAATCCACCAAGGTTCCGGAATGTTCAGAGTTCCGGAATGCACCAAGGTTCCGGAATGTTCAGAGTTCTGGAATGCACCAAGGTTCCGGAATGTTCAGAGTTCCGGAATCCACCAAGGTTCCGGAATGTTCGGAATTCCGGAATGTTCAGAGTTCCGGAATGCACCAAGGTTCCGGAATGTTCGGAATTCCGGAATGCACCAAGGTTCCGGAATTTTCGGAATTCCGGAATCCACCAAGGTTCCGGAATGTTCAGAGTTCCGGAATGCACCAAGGTTCCGGAATGTTCAGAGTTCCGAAATGCACCAAGGTTCCGGGATGTACCAAGGTTCCGGAATGTTCAGAGTTCCGGAATGCACCAAGGTTCGGAATTCCGGAATGTTCAGAGTTCCGGAATGTTAAGAGTTCAGGAATGCACCAAGGTTCCGGAATGTTCAGAGTTCCGGAATGCACCAAGGTTCCGGAATGTTCAGAGTTCCGGAATGTTCAGAGTTCCGGAATCCACCAAGGTTCCGGAATGTTCAGAGTTCCGGAATCCACCAAGGTTCCGGAATGTTCGGAATTCTGGAATGTTCAGAGTTCCGGAATGCACCAAGGTTCCGGAATGTTCGGAATTCCGGAATGCACCAAGGTTCCAGAATGTTCGGAATTCCGGAATCCACCAAGGTTCCGGAATGTTCAGAGTTCCGGAATGCACCAAGGTTCCGGAATGTTCGGAATTCCGGAATGTTCAGTGTTCCGGGATGTACCAAGGTTCCGGAATGTTCAGAGTTCCGATAAGCACCAAGGTTCGGAATTCCGGAATGCTCGGAGTTCCGGAATGTTAAGAGTTCAGGAATGCACCAAGGTTCCGGAATGTTCGGAGTTCCGGAATGCACCAAGGTTCCGGAATGTTCGGAATTCCGGAATGTTCAGAGTTCCGGAATGTTAAGAGTTCCGGAATCCACCAAGGTTCCGGAATGTTCAGAGTTCCGGAATGCACCAAGGTTCCAGAATGTTCGGAGTTCCGGAATGCACCAAGGTTCCGGAATGTTCGGAATTCCGGAATGTTCAGAGTTCCGGAATGTTCAGAGTTCCGGAATCCACCAAGGTTCCGGAATGTTCAGAGTTCCGGAATGCACCAAGGTTCCGGAATGTTCAGAGTTCTGGAATGCACCAAGGTTCCGGAATGTTCAGAGTTCCGGAATCCACCAAGGTTCCGGAATGTTCGGAATTCCGGAATGTTCAGAGTTCCGGAATGCACCAAGGTTACGGAATGTTCGGAATTCCGGAATGTTCAGAGTTCCGGAATGCACCAAGGTTCCGGAATGTTCGGAATTCCGGAATGTACCAAGGTTCCGGAATGTTCGGAATGCCGGAATGTTCAGAGTTCCGGAATGTTCAGAGTTCCGGAATGCACCAAGGTTCCGGAATGTTCGGAATTCCGGAATGCACCAAGGTTCCGGAATGTTCAGAGTTCCGGAATGCACCAAGGTTCCGGAATGTTCGGAATTCCGGAATGTTCAGAGTTCCGGAATGTTCAGAGTTCCGGAATCAACCAAGGTTCTGGAATGTTCGGAATTCCGGAATCCACCAAGGTTCCGGAATGTTAAGAGTTCCGGAATGCACCAAGGTTGCGGAATGTTCAGAGTTCCGGAATGCACCAAGGTTCCGGAATGTTCGGAATTCCGGAATGTTCAGAGTTCCGGAATGTTCAGAGTTCCGGAATCCACCAAGGTTCCGGAATGTTCAGAGTTCCGGAATCCACCAAGGTTCCGGAATGTTCAGAGTTCCAGAATGCACCAAGGTTCCGGAATGTTCGGAATTCCGGAATGTTCAGAGTTCCGGAATGTTCAGAGTTCCGGAATCAACCAAGGTTCCGGAATGTTCGGAATTCCGGAATGCACCAAGGTTCCGGAATGTTCAGAGTTCCGGAATGCACAAAGGTTCCGGAATGTTCGGAATTCCGGAATGCACAAAGGTTCCGGAATGTTCGGAATTCCGGAATGTTCAGAGTTCCGGAATGCACCAAGGTTCCGGAATGTTCGGAATGCCGGAATGTTCAGAGTTCCGGAATGTTCAGAGTTCCGGAATCCACCAAGGTTCCGGAATGTTCAGAGTTCCGGAATCCACCAAGGTTCCGGAATGTTCGGAATTCCGGAATGCACCAAGGTTCCTGAATGTTCAGAGTTCCGGAATGCACAAAGGTTCCGGAATGTTCGGAATTCCGGAATGTTCAGAGTTCCGGAATGCACCAAGGTTCCGGAATGTTCGGAATTCCGGAATGTACCAAGGTTCCGGAATGTTCGGAATGCCGGAATGTTCAGAGTTCCGGAATGTTCAGAGTTCCGGAATCCACCAAGGTTCCGGAATGTTCAGAGTTCCGGAATCCACCAAGGTTCCGGAATGTTCGGAATTCCGGAATGTTCAGAGTTCCGGAATGCACCAAGGTTCCGGAATGTTCGGAATTCCGGAATGCACCAAGGTTCCGGAATGTTCGGAATTCCGGAATCCACCAAGGTTCCGGAATGTTAAGAGTTCCGGAATGCACCAAGGTTCCGGAATGTTCGGAGTTCCGGAATGCACCAAGGTTCCGGAATGTTCGGAATTCCGGAATGTTCAGAGTTCCGGAATGTTCAGAGTTCCGGAATCCACCAAGGTTCCGGAATGTTCAGAGTTCCGGAATGCACCAAGGTTCCAGAATGTTCGGAGTTCCGGAATGCACCAAGGTTCCGGAATGTTCAGAGTTCCGGAATGGACCAAGGTTCCGGAATGTTCGGAATTCCGGAATGTTCAGAGTTCCGGAATGTTCAGAGTTCCGGAATCAACCAAGGTTCCGGAATGTTCGGAATTCCGGAATGCACCAAGGTTCCGGAATGTTCAGAGTTCCGGAATGCACAAAGGTTCCGGAATGTTCGGAATTCCGGAATGTTCAGAGATCCGGAATGCACCAAGGTTCCGGAATGTTCGGAATGCCGGAATGTTCAGAGTTCCGGAATGTTCAGAGTTCCGGAATCCACCAAGGTTCCGGAATGTTCAGAGTTCCGGAATCCACCAAGGTTCCGGAATGTTCGGAATTCCGGAATGCACCAAGGTTCCGGAATGTTCGGAATTCCGGAATCCACCAAGGTTCCGGAATGTTCAGAGTTCCGGAATGCACCAAGGTTCTGGAATGTTCGGAATTCCGGAGTGTTCAGTGTTCCGGGATGTACCAAGGTTCCGGAATGTTCAGAGTTCCGGAATGCACCAAGGTTCGGAATTCTGGAATGTTCGGAGTTCCGGAATGTTCGGAATTCCGGAATGCACAAAGGTTCCGGAATGTTCGGAATTCCGGAATGTTCAGAGGTCCGGAATGTTCAGAGTTCCGGAATGCACCAAGGTTCCGGAATGTTCGGAATTCCGGAATGCACCAAGGTTCCGGAATGTTCGGAATTCCGGAATGTTCAGAGTTCCGGAATGCAGCAAGGTTCCGGAATGTTCAGAGTTCCGGAATGCACCAAGGTTCCAGAATGTTCGGAGTTCCGGAATGCACCAAGGTTCCGGAATGTTCGGAATTCCGGAATGTTCAGAGTTCCGGAATGTTCAGAGTTCCGGAATCCACCAAGGTTCCGGAATGTTCAGAGTTCCGGAATCCACCAAGGTTCCGGAATGTTCAGAGTTCCGGAATGCACCAAGGTTCCGGAATGTTCGGAATTCCGGAATGTTCAGAGTTCCGGAATGTTCAGAGTTCCGGAATCAACCAAGGTTCCGGAATGTTCGGAATTCCGGAATGCACCAAGGTTCCGGAATGTTCAGAGTTCCGGAATGCACAAAGGTTCCGGAATGTTCGGAATTCCGGAATGTTCAGAGTTCCGGAATGCACCAAGGTTCCGGAATGTTCGGAATTCCGGAATGTACCAAGGTTCCGGAATGTTCGGAATGCCGGAATGTTCAGAGTTCCGGAATGTTCAGAGTTCCGGAATCCACCAAGGTTCCGGAATGTTCAGAGTTCCGGAATCCACCAAGGTTCCGGAATGTTCAGAGTTCCGGAATGCACCAAGGTTCCGGAATGTTCGGAATTCCGGAATGTTCAGAGTTCCGGAATGTTCAGAGTTCCGGAATCAACCAAGGTTCCGGAATGTTCGGAATTCCGGAATGCACCAAGGTTCCGGAATGTTCAGAGTTCCGGAATGCACAAAGGTTCCGGAATGTTCGGAATTCCGGAATGTTCAGAGTTCCGGAATGCACCAAGGTTCCGGAATGTTCGGAATGCCGGAATGCACCAAGGTTCCGGAATGTTCGGAATTCCGGAATGTTCAGAGTTCCGGAATGCACCAAGGTTGCGGAATGTTCAGAGTTCCGGAATGCACCAAGGTTCCGGAATGTTCGGAATTCCGGAATGTTCAGAGTTCTGGAATGTTCAGAGTTCCGGAATCAACCAAGGTTCTGGAATGTTCGGAATTCCGGAATCCACCAAGGTTCCGGAATGTTAAGAGTTCCGGAATGCACCAAGGTTGCGGAATGTTCAGAGTTCCGGAATGCACCAAGGTTCCGGAATGTTCGGAATTCCGGAATGTTCAGAGTTCCGGAATGTTCAGAGTTCCGGAATCCACCAAGGTTCCGGAATGTTCAGAGTTCCGGAATGCACCAAGGTTCCGGAATGTTCGGAATTCCGGAATGTTCAGAGTTCCTAGGCCTGATCATTAGCGGTTTCAAAAATATTTCCTATCATTTATATGCGGACGACATCCAATTATACATTTCTTTTAAATCTTGGGAATTAGACAAGCTATCCACTCTTATGGACTGTCTTAAGGAAATCAATCTTTGGATGACAAACAATTTTCTGCAGTTGAACGCAGACAAGACCGAGTGCTTAATCCTAGCCCCGGAGAATATCAAGCCACAGATTAGTCAACATCTGGGTGCTTTTTCATCGTCGATAAAAGCCACTGCCCGGAATCTTGGGATAATTTTCGACCAATCTTTGTCCTTTGATGCCCATGTTAAATCCGTGACCCGCTCTTGCTTTTTTCACTTAAGAAATATTGCCAAACTCAGGACTATTGTCTCCACAACCGAACTGGAGATGCTTGTCCACGCCTTTATCTCCTCCCGGCTGGATTATTGTAATGCACTCTTTTCCTGCGTTTCTAAGGCCTCACTAAATCGGCTCCAAGCGGTTCAGAATGCTGCAGCAAGGCTTTTGACCCATAGCAACAAATTTTCCCATATCACTCCTATACTAAAATCCCTGCATTGGCTTCCGGTTGAGTATAGATATAAGTTTAAAATCCTCACCTTTACGTTTATGTCTCTACAAGGTGGGGCCCCCATCTATATCTCGGAGCTTCTCCAGCCCTATTCTCCAAAGCGAACTCTTAGATCCACTGATAGCGGTCGTCTATCTATCCCACGGACTCGTCTGAAAACAAAGGGGGATCACGCATTTCAAACCCTGGCTCCTATACTGTGGAACGGTTTACCCCCCCCACTACGCACCATCGACACGGTGGCTTCTTTCAAAAAACAGCTTAAAACTCATCTGTTTAGACAGGCATTTGGGAAATGTTAATGCGTAACATGTTGTTTTATTTTATATTTATATTGTACTATTGCTTGTTTGATATGCTTTTATGCTTTCTTTATGTTGCTATATTGTTTGTTTGACATGTTTTCCTGTGAAGCACTTTGTAACAGCGTTTTGTCTTAAAAAGTGCTATATAAATAAATTTTACTTACTTACTTACTTACTAGTTCCGGAATGTTCAGAGTTCCGGAATGCACCAAGGTTCCGGAATGTTCGGAATTCCGGAATGTACCAAGGTTCCGGAATGTTCGGAATGCCGGAATGTTCAGAGTTCCGGAATGTTCAGAGTTCCGGAATCCACCAAGGTTCCGGAATGTTCAGAGTTCCGGAATCCACCAAGGTTCCGGAATGTTCGGAATTCCGGAATGTTCAGAGTTCCGGAATGCACCAAGGTTCCGGAATGTTCGGAATTCCGGAATGCACCAAGGTTCCGGAATGTTCGGAATTCCGGAATCCACCAAGGTTCCGGAATGTTCAGAGTTCCGGAATGCACCAAGGTTCCGGAATGTTCAGAGTTCCGGAATGCACCAAGGTTCCGGGATGTACCAAGGTTCCGGAATGTTCAGAGTTCCGGAATGCACCAAGGTTCGGAATTCCGGAATGTTCAGAGTTCCGGAATGTTAAGAGTTCAGGAATGCACCAAGGTTCCGGAATGTTCAGAGTTCCGGAATACACCAAGGTTCCGGAATGTTCAGAGTTCCGGAATGTTCAGAGTTCCGGAATCCACCAAGGTTCCGGAATGTTCAGAGTTCCGGAATCCACCAAGGTTCCGGAATGTTCGGAATTCCGGAATGTTCAGAGTTCCGGAATGCACCAAGGTTCCGGAATGTTCGGAATTCCGGAATGCACCAAGGTTCCAGAATGTTCGGAATTCCGGAATCCACCAAGGTTCCGGAATGTTCAGAGTTCCGGAATGCACCAAGGTTCCGGAATGTTCGGAATTCCGGAATGTTCAGAGTTCCGGAATGCACCAAGGTTCCGGAATGTTCGGAATTCCGGAATGTACCAAGGTTCCGGAATGTTCGGAATGCCGGAATGTTCAGAGTTCCGGAATGTTCAGAGTTCCGGAATCCACCAAGGTTCCGGAATGTTCAGAGTTCCGGAATCCACCAAGGTTCCGGAATGTTCGGAATTCCGGAATGCACCAAGGTTCCGGAATGTTCAGAGTTCAGGAATGCACAAAGGTTCCGGAATGTTCGGAATTCCGGAATGTTCAGAGTTCCGGAATGCACCAAGGTTCCGGAATGTTCGGAATTCCGGAATGTACCAAGGTTCCGGAATGTTCGGAATGCCGGAATGTTCAGAGTTCGGGAATGTTCAGAGTTCCGGAATCCACCAAGGTTCCGGAATGTTCAGAGTTCCGGAATCCACCAAGGTTCCGGAATGTTCAGAGTTCCGGAATGTTCAGAGTTCCGGAATCCACCAAGGTTCCGGAATGTTCAGAGTTCCGGAATCCACCAAGGTTCCGGAATGTTCGGAATTCCGGAATGTTCAGAGTTCCGGAATGCACCAAGGTTCCAGAATGTTCGGAATTCCGGAATCCACCAAGGTTCCGGAATGTTCGGAATTCCGGAATGTTCAGAGTTCCGGAATGCACCAAGGTTGCGGAATGTTCAGAGTTCCGGAATGCACCAAGGTTCCGGAATGTTCGGAATTCCGGAATGTTCAGAGTTCCGGAATGTTCAGAGTTCCGGAATCAACCAAGGTTCTGGAATGTTCGGAATTCCGGAATCCACCAAGGTTCCGGAATGTTAAGAGTTCCGGAATGCACCAAGGTTGCGGAATGTTCAGAGTTCCGGAATGCACCAAGGTTCCGGAATGTTCGGAATTCCGGAATGTTCAGAGTTCCGGAATCCACCAAGGTTCCGGAATGTTCAGAGTTACGGAATCCACCAAGGTTCCGGAATGTTCAGAGTTCCGGAATGCACCAAGGTTCCGGAATGTTCGGAATTCCGGAATGTTCAGAGTTCCGGAATGTTCAGAGTTCCGGAATCAACCAAGGTTCCGGAATGTTCGGAATTCCGGAATGCACCAAGGTTCCGGAATGTTCAGAGTTCCGGAATGCACAAAGGTTCCGGAATGTTCGGAATTCCGGAATGCACAAAGGTTCCGGAATGTTCGGAATTCCGGAATGTTCAGAGTTCCGGAATGCACCAAGGTTCCGGAATGTTCGGAATGCCGGAATGTTCAGAGTTCCGGAATGTTCAGAGTTCCGGAATCCACCAAGGTTCCGGAATGTTCAGAGTTCCGGAATCCACCAAGGTTCCGGAATGTTCGGAATTCCGGAATGCACCAAGGTTCCGGAATGTTCAGAGTTCCGGAATGCACAAAGGTTCCGGAATGTTCGGAATTCCGGAATGTTCAGAGTTCCGGAATGCACCAAGGTTCCGGAATGTTCGGAATTCCGGAATGTACCAAGGTTCCGGAATGTTCGGAATGCCGGAATGTTCAGAGTTCCGGAATGTTCAGAGTTCCGGAATCCACCAAGGTTCCGGAATGTTCAGAGTTCCGGAATCCACCAAGGTTCCGGAATGTTCGGAATTCCGGAATGTTCAGAGTTCCGGAATGCACCAAGGTTCCGGAATGTTCGGAATTCCGGAATGCACCAAGGTTCCGGAATGTTCGGAATTCCGGAATCCACCAAGGTTCCGGAATGTTAAGAGTTCCGGAATGCACCAAGGTTCCGGAATGTTCGGAGTTCCGGAATGCACCAAGGTTCCGGAATGTTCGGAATTCCGGAATGTTCAGAGTTCCGGAATGTTCAGAGTTCCGGAATCCACCAAGGTTCCGGAATGTTCAGAGTTCCGGAATGCACCAAGGTTCCAGAATGTTCGGAGTTCCGGAATGCACGAAGGTTCCGGAATGTTCAGAGTTCCGGAATGGACCAAGGTTCCGGAATGTTCGGAATTCCGGAATGTTCAGAGTTCCGGAATGTTCAGAGTTCCGGAATCAACCAAGGTTCCGGAATGTTCGGAATTCCGGAATGCACCAAGGTTCCGGAATGTTCAGAGTTCCGGAATGCACAAAGGTTCCGGAATGTTCGGAATTCCGGAATGTTCAGAGATCCGGAATGCACCAAGGTTCCGGAATGTTCGGAATGCCGGAATGTTCAGAGTTCCGGAATGTTCAGAGTTCCGGAATCCACCAAGGTTCCGGAATGTTCAGAGTTCCGGAATCCACCAAGGTTCCGGAATGTTCGGAATTCCGGAATGTTCAGAGTTCCGGAATGCACCAAGGTTCCGGAATGTTCGAAATTCCGGAATGCACCAAGGTTCCGGAATGTTCGGAATTCCGGAATCCACCAAGGTTCCGGAATGTTCAGAGTTCCGGAATGCACCAAGGTTCTGGAATGTTCGGAATTCCGGAGTGTTCAGTGTTCCGGGATGTACCAAGGTTCCGGAATGTTCAGAGTTCCGGAATGCACCAAGGTTCGGAATTCCGGAATGTTCGGAGTTCCGGAATGTTCGGAATTCCGGAATGCACCAAGGTTCCGGAATGTTCGGAATTCCGGAATGTTCAGAGTTCCGGAATGTTCAGAGTTCCGGAATGCACCAAGGTTCCGGAATGTTCGGAATTCCGGAATGCACCAAGGTTCCGGAATGTTCGGAATTCCGGAATGTTCAGAGTTCCGGAATGCAGCAAGGTTCCGGAATGTTCAGAGTTCCGGAATGCACCAAGGTTCCAGAATGTTCGGAGTTCCGGAATGCACCAAGGTTCCGGAATGTTCGGAATTCCGGAATGTTCAGAGTTCCGGAATGTTCAGAGTTCCGGAATCCACCAAGGTTCCGGAATGTTCAGAGTTCCGGAATCCACCAAGGTTCCGGAATGTTCAGAGTTCCGGAATGCACCAAGGTTCCGGAATGTTCGGAGTTCCGGAATGCACCAAGGTTCCGGAATGTTCGGAATTCCGGAATGTTCAGAGTTCCGGAATGTTCAGAGTTCCGGAATCCACCAAGGTTCCGGAATGTTCAGAGTTCCGGAATGCACCAAGGTTCCAGAATGTTCGGAGTTCCGGAATGCACCAAGGTTCCGGAATGTTCAGAGTTCCGGAATGGACCAAGGTTCCGGAATGTTCGGAATTCCGGAATGTTCAGAGTTCCGGAATGTTCAGAGTTCCGGAATCAACCAAGGTTCCGGAATGTTCGGAATTCCGGAATGCACCAAGGTTCCGGAATGTTCAGAGTTCCGGAATGCACAAAGGTTCCGGAATGTTCGGAATTCCGGAATGTTCAGAGATCCGGAATGCACCAAGGTTCCGGAATGTTCGGAATGCCGGAATGTTCAGAGTTCCGGAATGTTCAGAGTTCCGGAATCCACCAAGGTTCCGGAATGTTCAGAGTTCCGGAATCCACCAAGGTTCCGGAATGTTCGGAATTCCGGAATGTTCAGAGTTCCGGAATGCACCAAGGTTCCGGAATGTTCGAAATTCCGGAATGCACCAAGGTTCCGGAATGTTCGGAATTCCGGAATCCACCAAGGTTCCGGAATGTTCAGAGTTCCGGAATGCACCAAGGTTCTGGAATGTTCGGAATTCCGGAGTGTTCAGTGTTCCGGGATGTACCAAGGTTCCGGAATGTTCGGAGTTCCGGAATGCACCAAGGTTCGGAATTCCGGAATGTTCGGAGTTCCGGAATGTTCGGAATTCCGGAATGCACCAAGGTTCCGGAATGTTCGGAATTCCGGAATGTTCAGAGTTCCGGAATGTTCAGAGTTCCGGAATGCACCAAGGTTCCGGAATGTTCGGAATTCCGGAATGCACCAAGGTTCCGGAATGTTCGGAATTCCGGAATGTTCAGAGTTCCGGAATGCAGCAAGGTTCCGGAATGTTCAGAGTTCCGGAATGCACCAAGGTTCCAGAATGTTCGGAGTTCCGGAATGCACCAAGGTTCCGGAATGTTCGGAATTCCGGAATGTTCAGAGTTCCGGAATGTTCAGAGTTCCGGAATCCACCAAGGTTCCGGAATGTTCAGAGTTCCGGAATCCACCAAGGTTCCGGAATGTTCAGAGTTCCGGAATGCACCAAGGTTCCGGAATGTTCGGAATTCCGGAATGTTCAGAGTTCCGGAATGTTCAGAGTTCCGGAATCAACCAAGGTTCCGGAATGTTCAGAGTTCCGGAATGCACAAAGGTTCCGGAATGTTCGGAATTCCGGAATGTTCAGAGTTCCGGAATGCACCAAGGTTCCGGAATGTTCGGAATGCCGGAATGCACCAAGGTTCCGGAATGTTCGGAATTCCGGAATGTTCAGAGTTCCGGAATGCACCAAGGTTGCGGAATGTTCAGAGTTCCGGAATGCACCAAGGTTCCGGAATGTTCGGAATTCCGGAATGTTCAGAGTTCTGGAATGTTCAGAGTTCCGGAATCAACCAAGGTTCTGGAATGTTCGGAATTCCGGAATCCACCAAGGTTCCGGAATGTTAAGAGTTCCGGAATGCACCAAGGTTGCGGAATGTTCAGAGTTCCGGAATGCACCAAGGTTCCGGAATGTTCGGAATTCCGGAATGTTCAGAGTTCCGGAATGTTCAGAGTTCCGGAATCCACCAAGGTTCCGGAATGTTCAGAGTTCCGGAATGCACCAAGGTTCCGGAATGTTCGGAATTCCGGAATGTTCAGAGTTCCTAGGCCTGATCATTAGCGGTTTCAAAAATATTTCCTATCATTTATATGCGGACGACATCCAATTATACATTTCTTTTAAATCTTGGGAATTAGACAAGCTATCCACTCTTATGGACTGTCTTAAGGAAATCAATCTTTGGATGACAAACAATTTTCTGCAGTTGAACGCAGACAAGACCGAGTGCTTAATCCTAGCCCCGGAGAATATCAAGCCACAGATTAGTCAACATCTGGGTGCTTTTTCATCGTCGATAAAAGCCACTGCCCGGAATCTTGGGATAATTTTCGACCAATCTTTGTCCTTTGATGCCCATGTTAAATCCGTGACCCGCTCTTGCTTTTTTCACTTAAGAAATATTGCCAAACTCAGGACTATTGTCTCCACAACCGAACTGGAGATGCTTGTCCACGCCTTTATCTCCTCCCGGCTGGATTATTGTAATGCACTCTTTTCCTGCGTTTCTAAGGCCTCACTAAATCGGCTCCAAGCGGTTCAGAATGCTGCAGCAAGGCTTTTGACCCATAGCAACAAATTTTCCCATATCACTCCTATACTAAAATCCCTGCATTGGCTTCCGGTTGAGTATAGATATAAGTTTAAAATCCTCACCTTTACGTTTATGTCTCTACAAGGTGGGGCCCCCATCTATATCTCGGAGCTTCTCCAGCCCTATTCTCCAAAGCGAACTCTTAGATCCACTGATAGCGGTCGTCTATCTATCCCACGGACTCGTCTGAAAACAAAGGGGGATCACGCATTTCAAACCCTGGCTCCTATACTGTGGAACGGTTTACCCCCCCCACTACGCACCATCGACACGGTGGCTTCTTTCAAAAAACAGCTTAAAACTCATCTGTTTAGACAGGCATTTGGGAAATGTTAATGCGTAACATGTTGTTTTATTTTATATTTATATTATACTATTGCTTGTTTGATATGCTTTTATGCTTTCTTTATGTTGCTATATTGTTTGTTTGACATGTTTTCCTGTGAAGCACTTTGTAACAGCGTTTTGTCTTAAAAAGTGCTATATAAATAAATTTTACTTACTTACTTACTTACTAGTTCCGGAATGTTCAGAGTTCCGGAATGCACCAAGGTTCCGGAATGTTCGGAATTCCGGAATGTACCAAGGTTCCGGAATGTTCGGAATGCCGGAATGTTCAGAGTTCCGGAATGTTCAGAGTTCCGGAATCCACCAAGGTTCCGGAATGTTCAGAGTTCCGGAATCCACCAAGGTTCCGGAATGTTCGGAATTCCGGAATGTTCAGAGTTCCGGAATGCACCAAGGTTCCGGAATGTTCGGAATTCCGGAATGCACCAAGGTTCCGGAATGTTCGGAATTCCGGAATCCACCAAGGTTCCGGAATGTTCAGAGTTCCGGAATGCACCAAGGTTCCGGAATGTTCAGAGTTCCGGAATGCACCAAGGTTCCGGGATGTACCAAGGTTCCGGAATGTTCAGAGTTCCGGAATGCACCAAGGTTCGGAATTCCGGATTGTTCAGAGTTCCGGAATGTTAAGAGTTCAGGAATGCACCAAGGTTCCGGAATGTTCAGAGTTCCGGAATACACCAAGGTTCCGGAATGTTCAGAGTTCCGGAATGTTCAGAGTTCCGGAATCCACCAAGGTTCCGGAATGTTCAGAGTTCCGGAATGTACCAAGGTTCCGGAATGTTCGGAATGCCGGAATGTTCGGAATTCCGGAATGTTCAGAGTTCCGGAATGCACCAAGGTTCCGGAATGTTCGGAATTCCGGAATGCACCAAGGTTCCGGAATGTTCGGAATTCCGGAATGTTCAGAGTTCCGGAATCCACCAAGGTTCCGGAATGTTCAGAGTTCCGGAATGTACCAAGGTTCCGGAATGTTCGGAATGCCGGAATGTTCGGAATTCCGGAATGTTCAGAGTTCCGGAATCCACCAAGGTTCCGGAATGTTCAGAGTTCCGGAATGCACCAAGGTTCCGGAATGTTCGGAATTCCGGAATGTTCAGAGTTCCGGAATGCACCAAGGTTCCGGAATGTTCGGAATTCCGGAATGTACCAAGGTTCCGGAATGTTCGGAATGCCGGAATGTTCAGAGTTCCGGAATGTTCAGAGTTCCGGAATCCACCAAGGTTCCGGAATGTTCAGAGTTCCGGAATCCACCAAGGTTCCGGAATGTTCGGAATTCCGGAATGTTCAGAGTTCCGGAATGCACCAAGGTTCCGGAATGTTCGGAATTCCGGAATGCACCAAGGTTCCGGAATGTTTGGAATTCCGGAATCCACCAAGGTTCCGGAATGTTAAGAGTTCCGGAATGCACCAAGGTTCCGGAATGTTCGGAGTTCCGGAATGCACCAAGGTTCCGGAATGTTCGGAATTCCGGAATGTTCAGAGTTCCGGAATGTTCAGAGTTCCGGAATCCACCAAGGTTCCGGAATGTTCAGAGTTCCGGAATGCACCAAGGTTCCAAAATGTTCGGAGTTCCGGAATGCACCAAGGTTCCGGAATGTTCAGAGTTCCGGAATGGACCAAGGTTCCGGAATGTTCGGAATTCCGGAATGTTCAGAGTTCCGGAATGTTCAGAGTTCCGGAATCAACCAAGGTTCCGGAATGTTCGGAATTCCGGAATGCACCAAGGTTCCGGAATGTTCAGAGTTCCGGAATGCACAAAGGTTCCGGAATGTTCGGAATTCCGGAATGTTCAGAGATCCGGAATGCACCAAGGTTCCGGAATGTTCGGAATGCCGGAATGTTCAGAGTTCCGGAATGTTCAGAGTTCCGGAATCCACCAAGGTTCCGGAATGTTCAGAGTTCCGGAATCCACCAAGGTTCCGGAATGTTCGGAATTCCGGAATGTTCAGAGTTCCGGAATGCACCAAGGTTCCGGAATGTTCGAAATTCCGGAATGCACCAAGGTTCCGGAATGTTCGGAATTCCGGAATCCACCAAGGTTCCGGAATGTTCAGAGTTCCGGAATGCACCAAGGTTCTGGAATGTTCGGAATTCCGGAGTGTTCAGTGTTCCGGGATGTACCAAGGTTCCGGAATGTTCAGAGTTCCGGAATGCACCAAGGTTCCGGAATGTTCAGAGTTCCGGAATGCACCAAGGTTCTGGAATGTTCGGAATTCCGGAGTGTTCAGTGTTCCGGGATGTACCAAGGTTCCGGAATGTTCAGAGTTCCGGAATGCACCAAGGTTCGGAATTCCGGAATGTTCGGAGTTCCGGAATGTTCGGAATTCCGGAATGCACCAAGGTTCCGGAATGTTCGGAATTCCGGAATGTTCAGAGTTCCGGAATGTTCAGAGTTCCGGAATGCACCAAGGTTCCGGAATGTTCGGAATTCCGGAATGCACCAAGGTTCCGGAATGTTCGGAATTCCGGAATGTTCAGAGTTCCGGAATGCAGCAAGGTTCCGGAATGTTCAGAGTTCCGGAATGCACCAAGGTTCCAGAATGTTCGGAGTTCCGGAATGCACCAAGGTTCCGGAATGTTCGGAATTCCGGAATGTTCAGAGTTCCGGAATGTTCAGAGTTCCGGAATCCACCAAGGTTCCGGAATGTTCAGAGTTCCGGAATCCACCAAGGTTCCGGAATGTTCAGAGTTCCGGAATGCACCAAGGTTCCGGAATGTTCGGAATTCCGGAATGTTCAGAGTTCCGGAATGTTCAGAGTTCCGGAATCAACCAAGGTTCCGGAATGTTCGGAATTCCGGAATGCACCAAGGTTCCGGAATGTTCAGAGTTCCGGAATGCACAAAGGTTCCGGAATGTTCGGAATTCCGGAATGTTCAGAGTTCCGGAATGCACCAAGGTTCCGGAATGTTCGGAATGCCGGAATGCACCAAGGTTCCGGAATGTTCGGAATTCCGGAATGTTCAGAGTTCCGGAATGCACCAAGGTTGCGGAATGTTCAGAGTTCCGGAATGCACCAAGGTTCCGGAATGTTCGGAATTCCGGAATGTTCAGAGTTCTGGAATGTTCAGAGTTCCGGAATCAACCAAGGTTCTGGAATGTTCGGAATTCCGGAATCCACCAAGGTTCCGGAATGTTAAGAGTTCCGGAATGCACCAAGGTTGCGGAATGTTCAGAGTTCCGGAATGCACCAAGGTTCCGGAATGTTCGGAATTCCGGAATGTTCAGAGTTCCGGAATGTTCAGAGTTCCGGAATCCACCAAGGTTCCGGAATGTTCAGAGTTCCGGAATGCACCAAGGTTCCGGAATGTTCGGAATTCCGGAATGTTCAGAGTTCCTAGGCCTGATCATTAGCGGTTTCAAAAATATTTCCTATCATTTATATGCGGACGACATCCAATTATACATTTCTTTTAAATCTTGGGAATTAGACAAGCTATCCACTCTTATGGACTGTCTTAAGGAAATCAATCTTTGGATGACAAACAATTTTCTGCAGTTGAACGCAGACAAGACCGAGTGCTTAATCCTAGCCCCGGAGAATATCAAGCCACAGATTAGTCAACATCTGGGTGCTTTTTCATCGTCGATAAAAGCCACTGCCCGGAATCTTGGGATAATTTTCGACCAATCTTTGTCCTTTGATGCCCATGTTAAATCCGTGACCCGCTCTTGCTTTTTTCACTTAAGAAATATTGCCAAACTCAGGACTATTGTCTCCACAACCGAACTGGAGATGCTTGTCCACGCCTTTATCTCCTCCCGGCTGGATTATTGTAATGCACTCTTTTCCTGCGTTTCTAAGGCCTCACTAAATCGGCTCCAAGCGGTTCAGAATGCTGCAGCAAGGCTTTTGACCCATAGCAACAAATTTTCCCATATCACTCCTATACTAAAATCCCTGCATTGGCTTCCGGTTGAGTATAGATATAAGTTTAAAATCCTCACCTTTACGTTTATGTCTCTACAAGGTGGGGCCCCCATCTATATCTCGGAGCTTCTCCAGCCCTATTCTCCAAAGCGAACTCTTAGATCCACTGATAGCGGTCGTCTATCTATCCCACGGACTCGTCTGAAAACAAAGGGGGATCACGCATTTCAAACCCTGGCTCCTATACTGTGGAACGGTTTACCCCCCCCACTACGCACCATCGACACGGTGGCTTCTTTCAAAAAACAGCTTAAAACTCATCTGTTTAGACAGGCATTTGGGAAATGTTAATGCGTAACATGTTGTTTTATTTTATATTTATATTGTACTATTGCTTGTTTGATATGCTTTTATGCTTTCTTTATGTTGCTATATTGTTTGTTTGACATGTTTTCCTGTGAAGCACTTTGTAACAGCGTTTTGTCTTAAAAAGTGCTATATAAATAAATTTTACTTACTTACTTACTTACTAGTTCCGGAATGTTCAGAGTTCCGGAATGCACCAAGGTTCCGGAATATTCGGAATTCCGGAATGCACCAAGGTTCCGGAATGTTCGGAATTCCGGAATGTTCAGAGTTCCGGAATGCACCAAGGTTCCGGAATGTTCGGAATTCCGGAATGTTCAGAGTTCCGGAATGCACCAAGGTTCCGGAATGTTCGGAATTCCGGAATGTACCAAGGTTCCGGAATGTTCGGAATTCCGGAATGTTCGGAATTCCGGAATGTTCGGAATTCCGGAATGTTCAGAGTTCCGGAATGCACCAAGGTTCCGGAATGTTCGGAATTCCGGAATGTTCAGAGTTCCGGAATGTTCAGAGTTCCGGAATGCACCAAGGTTCCGGAATGTTCGGAATTCCGGAATGTTCAGAGTTCCGGAATGCACCAAGGTTCCGGAATGCACCAAGGTTCCGGAATGTTCGGAATTCCGGAATGTTCAGAGTTCCGGAATGCACCAAGGTTCCGGAATGTTCGGAATTCCGGAATGTACCAAGGTTCCGGAATGTTCAGAATTCTGGAATGCACCAAGGTTCCGGAATGCACCAAGGTTCCGGAATATTCGGAATTCCGGAATGTACCAAGGTTCCGGAACGTTCAGAGTTCCGGAATGCACCAAGGTTCCGGAATGTTCGGAATTCCCGAATGCACCATGGTTCCGGAATGTTCAGAGTTCCGGAATGCACCAAGGTTCCGGAATGTTTGGAATTCCGGAATGCACCAAGGTTCCGGAATGTTCGGAATTCCGGAATGTTCAGAGTTCCGGAATGCAGCAAGGTTCCGGAATGTTCAGAGTTCCGGAATGCACCAAGGTTCCGGAATGTTCGGAATTCCAGAATGTTCGGAATTCCGGAATGTTCAGAGTTCCGGAATGCACCAAGGTTCCGGAATGTTCGGAATTCCGGAATGTACCAAGGTTCCGGAATGTTCAGAATTCTGGAATGCACCAAGGTTCCGGAATGCACCAAGGTTCCGGAATGTTCGGAATTCCAGAATGTTCGGAATTCCGGAATGTTCAGAGTTCCGGAATGCACCAAGGTTCCGGAATGTTCGGAATTCCGGAATGTACCAAGGTTCCGGAATGTTCAGAATTCTGGAATGCACCAAGGTTCCGGAATGCACCAAGGTTCCGGAATGTTCGGAATTCCAGAATGTTCGGAATTCCGGAATGTTCAGAGTTCCGGAATGCACCAAGGTTCCGGAATGTTCGGAATTCCAGAATGCACCATGGTTCCGGAATGTTCAGGGTTCCGGAATGCACCAAGGTTCCGGAATGTTCAGAGTTCCGGAATGCACCAAGGTTCCGGAATGTTCGGAATTCCGGAATGTACCAAGGTTCCGGAATTTTCAGAATTCTGGAATGCACCAAGGTTCCGGAATGCACCAAGGTTCCGGAATGTTCGGAATTCCAGAATGTTCGGAATTCCGGAATGTTCAGAGTTCCGGAATGCACCAAGGTTGCGGAATGTTCGGAATTCCGGAATGTACCAAGGTTCCGGAATGTTCAGAATTCTGGAATGCACCAAGGTTCCGGAATGCACCAAGGTTCCGGAATATTCGGAATTCCGGAATGTACCAAGGTTCCGGAATGTTCAGAGTTCCGGAATGCACCAAGGTTCCGGAATGTTCAGAGTTCCGGAATGCACCAAGGTTCCGGAATGTTCGGAATTCCGGAATGTTCAGAGTTCCGGAATGCACCAAGGTTCCGGAATGTTCAGAGTTCCGGAATGCACCAAGGTTCCGGAATGTTCGGAATTCTGGAATGTTCAGAGTTCCGGAATGCACCAAGGTTCCTGAATGTTCAGAGTTCCGGAATGCACCAAGGTTCCGGAATGTTCAGAATTCCGGAATGCACCAAGGTTCCGGAATGTTCAGAGTTCCGGAATGCCCCAAGGTTCCGGAATGTTCAGAGTTCCGGAATGTTCAGAGTTCCGGAATCCACAAAGGTTCCGGAATTCCGGAATGTTCAGAGTTCTGGAATGCACCAAGGTTCCGGAATGTTTGGAATTCCGGAATGCACCAAGGTTCCGGAATGTTCGGAATTCCGGAATGTTCAGAGTTCCGGAATGCACCAAGGTTCCGGAATGTTCGGAATTCCGGAATGTTCGGAATTCCGGAATGTTCGGAATTCCGGAATGCACCAAGGTTCGGAATTCCGGAATGTTCAGAGTTCCGGAATGCACCAAGGTTCCGGAATATTCGTAATTCCGGAATGTACCAAGGTTCCGGAATGTTCGGAATTCCGGAATCCACCAAGGTTCCGGAATGTTCAGAGTTCCGGAATGTTCAGAGTTCCGGAATGCACCAAGGTTCCGGAATGTTCGGAATTCTGGAATGTTCAGAGTTCCGGAATGCACCAAGGTTCCTGAATGTTCAGAGTTCCGGAATGCACCAAGGTTCCGGAATGTTCAGAATTCCGGAATGCACCAAGGTTCCGGAATGTTCAGAGTTCCGGAATGCCCCAAGGTTCCGGAATGTTCAGAGTTCCGGAATGTTCAGAGTTCCGGAATCCACAAAGGTTCCGGAATTCCGGAATGTTCAGAGTTCTGGAATGCACCAAGGTTCCGGAATGTTTGGAATTCCGGAATGCACCAAGGTTCCGGAATGTTCGGAATTCCGGAATGTTCAGAGTTCCGGAATGCACCAAGGTTCCGGAATGTTCGGAATTCCGGAATGTTCGGAATTCCGGAATGTTCGGAATTCCGGAATGCACCAAGGTTCGGAATTCCGGAATGTTCAGAGTTCCGGAATGCACCAAGGTTCCGGAATATTCGTAATTCCGGAATGTACCAAGGTTCCGGAATGTTCGGAATTCCGGAATCCACCAAGGTTCCGGAATGTTCAGAGTTCCGGAATGTTCAGAGTTCCGGAATGCACCAAGGTTCCGGAATGTTCGGAATTCTGGAATGTTCAGAGTTCCGGAATGCACCAAGGTTCCGGAATGTTCAGAGTTCCGGAATGCACCAAGGTTCCGGAATGTTCAGAATTCCGGAATGCACCAAGGTTCCGGAATGTTCAGAGTTCCGGAATGCCCCAAGGTTCCGGAATGTTCAGAGTTCCGGAATGTTCAGAGTTCCGGAATCCACAAAGGTTCCGGAATTCCGGAATGTTCAGAGTTCTGGAATGCACCAAGGTTCCGGAATGTTTGGAATTCCGGAATGCACCAAGGTTCCGGAATGTTCGGAATTCCGGAATGTTCAGAGTTCCGGAATGCACCAAGGTTCCGGAATGTTCGGAATTCCGGAATGTTCGGAATTCCGGAATGTTCGGAATTCCGGAATGCACCAAGGTTCGGAATTCCGGAATGTTCAGAGTTCCGGAATGCACCAAGGTTCCGGAATATTCGTAATTCCGGAATGTACCAAGGTTCCGGAATGTTCGGAATTCCGGAATCCACCAAGGTTCCGGAATGTTCAGAGTTCCGGAATGTTCAGAGTTCCGGAATGCACCAAGGTTCCGGAATGTTCGGAATTCCGGAATGTTCAGAGTTCCGGAATGCACCAAGGTTCCGGAATGTTCGGAATTCTGGAATGTTCAGAGTTCCGGAATGCACCAAGGTTCCGGAATGTTCAGAGTTCCGGAATGCACCAAGGTTCCGGAATGTTCAGAATTCCGGAATGCACCAAGGTTCCGGAATGTTCAGAGTTCCGGAATGCCCCAAGGTTCCGGAATGTTCAGAGTTCCGGAATGTTCAGAGTTCCGGAATCCACAAAGGTTCCGGAATTCCGGAATGTTCAGAGTTCTGGAATGCACCAAGGTTCCGGAATGTTTGGAATTCCGGAATGCACCAAGGTTCCGGAATGTTCGGAATTCCGGAATGTTCAGAGTTCCGGAATGCACCAAGGTTCCGGAATGTTCGGAATTCCGGAATGTTCGGAATTCCGGAATGTTCGGAATTCCGGAATGCACCAAGGTTCGGAATTCCGGAATGTTCAGAGTTCCGGAATGCACCAAGGTTCCGGAATATTCGTAATTCCGGAATGTACCAAGGATCCGGAATGTTCGGAATTCCGGAATGTTCAGAGTTCCGGAATGCACCAAGGTTCCGGAATGTTCAGAGTTCCGGAATGTTCAGAGTTCCGGAATGCAGCAAGGTTCCGGATTGTTCAAAGTTCCGGAATGCACCAAGGTTCCGGAATGTTCGGCATTCCGGAATGTTCAGAGTTCCGGAATGCACCAAGGTTCCGGAATGTTCGGAATTCCGGAATGCACCAAGGTTCCGGAATGTTCGGAATTCCGGAATGTTCAGAGTTCCGGAATGCACCAAGGTTCCGGAATGTTCGGAATTCCGGAATCCACCAAGGTTCCGGAATGTTCAGAGTTCCGGAATGTTCAGAGTTCCGGAATGTTCAGAGTTCCGGAATCCACCAAGGTTCCGGAATGTTCAGAGTTCCGGAATCCACCAAGGTTCCGGAATGTTCAGAGTTCCGGAATCCACCAAGGTTCCGGAATGTTCGGAATTCCGGAATGTTCAGAGTTCCGGAATGCACCAAGGTTCCGGAATGTTCGGAATTTCGGAATGTTCAGAGTTCCGGAATGTTCAGAGTTCCGGAATCCACCAAGGTTCCGGAATGTTCAGAGTTCCGGAATGCACCAAGGTTCCGGAATGTTCAGAGTTCCGGAATCCACCAAGGTTCCGGAATGTTCGGAATTCCGGAATGCACCAAGGTTCCGGAATGTTCGGAATTCCGGAATGTTCAGAGTTCCGGAATGCACCAAGGTTCCGGAATGTTCAGAGTTCCGGAATGTTCAGAGTTCCGGAATCCACCAAGGTTCCGGAATGTTCAGAGTTCCGGAATGCACCAAGGTTCCGGAATGTTCAGAGTTCCGGAATGTTCAGAGTTCCGGAATCCACCAAGGTTCCGGAATGTTCAGAGTTCCGGAATGCACCAAGGTTCCGGAATGTTCAGAGTTCCGGAATGCACCAAGGTTCCGGAATGTTCAGAGTTCCGGAATCCACCAAGGTTTCGGAATGTTCGGAATTCCGGAATGTTCAGAGTTCCGGAATGCACCAAGGTTCCGGAATGTTCGGAATTCCGGAATGCACCAAGGTTCCGGAATGTTCGGAATTCCGGAATGTTCAGAGTTCCGGAATGCACCAAGGTTCCGGAATGTTCGGAATTCCGGAATGTACCAAGGTTCCGGAATGTTCGGAATTCCGGAATGTTCAGAGTTCCGGAATGCACCAAGGTTCCGGAATGTTCAGAGTTCCGGAATGTTCAGAGTTCCGGAATCCACCAAGGTTCCGGAATGTTCAGAGTTCCGGAATGCACCAATGTTCCGGAATGTTCAGAGTTCCGGAATCCACCAAGGTTCCGGAATGTTCGGAATTCCGGAATGCACCAAGGTTCCGGAATGTTCGGAATTCCGGAATGTTCAGAGTTCCGGAATGCACCAAGGTTCCGGAATGTTCGGAATTCCGGAATGCACCAAGGTTCCGGAATGTTCGGAATTCCGGAATGTTCAGAGTTCCGGAATGCACCAAGGTTCCGGAATGTTCAGAGTTCCGGAATGTTCAGAGTTCCGGAATCCACCAAGGTTCCGGAATGTTCAGAGTTCCGGAATGCACCAAGGTTCCGGAATGTTCAGAGTTCCGGAATCCACCAAGGTTCCGGAATGTTTGGAATTCCGGAATGCACCAAGGTTCCGGAATGTTCGGAATTCCGGAATGTTCAGAGTTCCGGAATGCACCAAGGTTCCGGAATGTTCAGAGTTCCGGAATGTTCAGAGTTCCGGAATCCACCAGGGTTCTGGAATGTTCAGAGTTCCGGAATGCACCAAGGTTCCGGAATGTTCAGAGTTCCGGAATCCACCAAGGTTCCGGAATGTTCCGATTCCGGAATGCACCAAGGTTCCGGAATGTTCGGAATTCCGGAATGTTCAGAGTTCCGGAATGCACCAAGGTTCCGGAATGTTCGGAATTCCGGAATGTACCAAGGTTCCGGAATGTTCGGAATTCCGGAATGCACCAAGGTTCCGGAATGTTCGGAATTCCGGAATGTTCAGAGTTCCGGAATGCACCAAGGTTCCGGAATGTTCAGAGTTCCGGAATGCACCAAGGTTCCGGAATGTTCGGAGTTCCGGAATGCACCAAGGTTCCGGAATGTTCGGAATTCCGGAATGCACCAAGGTTCCGGAATGTTCGGAATTCCGGAATGCACCAAGGTTCCGGAATGTTCGGAATTCCGGAATGTACCAAGGTTCCGGAATGTTCGGAATTCCGGAATGTTCAGAGTTCCGGAATGCACCAAGGTTCCGGAATGTTCAGAGTTCCGGAATGTTCAGAGTTCCGGAATCCACCAAGGTTCCGGAATGTTCGGAATTCCGGAATGCACCAAGGTTCCGGAATGTTCGGAGTTCCGGAATGCACCAAGGTTCCGGAATGTTCAGAGTTCCGGAATCCACCAAGGTTCCGGAATGTTCGGAATTCCGGAATGCACCAAGGTTCCGGAATGTTCGGAATTCCGGAATGTTCAGAGTTCCGGAATGCACCAAGGTTCCGGAATGTTCGGAATTCCGGAATGTACCAAGGTTCCGGAATGTTCGGAATTCCGGAATGCACCAAGGTTCCGGAATGTTCGGAATTCCGGAATGTTCAGAGTTCCGGAATGCACCAAGGTTCCGGAATGTTCAGAGTTCCGGAATGCACCAAGGTTCCGGAATGTTCGGAGTTCCGGAATGCACCAAGGTTCCGGAATGTTCGGAATTCCGGAATGCACCAAGGTTCCGGAATGTTCGGAATTCCGGAATGTACCAAGGTTCCGGAATGTTCGGAATTCCGGAATGCACCAAGGTTCCGGAATGTTCGGAATTCCGGAATGTTCAGAGTTCCGGAATCCACCAAGGTTTCGGCATGTTCGGAATTCCGGAATGTTCAGAGTTCCGGAATGCACCAAGGTTCCGGAATGTTCGGAATTCCGGAATGTTCAGAGTTCCGGAATGCACCAAGGTTCCGGAATGTTCGGAATTCCGGAATGTACCAAGGTTCCGGAATGTTCGGAATTCCGGAATGCACCAAGGTTCCGGAATGTTCGGAATTCCGGAATGTTCAGAGTTCCGGAATGCACCAAGGTTCCGGAATGTTCAGAGTTCCGGAATGTTCAGAGTTCCGGAATCCACCAAGGTTCCGGAATGTTCAGAGTTCCGGAATGCACCAAGGTTCCGGAATGTTCAGAGTTCCGGAATCCACCAAGGTTCCGGAATGTTCGGAATTCCGGAATGCACCAAGGTTCCGGAATGTTCGGAATTCCGGAATGTTCAGAGTTCCGGAATGCACCAAGGTTCCGGAATGTTCGGAATTCCGGAATGCACCAAGGTTCCGGAATGTTCGGAATTCCGGAATGCACCAAGGTTCCGGAATGTTCGGAATTCCGGAATGCACCAAGGTTCCGGAATGTTCGGAATTCCGGAATGTTCGGAATTCCGGAATGCACCAAGGTTCCGGAATGTTCGGAATTCCGGAATGTTCAGAGTTCCGGAATGCACCAAGGTTCCGGAATGTTCAGAGTTCCGGAATGCACCAAGGTTCCGGAATGTTCGGAGTTCCGGAATGCACCAAGGTTCCGGAATGTTCGGAATTCCGGAATGCACCAAGGTTCCGGAATGTTCGGAATTCCGGAATGCACCAAGGTTCCGGAATGTTCGGAATTCCGGAATGTACCAAGGTTCCGGAATGTTCGGAATTCCGGAATGCACCAAGGTTCCGGAATGTTCGGAATTCCGGAATGTACCAAGGTTCCGGAATGTTCGGAATTCCGGAATGCACCAAGGTTCCGGAATGTTCGGAATTCCGGAATGTTCAGAGTTCCGGAATCCACCAAGGTTTCGGCATGTTCGGAATTCCGGAATGTTCAGAGTTCCGGAATGCACCAAGGTTCCGGAATGTTCGGAATTCCGGAATGTTCAGAGTTCCGGAATGCACCAAGGTTCCGGAATGTTCAGAGTTCCGGAATGTTCAGAGTTCCGGAATCCACCAAGGTTCCGGAATGTTCGGAATTCCGGAATGCACCAAGGTTCCGGAATGTTCGGAGTTCCGGAATGCACCAAGGTTCCGGAATGTTCAGAGTTCCGGAATCCACCAAGGTTCCGGAATGTTCGGAATTCCGGAATGCACCAAGGTTCCGGAATGTTCGGAATTCCGGAATGTTCAGAGTTCCGGAATGCACCAAGGTTCCGGAATGTTCGGAATTCCGGAATGTACCAAGGTTCCGGAATGTTCGGAATTCCGGAATGCACCAAGGTTCCGGAATGTTCGGAATTCCGGAATGTTCAGAGTTCCGGAATGCACCAAGGTTCCGGAATGTTCAGAGTTCCGGAATGCACCAAGGTTCCGGAATGTTCGGAGTTCCGGAATGCACCAAGGTTCCGGAATGTTCGGAATTCCGGAATGCACCAAGGTTCCGGAATGTTCGGAATTCCGGAATGTACCAAGGTTCCGGAATGTTCGGAATTCCGGAATGCACCAAGGTTCCGGAATGTTCGGAATTCCGGAATGTTCAGAGTTCCGGAATGCACCAAGGTTCCGGAATGTTCAGAGTTCCGGAATGTTCAGAGTTCCGGAATCCACCAAGGTTCCGGAATGTTCAGAGTTCCGGAATGCACCAAGGTTCCGGAATGTTCAGAGTTCCGGAATCCACCAAGGTTCCGGAATGTTCGGAATTCCGGAATGCACCAAGGTTCCGGAATGTTCGGAATTCCGGAATGTTCAGAGTTCCGGAATGCACCAAGGTTCCGGAATGTTCGGAATTCCGGAATGCACCAAGGTTCCGGAATGTTCGGAATTCCGGAATGCACCAAGGTTCCGGAATGTTCGGAATTCCGGAATGCACCAAGGTTCCGGAATGTTCGGAATTCCGGAATGTTCGGAATTCCGGAATGCACCAAGGTTCCGGAATGTTCGGAATTCCGGAATGTTCAGAGTTCCGGAATGCACCAAGGTTCCGGAATGTTCAGAGTTCCGGAATGCACCAAGGTTCCGGAATGTTCGGAGTTCCGGAATGCACCAAGGTTCCGGAATGTTCGGAATTCCGGAATGCACCAAGGTTCCGGAATGTTCGGAATTCCGGAATGCACCAAGGTTCCGGAATGTTCGGAATTCCGGAATGTACCAAGGTTCCGGAATGTTCGGAATTCCGGAATGCACCAAGGTTCCGGAATGTTCGGAATTCCGGAATGTTCAGAGTTCCGGAATCCACCAAGGTTTCGGAATGTTCGGAATTCCGGAATGTTCAGAGTTCCGGAATGCACCAAGGTTCCGGAATGTTCGGAATTCCGGAATGTTCAGAGTTCCGGAATGCACCAAGGTTTCGGAATGTTCGGAATTCCGGAATGTTCAGAGTTCCGGAATGCACCAAGGTTCCGGAATGTTCGGAATTCCGGAATGTTCAGAGTTCCGGAATGCACCAAGGTTCCGGAATGTTCGGAATTCCGGAATGTACCAAGGTTCCGGAATGTTCGGAATTCCGGAATGCACCAAGGTTCCGGAATGTTCGGAATTCCGGAATGTTCAGAGTTCCGGAATGTTCAGAGTTCCGGAATGCACCAAGGTTCCGGAATGTTCGGAATTCCGGAATGTTCAGAGTTCCGGAATGTTCAGAGTTCCGGAATCCACCAAGGTTCCGGAATGTTCAGAGTTCCGGAATCCACCAAGGTTCCGGAATGTTCGGAATTCCGGAATGCACCAAGGTTCCGGAATGTTCGGAATTCCGGAATGTTCAGAGTTCCGGAATGCACCAAGGTTCCGGAATGTTCGGAATTCCGGAATGCACCAAGGTTCCGGAATGTTCGGAATTCCGGAATGCACCAAGGTTCCGGAATGTTCGGAATTCCGGAATGTTCAGAGTTCCGGAATGCACCAAGGTTCCGGAATGTTCAGAGTTCCGGAATGTTCAGAGTTCCGGAATCCACCAAGGTTCCGGAATGTTCAGAGTTCCGGAATGCACCAAGGTTCCGGAATGTTCAGAGTTCCGGAATCCACCAAGGTTCCGGAATGTTCGGAATTCCGGAATGCACCAAGGTTCCGGAATGTTTGGAATTCCGGAATGTTCAGAGTTCCGGAATGCACCAAGGTTCCGGAATGTTCGGAATTCCGGAATGTTCAGAGTTCCGGAATCCACCAAGGTTCCGGAATGTTCAGAGTTCCGGAATGCACCAATGTTCCGGAATGTTCGGAATTCCGGAATGCACCAAGGTTCCGGAATGTTCGGAATTCCGGAATGTTCAGAGTTCCGGAATGCACCAAGGTTCCGGAATGTTCGGAATTCCGGAATGCACCAAGGTTCCGGAATGTTCGGAATTCCGGAATGTTCAGAGTTCCGGAATGCACCAAGGTTCCGGAATGTTCAGAGTTCCGGAATGTTCAGAGTTCCGGAATCCACCAAGGTTCCGGAATGTTCAGAGTTCCGGAATGCACCAAGGTTCCGGAATGTTCAGAGTTCCGGAATGCACCAATGTTCCGGAATGTTCAGAGTTCCGGAATCCACCAAGGTTCCGGAATGTTCGGAATTCCGGAATGCACCAAGGTTCCGGAATGTTCGGAATTCCGGAATGTTCAGAGTTCCGGAATGCACCAAGGTTCCGGAATGTTCGGAATTCCGGAATGCACCAAGGTTCCGGAATGTTCGGAATTCCGGAATGTTCAGAGTTCCGGAATGCACCAAGGTTCCGGAATGTTCAGAGTTCCGGAATGTTCAGAGTTCCGGAATCCACCAAGGTTCCGGAATGTTCAGAGTTCCGGAATGCACCAAGGTTCCGGAATGTTCAGAGTTCCGGAATCCACCAAGGTTCCGGAATGTTCGGAATTCCGGAATGCACCAAGGTTCCGGAATGTTCGGAATTCCGGAATGTTCAGAGTTCCGGAATGCACCAAGGTTCCGGAATGTTCAGAGTTCCGGAATGTTCAGAGTTCCGGAATCCACCAAGGTTCCGGAATGTTCAGAGTTCCGGAATCCACCAAGGTTCCGGAATGTTCGGAATTCCGGAATGCACCAAGGTTCCGGAATGTTCGGAATTCCGGAATGTTCAGAGTTCCGGAATGCACCAAGGTTCCGGAATGTTCGGAATTCCGGAATGTACCAAGGTTCCGGAATGTTCGGAATTCCGGAATGCACCAAGGTTCCGGAATGTTCGGAATTCCGGAATGTTCAGAGTTCCGGAATGCACCAAGGTTCCGGAATGTTCAGAGTTCCGGAATGCACCAAGGTTCCGGAATGTTCGGAGTTCCGGAATGCACCAAGGTTCCGGAATGTTCGGAATTCCGGAATGCACCAAGGTTCCGGAATGTTCGGAGTTCCGGAATGCACCAAGGTTCCGGAATGTTCGGAATTCCGGAATGTTCAGAGTTCCGGAATGTTCAGAGTTCCGGAATCCACCAAGGTTCCGGAATGTTCAGAGTTCCGGAATGCACCAAGGTTCCAGAATGTTCGGAGTTCCGGAATGCACCAAGGTTCCGGAATGTTCAGAGTTCCGGAATGGACCAAGGTTCCGGAATGTTCGGAATTCCGGAATGTTCAGAGTTCCGGAATGTTCAGAGTTCCGGAATCCACCAAGGTTCCGGAATGTTCAGAGTTCCGGAATCCACCAAGGTTCCGGAATGTTCGGAATTCCGGAATGTTCAGAGTTCCGGAATGCACCAAGGTTCCGGAATGTTCGAAATTCCGGAATGCACCAAGGTTCCGGAATGTTCGGAATTCCGAATCCACCAAGGTTCCGGAATGTTCAGAGTTCCGGAATGCACCAAGGTTCTGGAATGTTCGGAATTCCGGAGTGTTCAGTGTTCCGGGATGTACCAAGGTTCCGGAATGTTCAGAGTTCCGGAATGCACCAAGGTTCCGGAATGTTCAGAGTTCCGGAATGCACCAAGGTTCTGGAATGTTCGGAATTCCGGAGTGTTCAGTGTTCCGGGATGTACCAAGGTTCCGGAATGTTCAGAGTTCCGGAATGCACCAAGGTTCGGAATTCCGGAATGTTCGGAGTTCCGGAATGTTCGGAATTCCGGAATGCACCAAGGTTCCGGAATGTTCGGAATTCCGGAATGTTCAGAGTTCCGGAATGTTCAGAGTTCCGGAATGCACCAAGGTTCCGGAATGTTCGGAATTCCGGAATGCACCAAGGTTCCGGAATGTTCGGAATTCCGGAATGTTCAGAGTTCCGGAATGCAGCAAGGTTCCGGAATGTTCAGAGTTCCGGAATGCACCAAGGTTCCAGAATGTTCGGAGTTCCGGAATGCACCAAGGTTCCGGAATGTTCGGAATTCCGGAATGTTCAGAGTTCCGGAATGTTCAGAGTTCCGGAATCCACCAAGGTTCCGGAATGTTCAGAGTTCCGGAATCCACCAAGGTTCCGGAATGTTCAGAGTTCCGGAATGCACCAAGGTTCCGGAATGTTCGGAATTCCGGAATGTTCAGAGTTCCGGAATGTTCAGAGTTCCGGAATCAACCAAGGTTCCGGAATGTTCGGAATTCCGGAATGCACCAAGGTTCCGGAATGTTCAGAGTTCCGGAATGCACAAAGGTTCCGGAATGTTCGGAATTCCGGAATGTTCAGAGTTCCGGAATGCACCAAGGTTCCGGAATGTTCGGAATGCCGGAATGCACCAAGGTTCCGGAATGTTCGAATTCCGGAATGTTCAGAGTTCCGGAATGCACCAAGGTTGCGGAATGTTCAGAGTTCCGGAATGCACCAAGGTTCCGGAATGTTCGGAATTCCGGAATGTTCAGAGTTCTGGAATGTTCAGAGTTCCGGAATCAACCAAGGTTCTGGAATGTTCGGAATTCCGGAATCCACCAAGGTTCCGGAATGTTAAGAGTTCCGGAATGCACCAAGGTTGCGGAATGTTCAGAGTTCCGGAATGCACCAAGGTTCCGGAATGTTCGGAATTCCGGAATGTTCAGAGTTCCGGAATGTTCAGAGTTCCGGAATCCACCAAGGTTCCGGAATGTTCAGAGTTCCGGAATGCACCAAGGTTCCGGAATGTTCGGAATTCCGGAATGTTCAGAGTTCCTAGGCCTGATCATTAGCGGTTTCAAAAATATTTCCTATCATTTATATGCGGACGACATCCAATTATACATTTCTTTTAAATCTTGGGAATTAGACAAGCTATCCACTCTTATGGACTGTCTTAAGGAAATCAATCTTTGGATGACAAACAATTTTCTGCAGTTGAACGCAGACAAGACCGAGTGCTTAATCCTAGCCCCGGAGAATATCAAGCCACAGATTAGTCAACATCTGGGTGCTTTTTCATCGTCGATAAAAGCCACTGCCCGGAATCTTGGGATAATTTTCGACCAATCTTTGTCCTTTGATGCCCATGTTAAATCCGTGACCCGCTCTTGCTTTTTTCACTTAAGAAATATTGCCAAACTCAGGACTATTGTCTCCACAACCGAACTGGAGATGCTTGTCCACGCCTTTATCTCCTCCCGGCTGGATTATTGTAATGCACTCTTTTCCTGCGTTTCTAAGGCCTCACTAAATCGGCTCCAAGCGGTTCAGAATGCTGCAGCAAGGCTTTTGACCCATAGCAACAAATTTTCCCATATCACTCCTATACTAAAATCCCTGCATTGGCTTCCGGTTGAGTATAGATATAAGTTTAAAATCCTCACCTTTACGTTTATGTCTCTACAAGGTGGGGCCCCCATCTATATCTCGGAGCTTCTCCAGCCCTATTCTCCAAAGCGAACTCTTAGATCCACTGATAGCGGTCGTCTATCTATCCCACGGACTCGTCTGAAAACAAAGGGGGATCACGCATTTCAAACCCTGGCTCCTATACTGTGGAACGGTTTACCCCCCCCACTACGCACCATCGACACGGTGGCTTCTTTCAAAAAACAGCTTAAAACTCATCTGTTTAGACAGGCATTTGGGAAATGTTAATGCGTAACATGTTGTTTTATTTTATATTTATATTGTACTATTGCTTGTTTGATATGCTTTTATGCTTTCTTTATGTTGCTATATTGTTTGTTTGACATGTTTTCCTGTGAAGCACTTTGTAACAGCGTTTTGTCTTAAAAAGTGCTATATAAATAAATTTTACTTACTTACTTACTTACTAGTTCCGGAATGTTCAGAGTTCCGGAATGCACCAAGGTTCCGGAATATTCGGAATTCCGGAATGCACCAAGGTTCCGGAATGTTCGGAATTCCGGAATGTTCAGAGTTCCGGAATGCACCAAGGTTCCGGAATGTTCGGAATTCCGGAATGTTCAGAGTTCCGGAATGCACCAAGGTTCCGGAATGTTCGGAATTCCGGAATGTACCAAGGTTCCGGAATGTTCGGAATTCCGGAATGTTCGGAATTCCGGAATGTTCGGAATTCCGGAATGTTCAGAGTTCCGGAATGCACCAAGGTTCCGGAATGTTCGGAATTCCGGAATGTTCAGAGTTCCGGAATGTTCAGAGTTCCGGAATGCACCAAGGTTCCGGAATGTTCGGAATTCCGGAATGTTCAGAGTTCCGGAATGCACCAAGGTTCCGGAATGCACCAAGGTTCCGGAATGTTCGGAATTCCGGAATGTTCAGAGTTCCGGAATGCACCAAGGTTCCGGAATGTTCGGAATTCCGGAATGTACCAAGGTTCCGGAATGTTCAGAATTCTGGAATGCACCAAGGTTCCGGAATGCACCAAGGTTCCGGAATATTCGGAATTCCGGAATGTACCAAGGTTCCGGAACGTTCAGAGTTCCGGAATGCACCAAGGTTCCGGAATGTTCGGAATTCCCGAATGCACCATGGTTCCGGAATGTTCAGAGTTCCGGAATGCACCAAGGTTCCGGAATGTTTGGAATTCCGGAATGCACCAAGGTTCCGGAATGTTCGGAATTCCGGAATGTTCAGAGTTCCGGAATGCAGCAAGGTTCCGGAATGTTCAGAGTTCCGGAATGCACCAAGGTTCCGGAATGTTCGGAATTCCAGAATGTTCGGAATTCCGGAATGTTCAGAGTTCCGGAATGCACCAAGGTTCCGGAATGTTCGGAATTCCGGAATGTACCAAGGTTCCGGAATGTTCAGAATTCTGGAATGCACCAAGGTTCCGGAATGCACCAAGGTTCCGGAATGTTCGGAATTCCAGAATGTTCGGAATTCCGGAATGTTCAGAGTTCCGGAATGCACCAAGGTTCCGGAATGTTCGGAATTCCGGAATGTACCAAGGTTCCGGAATGTTCAGAATTCTGGAATGCACCAAGGTTCCGGAATGCACCAAGGTTCCGGAATGTTCGGAATTCCAGAATGTTCGGAATTCCGGAATGTTCAGAGTTCCGGAATGCACCAAGGTTCCGGAATGTTCGGAATTCCAGAATGCACCATGGTTCCGGAATGTTCAGAGTTCCGGAATGCACCAAGGTTCCGGAATGTTCAGAGTTCCGGAATGCACCAAGGTTCCGGAATGTTCGGAATTCCGGAATGTACCAAGGTTCCGGAATTTTCAGAATTCTGGAATGCACCAAGGTTCCGGAATGCACCAAGGTTCCGGAATGTTCGGAATTCCAGAATGTTCGGAATTCCGGAATGTTCAGAGTTCCGGAATGCACCAAGGTTCCGGAATGTTCGGAATTCCGGAATGTACCAAGGTTCCGGAATGTTCAGAATTCTGGAATGCACCAAGGTTCCGGAATGCACCAAGGTTCCGGAATATTCGGAATTCCGGAATGTACCAAGGTTCCGGAATGTTCAGAGTTCCGGAATGCACCAAGGTTCCGGAATGTTCAGAGTTCCGGAATGCACCAAGGTTCCGGAATGTTCGGAATTCCGGAATGTTCAGAGTTCCGGAATGCACCAAGGTTCCGGAATGTTCAGAGTTCCGGAATGCACCAAGGTTCCGGAATGTTCGGAATTCTGGAATGTTCAGAGTTCCGGAATGCACCAAGGTTCCTGAATGTTCAGAGTTCCGGAATGCACCAAGGTTCCGGAATGTTCAGAATTCCGGAATGCACCAAGGTTCCGGAATGTTCAGAGTTCCGGAATGCCCCAAGGTTCCGGAATGTTCAGAGTTCCGGAATGTTCAGAGTTCCGGAATCCACAAAGGTTCCGGAATTCCGGAATGTTCAGAGTTCTGGAATGCACCAAGGTTCCGGAATGTTTGGAATTCCGGAATGCACCAAGGTTCCGGAATGTTCGGAATTCCGGAATGTTCAGAGTTCCGGAATGCACCAAGGTTCCGGAATGTTCGGAATTCCGGAATGTTCGGAATTCCGGAATGTTCGGAATTCCGGAATGCACCAAGGTTCGGAATTCCGGAATGTTCAGAGTTCCGGAATGCACCAAGGTTCCGGAATATTCGTAATTCCGGAATGTACCAAGGTTCCGGAATGTTCGGAATTCCGGAATCCACCAAGGTTCCGGAATGTTCAGAGTTCCGGAATGTTCAGAGTTCCGGAATGCACCAAGGTTCCGGAATGTTCGGAATTCTGGAATGTTCAGAGTTCCGGAATGCACCAAGGTTCCTGAATGTTCAGAGTTCCGGAATGCACCAAGGTTCCGGAATGTTCAGAATTCCGGAATGCACCAAGGTTCCGGAATGTTCAGAGTTCCGGAATGCCCCAAGGTTCCGGAATGTTCAGAGTTCCGGAATGTTCAGAGTTCCGGAATCCACAAAGGTTCCGGAATTCCGGAATGTTCAGAGTTCTGGAATGCACCAAGGTTCCGGAATGTTTGGAATTCCGGAATGCACCGAGGTTCCGGAATGTTCGGAATTCCGGAATGTTCAGAGTTCCGGAATGCACCAAGGTTCCGGAATGTTCGGAATTCCGGAATGTTCGGAATTCCGGAATGTTCGGAATTCCGGAATGCACCAAGGTTCGGAATTCCGGAATGTTCAGAGTTCCGGAATGCACCAAGGTTCCGGAATATTCGTAATTCCGGAATGTACCAAGGTTCCGGAATGTTCGGAATTCCGGAATCCACCAAGGTTCCGGAATGTTCAGAGTTCCGGAATGTTCAGAGTTCCGGAATGCACCAAGGTTCCGGAATGTTCGGAATTCTGGAATGTTCAGAGTTCCGGAATGCACCAAGGTTCCGGAATGTTCAGAGTTCCGGAATGCACCAAGGTTCCGGAATGTTCAGAATTCCGGAATGCACCAAGGTTCCGGAATGTTCAGAGTTCCGGAATGCCCCAAGGTTCCGGAATGTTCAGAGTTCCGGAATGTTCAGAGTTCCGGAATCCACAAAGGTTCCGGAATTCCGGAATGTTCAGAGTTCTGGAATGCACCAAGGTTCCGGAATGTTTGGAATTCCGGAATGCACCAAGGTTCCGGAATGTTCGGAATTCCGGAATGTTCAGAGTTCCGGAATGCACCAAGGTTCCGGAATGTTCGGAATTCCGGAATGTTCGGAATTCCGGAATGTTCGGAATTCCGGAATGCACCAAGGTTCGGAATTCCGGAATGTTCAGAGTTCCGGAATGCACCAAGGTTCCGGAATATTCGTAATTCCGGAATGTACCAAGGTTCCGGAATGTTCGGAATTCCGGAATCCACCAAGGTTCCGGAATGTTCAGAGTTCCGGAATGTTCAGAGTTCCGGAATGCACCAAGGTTCCGGAATGTTCGGAATTCCGGAATGTTCAGAGTTCCGGAATGCACCAAGGTTCCGGAATGTTCGGAATTCTGGAATGTTCAGAGTTCCGGAATGCACCAAGGTTCCGGAATGTTCAGAGTTCCGGAATGCACCAAGGTTCCGGAATGTTCAGAATTCCGGAATGCACCAAGGTTCCGGAATGTTCAGAGTTCCGGAATGCCCCAAGGTTCCGGAATGTTCAGAGTTCCGGAATGTTCAGAGTTCCGGAATCCACAAAGGTTCCGGAATTCCGGAATGTTCAGAGTTCTGGAATGCACCAAGGTTCCGGAATGTTTGGAATTCCGGAATGCACCAAGGTTCCGGAATGTTCGGAATTCCGGAATGTTCAGAGTTCCGGAATGCACCAAGGTTCCGGAATGTTCGGAATTCCGGAATGTTCGGAATTCCGGAATGTTCGGAATTCCGGAATGCACCAAGGTTCGGAATTCCGGAATGTTCAGAGTTCCGGAATGCACCAAGGTTCCGGAATATTCGTAATTCCGGAATGTACCAAGGATCCGGAATGTTCGGAATTCCGGAATGTTCAGAGTTCCGGAATGCACCAAGGTTCCGGAATGTTCAGAGTTCCGGAATGTTCAGAGTTCCGGAATGCAGCAAGGTTCCGGATTGTTCAGAGTTCCGGAATGCACCAAGGTTCCGGAATGTTCGGCATTCCGGAATGTTCAGAGTTCCGGAATGCACCAAGGTTCCGGAATGTTCGGAATTCCGGAATGCACCAAGGTTCCGGAATGTTCGGAATTCCGGAATGTTCAGAGTTCCGGAATGCACCAAGGTTCCGGAATGTTCGGAATTCCGGAATCCACCAAGGTTCCGGAATGTTCAGAGTTCCGGAATGCACCAAGGTTGCGGAATGTTCAGAGTTCCGGAATGCACCAAGGTTCCGGAATGTTCGGAATTCCGGAATGTTCAGAGTTCCGGAATGTTCAGAGTTCCGGAATCCACCAAGGTTCCGGAATGTTCAGAGTTCCGGAATCCACCAAGGTTCCGGAATGTTCAGAGTTCCGGAATCCACCAAGGTTCCGGAATGTTCGGAATTCCGGAATGTTCAGAGTTCCGGAATGCACCAAGGTTCCGGAATGTTCGGAATTTCGGAATGTTCAGAGTTCCGGAATGTTCAGAGTTCCGGAATCCACCAAGGTTCCGGAATGTTCAGAGTTCCGGAATGCACCAAGGTTCCGGAATGTTCAGAGTTCCGGAATCCACCAAGGTTCCGGAATGTTCGGAATTCCGGAATGCACCAAGGTTCCGGAATGTTCGGAATTCCGGAATGTTCAGAGTTCCGGAATGCACCAAGGTTCCGGAATGTTCAGAGTTCCGGAATGTTCAGAGTTCCGGAATCCACCAAGGTTCCGGAATGTTGAGAGTTCCGGAATGCACCAAGGTTCCGGAATGTTCAGAGTTCCGGAATGTTCAGAGTTCCGGAATCCACCAAGGTTCCGGAATGTTCAGAGTTCCGGAATGCACCAAGGTTCCGGAATGTTCAGAGTTCCGGAATGCACCAAGGTTCCGGAATGTTCAGAGTTCCGGAATCCACCAAGGTTTCGGAATGTTCGGAATTCCGGAATGTTCAGAGTTCCGGAATGCACCAAGGTTCCGGAATGTTCGGAATTCCGGAATGCACCAAGGTTCCGGAATGTTCGGAATTCCGGAATGTTCAGAGTTCCGGAATGCACCAAGGTTCCGGAATGTTCGGAATTCCGGAATGTACCAAGGTTCCGGAATGTTCGGAATTCCGGAATGCACCAAGGTTCCGGAATGTTCGTATTTTCCGGAATGTTCAGAGTTCCGGAATGCACCAAGGTTCCGGAATGTTCAGAGTTCCGGAATGTTCAGAGTTCCGGAATCCACCAAGGTTCCGGAATGTTCAGAGTTCCGGAATGCACCAATGTTCCGGAATGTTCAGAGTTCCGGAATCCACCAAGGTTCCGGAATGTTCGGAATTCCGGAATGCACCAAGGTTCCGGAATGTTCGGAATTCCGGAATGTTCAGAGTTCCGGAATGCACCAAGGTTCCGGAATGTTCGGAATTCCGGAATGCACCAAGGTTCCGGAATGTTCGGAATTCCGGAATGTTCAGAGTTCCGGAATGCACCAAGGTTCCGGAATGTTCAGAGTTCCGGAATGTTCAGAGTTCCGGAATCCACCAAGGTTCCGGAATGTTCAGAGTTCCGGAATGCACCAAGGTTCCGGAATGTTCAGAGTTCCGGAATCCACCAAGGTTCCGGAATGTTCCGAATTCCGGAATGCACCAAGGTTCCGGAATGTTCGGAATTCCGGAATGTTCAGAGTTCCGGAATGCACCAAGGTTCCGGAATGTTCAGAGTTCCGGAATGTTCAGAGTTCCGGAATCCACCAAGGTTCTGGAATGTTCAGAGTTCCGGAATGCACCAAGGTTCCGGAATGTTCAGAGTTCCGGAATCCACCAAGGTTCCGGAATGTTCCGAATTCCGGAATGCACCAAGGTTCCGGAATGTTCGGAATTCCGGAATGTTCAGAGTTCCGGAATGCACCAAGGTTCCGGAATGTTCAGAGTTCCGGAATGCACCAAGGTTCCGGAATGTTCGGAATTCCGGAATGTACCAAGGTTCCGGAATGTTCGGAATTCCGGAATGCACCAAGGTTCCGGAATGTTCGGAATTCCGGAATGTTCAGAGTTCCGGAATGCACCAAGGTTCCGGAATGTTCAGAGTTCCGGAATGCACCAAGGTTCCGGAATGTTCGGAGTTCCGGAATGCACCAAGGTTCCGGAATGTTCGGAATTGCGGAATGCACCAAGGTTCCGGAATGTTCGGAATTCCGGAATGCACCAAGGTTCCGGAATGTTCGGAATTCCGGAATGTACCAAGGTTCCGGAATGTTCGGAATTCCGGAATGTTCAGAGTTCCGGAATGCACCAAGGTTCCGGAATGTTCAGAGTTCCGGAATGTTCAGAGTTCCGGAATCCACCAAGGTTCCGGAATGTTCGGAATTCCGGAATGCACCAAGGTTCCGGAATGTTCGGAGTTCCGGAATGCACCAAGGTTCCGGAATGTTCAGAGTTCCGGAATCCACCAAGGTTCCGGAATGTTCGGAATTCCGGAATGCACCAAGGTTCCGGAATGTTCGGAATTCCGGAATGTTCAGAGTTCCGGAATGCACCAAGGTTCCGGAATGTTCGGAATTCCGGAATGTACCAAGGTTCCGGAATGTTCGGAATTCCGGAATGCACCAAGGTTCCGGAATGTTCGGAATTCCGGAATGTTCAGAGTTCCGGAATGCACCAAGGTTCCGGAATGTTCAGAGTTCCGGAATGCACCAAGGTTCCGGAATGTTCGGAGTTCCGGAATGCACCAAGGTTCCGGAATGTTCGGAATTCCGGAATGCACCAAGGTTCCGGAATGTTCGGATTCCGGAATGTACCAAGGTTCCGGAATGTTCGGAATTCCGGAATGCACCAAGGTTCCGGAATGTTCGGAATTCCGGAATGTTCAGAGTTCCGGAATCCACCAAGGTTTCGGCATGTTCGGAATTCCGGAATGTTCAGAGTTCCGGAATGCACCAAGGTTCCGGAATGTTCGGAATTCCGGAATGTTCAGAGTTCCGGAATGCACCAAGGTTCCGGAATGTTCGGAATTCCGGAATGTACCAAGGTTCCAGAATGTTCGGAATTCCGGAATGCACCAAGGTTCCGGAATGTTCGGAATTCCGGAATGTTCAGAGTTCCGGAATGCACGAAGGTTCCGGAATGTTCAGAGTTCCGGAATGTTCAGAGTTCCGGAATCCACCAAGGTTCCGGAATGTTCAGAGTTCCGGAATGCACCAAGGTTCCGGAATGTTCAGAGTTCCGGAATCCACCAAGGTTCCGGAATGTTCGGAATTCCGGAATGCACCAAGGTTCCGGAATGTTCGGAATTCCGGAATGTTCAGAGTTCCGGAATGCACCAAGGTTCCGGAATGTTCGGAATTCCGGAATGCACCAAGGTTCCGGAATGTTCGGAATTCCGGAATGCACCAAGGTTCCGGAATGTTCGGAATTCCGGAATGCACCAAGGTTCCGGAATGTTCGGAATTCCGGAATGTTCGGAATTCCGGAATGCACCAAGGTTCCGGAATGTTTGGAATTCCGGAATGTTCAGAGTTCCGGAATGCACCAAGGTTCCGGAATGTTCAGAGTTCCGGAATGCACCAAGGTTCCGGAATGTTCGGAGTTCCGGAATGCACCAAGGTTCCGGAATGTTCGGAATTCCGGAATGCACCAAGGTTCCGGAATGTTCGGAATTCCGGAATGCACCAAGGTTCCGGAATGTTCGGAATTCCGGAATGTACCAAGGTTCCGGAATGTTCGGATTTTCGGAATGCACCAAGGTTCCGGAATGTTCGGAATTCCGGAATGTACCAAGGTTCCGGAATGTTCGGAATTCCGGAATGCACCAAGGTTCCGGAATGTTCGGAATTCCGGAATGTTCAGAGTTCCGGAATCCACCAAGGTTTCGGCATGTTCGGAATTCCGGAATGTTCAGAGTTCCGGAATGCACCAAGGTTCCGGAATGTTCGGAATTCCGGAATGTTCAGAGTTCCGGAATGCACCAAGGTTCCGGAATGTTCAGAGTTCCGGAATGTTCAGAGTTCCGGAATCCACCAAGGTTCCGGAATGTTCGGAATTCCGGAATGTACCAAGGTTCCGGAATGTTCGGAATTCCGGAATGCACCAAGGTTCCGGAATGTTCGGAATTCCGGAATGTTCAGAGTTCCGGAATCCACCAAGGTTTCGGCATGTTCGGAATTCCGGAATGTTCAGAGTTCCGGAATGCACCAAGGTTCCGGAATGTTCGGAATTCCGGAATGTTCAGAGTTCCGGAATGCACCAAGGTTCCGGAATGTTCAGAGTTCCGGAATGTTCAGAGTTCCGGAATCCACCAAGGTTCCGGAATGTTCGGAATTCCGGAATGCACCAAGGTTCCGGAATGTTCGGAATTCCGGAATGCACCAAGGTTCCGGAATGTTCGGAATTCCGGAATGTTCAGAGTTCCGGAATCCACCAAGGTTTCGGCATGTTCGGAATTCCGGAATGTTCAGAGTTCCGGAATGCACCAAGGTTCCGGAATGTTCGGAATTCCGGAATGTTCAGAGTTCCGGAATGCACCAAGGTTCCGGAATGTTCGGATTTTCGGAATGTACCAAGGTTCCGGAATGTTCGGAATTCCGGAATGCACCAAGGTTCCGGAATGTTCGGAATTCCGGAATGTTCAGAGTTCCGGAATGCACCAAGGTTCCGGAATGTTCAGAGTTCCGGAATGTTCAGAGTTCCGGAATCCACCAAGGTTCCGGAATGTTCAGAGTTCCGGAATGCACCAAGGTTCCGGAATGTTCAGAGTTCCGGAATCCACCAAGGTTCCGGAATGTTCGGAATTCCGGAATGCACCAAGGTTCCGGAATGTTCGGAATTCCGGAATGTTCAGAGTTCCGGAATGCACCAAGGTTCCGGAATGTTCGGAATTCCGGAATGCACCAAGGTTCCGGAATGTTCGGAATTCCGGAATGCACCAAGGTTCCGGAATGTTCGGAATTCCGGAATGCACCAAGGTTCCGGAATGTTCGGAATTCCGGAATGTTCGGAATTCCGGAATGCACCAAGGTTCCGGAATGTTCGGAATTCCGGAATGTTCAGAGTTCCGGAATGCACCAAGGTTCCGGAATGTTCAGAGTTCCGGAATGCACCAAGGTTCCGGAATGTTCGGAGTTCCGGAATGCACCAAGGTTCCGGAATGTTCGGAATTCCGGAATGCACCAAGGTTCCGGAATGTTCGGAATTCCGGAATGCACCAAGGTTCCGGAATGTTCGGAATTCCGGAATGTACCAAGGTTCCGGAATGTTCGGAATTCCGGAATGCACCAAGGTTCCGGAATGTTCGGAATTCCGGAATGTTCGAGAGTTCCGGAATCCACCAAGGTTTCGGAATGTTCGGAATTCCGGAATGTTCAGAGTTCCGGAATGCACCAAGGTTCCGGAATGTTCGTAATTCGGAATGTTCAGAGTTCCGGAATGCACCAAGGTTTCGGAATGTTCGGAATTCCGGAATGTTCAGAGTTCCGGAATGCACCAAGGTTCCGGAATGTTCGGAATTCCGGAATGTTCAGAGTTCCGGAATGCACCAAGGTTCCGGAATGTTCGGAATTCCGGAATGTACCAAGGTTCCGGAATGTTCGGAATTCCGGAATGCACCAAGGTTCCGGAATGTTCGGAATTCCGGAATGTTCAGAGTTCCGGAATGTTCAGAGTTCCGGAATGCACCAAGGTTCCGGAATGTTCGGAATTCCGGAATGTTCAGAGTTCCGGAATGTTCAGCTTCCGGAATCCACGAAGGTTCCGGAATGTTCAGAGTTCCGGAATGCACCAAGGTTCCGGAATGTTCAGAGTTCCGGAATCCACCAAGGTTCCGGAATGTTCGGAATTCCGGAATGCACCAAGGTTCCGGAATGTTTGGAATTCCGGAATGTTCAGAGTTCCGGAATGCACCAAGGTTCCGGAATGTTCGGAATTCCGGAATGTTCAGAGTTCCGGAATCCACCAAGGTTCCGGAATGTTCAGAGTTCCGGAATGCACCAATGTTCCGGAATGTTCGGAATTCCGGAATGCACCAAGGTTCCGGAATGTTCGGAATTCCGGAATGTTCAGAGTTCCGGAATGCACCAAGGTTCCGGAATGTTCGGAATTCCGGAATGCACCAAGGTTCCGGAATGTTCGGAATTCCGGAATGTTCAGAGTTCCGGAATGCACCAAGGTTCCGGAATGTTCAAGTTCCGGAATGTTCAGAGTTCCGGAATCCACCAAGGTTCCGGAATGTTCAGAGTTCCGGAATGCACCAAGGTTCCGGAATGTTCAGAGTTCCGGAATGCACCAATGTTCCGGAATGTTCAGAGTTCCGGAATCCACCAAGGTTCCGGAATGTTCGGAATTCCGGAATGCACCAAGGTTCCGGAATGTTCGGAATTCCGGAATGTTCAGAGTTCCGGAATGCACCAAGGTTCCGGAATGTTCGGAATTCCGGAATGCACCAAGGTTCCGGAATGTTCGGAATTCCGGAATGTTCAGAGTTCCGGAATGCACCAAGGTCTGGAATGTTCAGAGTTCCGGAATGTTCAGAGTTCCGGAATCCACCAAGGTTCCGGAATGTTCAGAGTTCCGGAATGCACCAAGGTTCCGGAATGTTCAGAGTTCCGGAATCCACCAAGGTTCCGGAATGTTCGGAATTCCGGAATGCACCAAGGTTCCGGAATGTTCGGAATTCCGGAATGTTCAGAGTTCCGGAATGCACCAAGGTTCCGGAATGTTTGGATTTCCGGAATGTACCAAGGTTCCGGAATGTTCGGAATTCCGGAATGCACCAAGGTTCCGGAATGTTCGGAATTCCGGAATGTTCAGAGTTCCGGAATGCACCAAGGTTCCGGAATGTTCAGAGTTCCGGAATGCACCAAGGTTCCGGAATGTTCGGAGTTCCGGAATGCACCAAGGTTCCGGAATGTTCGGAATTCCGGAATGCACCAAGGTTCCGGAATGTTCGGAATTCCGGAATGTTCAGAGTTCCGGAATGCACCAAGGTTTCGGAATGTTCAGAGTTCCGGAATGTTCAGAGTTCCGGAATCCACCAAGGTTCCGGAATGTTCAGAGTTCCGGAATGCACCAATGTTCCGGAATGTTCGGAATTCCGGAATGCACCAAGGTTCCGGAATGTTCGGAATTCCGGAATGTTCAGAGTTCCGGAATGCACCAAGGTTCCGGAATGTTCGGAATTCCGGAATGCACCAAGGTTCCGGAATGTTCGGAATTCCGGAATGTTCAGAGTTCCGGAATGCACCAAGGTTCCGGAATGTTCAGAGTTCCGGAATGTTCAGAGTTCCGGAATCCATCAAGGTTCCGGAATGTTCAGAGTTCCGGAATGCACCAAGGTTCCGGAATGTTCAGAGTTCCGGAATGCACCAATGTTCCGGAATGTTCAGAGTTCCGGAATCCACCAAGGTTCCGGAATGTTCGGAATTCCGGAATGCACCAAGGTTCCGGAATGTTCGGAATTCCGGAATGTTCAGAGTTCCGGAATGCACCAAGGTTCCGGAATGTTCGGAATTCCGGAATGCACCAAGGTTCCGGAATGTTCGGAATTCCGGAATGTTCAGAGTTCCGGAATGCACCAAGGTTCCGGAATGTTCAGAGTTCCGGAATGTTCAGAGTTCCGGAATCCACCAAGGTTCCGGAATGTTCAGAGTTCCGGAATGCACCAAGGTTCCGGAATGTTCAGAGTTCCGGAATCCACCAAGGTTCCGGAATGTTTGGAATTCCGGAATGCACCAAGGTTCCGGAATGTTCGGAATTCCGGAATGTTCAGAGTTCCGGAATGCACCAAGGTTCCGGAATGTTCAGAGTTCCGGAATGTTCAGAGTTCCGGAATCCACCAAGGTTCCGGAATGTTCAGAGTTCCGGAATCCACCAAGGTTCCGGAATGTTCGGAATTCCGGAATGCACCAAGGTTCCGGAATGTTCGGAATTCCGGAATGTTCAGAGTTCCGGAATGCACCAAGGTTCCGGAATGTTCGGAATTCCGGAATGTACCAAGGTTCCGGAATGTTCGGAATTCCGGAATGCACCAAGGTTCCGGAATGTTCGGAATTCCGGAATGTTCAGAGTTCCGGAATGCACCAAGGTTCCGGAATGTTCAGAGTTCCGGAATGCACCAAGGTTCCGGAATGTTCGGAGTTCCGGAATGCACCAAGGTTCCGGAATGTTCGGAATTCCGGAATGCACCAAGGTTCCGGAATGTTCGGAATTCCGGAATGCACCAAGGTTCCGGAATGTTCGGAATTCCGGAATGTACCAAGGTTCCGGAATGTTCGGAATTCCGGAATGCACCAAGGTTCCGGAATGTTCGGAATTCCGGAATGTTCAGAGTTCCGGAATCCACCAAGGTTTCGGAATGTTCGGAATTCCGGAATGTTCAGAGTTCCGGAATGCACCAAGGTTCCGGAATGTTCGGAATTCCGGAATGTTCAGAGTTCCGGAATGCACCAAGGTTCCGGAATGTTCGGAATTCCGGAATGTACCAAGGTTCCGGAATGTTCGGAATTCCGTAATGCACCAAGGTTCCGGAATGTTCGGAATTCCGGAATGTTCAGAGTTCCGGAATGCACCAAGGTTCCGGAATGTTCAGAGTTCCGGAATGTTCAGAGTTCCGGAATCCACCAAGGTTCCGGAATGTTCAGAGTTCCGGAATGCACCAAGGTTCCGGAATGTTCAGAGTTCCGGAATCCACCAAGGTTCCGGAATGTTCGGAATTCCGGAATGCACCAAGGTTCCGGAATGTTCGGAATTCCGGAATGTTCAGAGTTCCGGAATGCACCAAGGTTCCGGAATGTTCGGAAATCCGGAATGCACCAAGGTTCCGGAATGTTCGGAATTCCGGAATGCACCAAGGTTCCGGAATGTTCGGAATTCCGGAATGTTCAGAGTTCCGGAATGCACCAAGGTTCCGGAATGTTCAGAGTTCCGGAATGTACCAAGGTTCCGGAATGTTCGGAATTCCGGAATGCACCAAGGTTCCGGAATGTTCGGAATTGCGGAATGTTCAGAGTTCCGGAATGCACCAAGGTTCCGGAATGTTCAGAGTTCCGGAATGCACCAAGGTTCCGGAATGTTCGGAGTTCCGGAATGCACCAAGGTTCCGGAATGTTCGGAATTCCGGAATGCACCAAGGTTCCGGAATGTTCGGAATTCCGGAATGCACCAAGGTTCCGGAATGTTCGGAATTCCGGAATGTACCAAGGTTCCGGAATGTTCGGAATTCCGGAATGCACCAAGGTTCCGGAATGTTCGGAATTCCGGAATGCACCAAGGTTCCGGAATCCACCAAGGTTTCGGAATGTTCGGAATTCCGGAATGTTCAGAGTTCCGGAATGCACCAAGGTTCCGGAATGTTCGGAATTCCGGAATGTTCAGAGTTCCGGAATGCACCAAGGTTCCGGAATGTTCGGAATTCCGGAATGTACCAAGGTTCCGGAATGTTCGGAATTCCGGAATGCACCAAGGTTCCGGAATGTTCGGAATTCCGGAATGTTCAGAGTTCCGGAATGCACCAAGGTTCCGGAATGTTCAGAGTTCCGGAATGTTCAGAGTTCCGGAATCCACCAAGGTTCCGGAATGTTCAGAGTTCCGGAATGCACCAAGGTTCCGGAATGTTCAGAGTTCCGGAATCCACCAAGGTTCCGGAATGTTCGGAATTCCGGAATGCACCAAGGTTCCGGAATGTTCGGAATTCCGGAATGTTCAGAGTTCCGGAATGCACCAAGGTTCCGGAATGTTCGGAATTCCGGAATGCACCAAGGTTCCGGAATGTTCGGAATTCCGGAATGCACCAAGGTTCCGGAATGTTCGGAATTCCGGAATGTTCAGAGTTCCGGAATGCACCAAGGTTCCGGAATGTTCAGAGTTCCGGAATGTTCAGAGTTCCGGAATCCACCAAGGTTCCGGAATGTTCAGAGTTCCGGAATGCACCAAGGTTCCGGAATGTTCAGAGTTCCGGAATCCACCAAGGTTCCGGAATGTTCGGAATTCCGGAATGCACCAAGGTTCCGGAATGTTTGGAATTCCGGAATGTTCAGAGTTCCGGAATGCACCAAGGTTCCGGAATGTTCGGAATTCCGGAATGTTCAGAGTTCCGGAATGTTCAGAGTTCCGGAATCCACCAAGGTTCCGGAATGTTCAGAGTTCCGGAATGCACCAAGGTTCCGGAATGTTCGGAGTTCCGGAATCCACCAAGGTTCCAGAATGTTCGGAATTCCGGAATGCACCAAGGTTCCGGAATGTTCGGAATTCCGGAATGTTCAGAGTTCCGGAATGCACCAAGGTTCCGGAATGTTCGGAATTCCGGAATGCACCAAGGTTCCGGAATGTTCGGAATTCCGGAATGCACCAAGGTTCCGGAATGTTCAGAGTTCCGGAATGTTCAGAGTTCCGGAATCCACCAAGGTTCCGGAATGTTCAGAGTTCCGGAATGCACCAAGGTTCCGGAATGTTCAGAGTTCCGGAATCCACCAAGGTTCTGGAATGTTCGGAATTCCGGAATGCACCAAGGCTCCGGAATGTTCGGAATTCCGGAATGTTCGGAATTCCGGAATGCACCAAGGTTCCGGAATGTTCGGAATTCCGGAATGCACCAAGGTTCCGGAATGTTCAGAGTTCCGGAATGTTCAGAGTTCCGGAATCCACCAAGGTTCCGGAATGTTCAGAGTTCCGGAATGCACCAAGGTTCCGGAATGTTCAGAGTTCCGGAATCCACCAAGGTTCTGGAATGTTCGGAATTCCGGAATGCACCAAGGCTCCGGAATGTTCGGAATTCCGGAATGTTCAGAGTTCCGGAATATTCAGAGTTCCGGAATGTTCAGAGTTCCGGAATGCACCAAGGTTCCGGAATGTTCGGAATTCCGGAATGTTCAGAGTTCCGGAATGCACCAAGGTTCCGGAATGTTCGGAATTCCGGAATGTTCAGAGTTCCGGAATGTTCGGAATTCCGGAATGTTCAGAGTTCCGGAATGCACCAAGGTTCCGGAAAGTTCGGAATTCCGGAATGTTCAGAGTTCCGGAATGCACCAAGGTTCCGGAATGTTCGGAATTCCGTAATGCACCAAGGTTCCGGAATGCACCAAGGTTCCGGAATGTTCGGAATTCCGGAATGTTCAGAGTTCCGGAATGCACCAAGGTTCCGGAATGTTCGGAATTCCGGAATGTTCAGAGTTCCGGAATGCACCAAGGTTCCGGAATGTTCGGAATTCCGGAATGTTCGGAATTCCGGAATGTTCAGAGTTCCGGAATGAACCAAGGTTCCGGAATGTTCGGAATTCCGGAATGTTCAGATTTCCGGAATGCACCAAGGTTCCGGAATGTTCGGAATTCCGGAATGTACCAAGGTTCCGGAATGCACCAAGGTTCCGGAATGTTCGGAATTCCGGAATGTTCAGAGTTCCGGAATGTACCAAGGTTCCGGAATGCACCAAGGTTCCGGAATGTTCGGAATTCCGGAATGTTCAGAGTTCCGGAATGCACCAAGGTTCCGGAATGTTCGGAATTCCGGAATGTACCAAGGTTCCGGAATGCACCAAGGTTCCGGAATGTTCGGAATTCTGGAATGTTCGGAATTCCGGAATGTTCGGAATTCCGGAATGCACCATGGTTCCGGAATGTTCAGAGTTCCGGAATGCACCAAGGTTCCGGAATGTTCGGAATTCCGGAATGTTCAGAGTTCCGGAATGCACCAAGGTTCCGGAATGTTCGGAATTCCGGAATGTTCAGAGTTCCGGAATGCACCAAGGTTCCGGAATGCACCAATGTTCCGGAATGTTCGGAATTCCGGAATGTTCAGAGTTCCGGAATGTTCAGAGTTCCGGAATGCACCAAGGTTCCGGAATGCACCAATGTTCCGGAATGTTCGGATTTCCGGAATGTTCAGAGTTCCGGAATGCACCAAGGTTCCGGAATGCACCAAGGTTCCGGAATGTTCGGAATTCCGGAATGTTCAGAGTTCCGGAATGCACTAAGGTTCCGGAATGTTCGGAATTCCGGAATGTTCAGAGTTCCGGAATGTTCAGAGTTCCGGAATGCACCAAGGTTCCGGAATGCACCAAGGTTCCGGAATGTTCGGAATTCCGGAATGTTCAGAGTTCCGGAATGCACCAAGGTTCCGGAATGTTCGGAATTCCGGAATGTTCAGAGTTCCGGAATGCACCAAGGTTCCGGAATATTCGGAATTCCGGAATGTTCAGAGTTCCGGAATGCACCAAGGTTCCGGAATGTTCGGAATTCCGGAATGCACCAAGGTTCCGGAATGTTCAGAATCCTGGAATGCACCAAGGTTCCGGAATGCACCAAGGTTCCGGAATGTTCGGATTTCCGGAATGTTCGGAATTCTGGAATGTTCAGAGTTCCGGAATGCACCAAGGTTCCGGAATGTTCGGAATTCCGGAATGTTCAGAGTTCCGGAATGTTCAGAGTTCCGGAATGCACCAAGGTTCCGGAATGTTCGGAATTCCGGAATGCACCAAGGTTCCGGAATGTTCAGAATCCTGGAATGCACCAAGGTTCCGGAATGCACCAAGGTTCCGGAATGTTCGGAATTCCGGAATGTTCAGAGTTCCGGAATGCACCAAGGTTCCGGAATGTTCGGAATTCCGGAATGTTCAGAGTTCCGGAATGCACCAAGGTTCCGGAATGTTCGGAATTCCGGAATGTTCGGAATTCTGGAATGTTCAGAGTTCCGGAATGCACCAAGGTTCCGGAATGTTCGGAATTCCGGAATGTTCAGAGTTCCGGAATGTTCAGAGTTCCGGAATGCACCAAGGTTCCGGAATGTTCGGAATTCCGGAATGCACCAAGGTTCCGGAATGTTCAGAATCCTGGAATGCACCAAGGTTCCGGAATGCACCAAGGTTCCGGAATGTTCGGAATTCCGGAATGTTCGGAATTCCGGAATGTTCAGAGTTCCGGAATGCACCAAGGTTCCGGAATGTTCGGAGTTCCGGAATGTTCAGAGTTCCGGAATGTTCAGAGTTCCGGAATGTTCAGAGTTCCGGAATGCACCAAGATTCGGGAATGCACCAAGGTTCCGGAATGTTCGGAATTCCGGAATGTTCAGAGTTCCGGAATGCACCAAGGTTCCGGAATATTCGGAATTCCGGAATGTTCAGAGTTCCGGAATGCACCAAGGTTCCGGAATGTTCGGCATTCCGGAATGTTCAGAGTTCCGGAATGCACCAAGGTTCCGGAATGTTCGGAATTCCGGAATGTTCGGAATTCCGGAATGTTCAGAGTTCCGGAATGCACCAAGGTTCCGGAATGTTCGGAATTCCGGAATGTTCAGAGTTCCGGAATGCACCAAGGTTCCGGAATGTTCAGAGTTCCGGAATGCACCAAGGTTCCGGAATGTTCGGAATTCCAGAATGCACCAAGGTTCCGGAATGTTCGGAATTCCGGAATGTTCAGAGTTCCAGAATGCAGCAAGGTTCCGGAATGTTCAGAGTCGTCATCATACACGGGCAAGCGCGGCAAACAGGCGTCATCTTACACAGGCAGGCGCGGGAAACAGTGGTAATCTTACACGGGCAGGCGCAGGAAACAGGCATTATCTTACACGGGCAGGCGCAGGAAACAGGCGTTTTCTTACACGGAAACAGGCGTTATCTTACACGGGCAGGCGCGGCAAACAGGCGTTATCTTACACGGGCAGGCGCGGGAAACAGGCGCTGTCTTGCACGGGCAGGCGCGGGAAACAGGCGTTGTCGTACACGGGCAGGCGCACCAAAAAGGCGTTATCTGACACCGGCAGGAGCGGGAAACAGTCGTTATCTTACACGGAAACAGTCGTTATGTTACACGGGCAGGCGCGGGAAACAGGCGTTATCTTACATGGCCAGGCACGGGAAACAGGCGTTAACTTGCACGGAAACAGGCGTTATCTTACACGGAAACAGGCGTTATCTTACACGGGCAGGCACGGGAAACAGGCGTTATCGTACACGGGCAGTCGCAGCAAAAGAGCGTTATCTGAAAAGGGCAGGCGCGGGAAACAGCCGTTATCTTATAAGGGCAGGCGCGGGAAACAGCCGTTATCTTACACGGAAACAGGCGTTATCTTACACGGAAACAGTCGTCATCATACACGGGCAGGCGCGGGAAACAGGCGTTATCTTGCACGGGCAGGCGCGGCAAACAGGCGTTATCTGACACAGGCAGGCGCGGGAAACAGTCGTTATCTTACACGGAAAAAGGCGTCATCTTACACGGGCAGGCGCGGGAAACAGTCGTTAACTTACACGGGCAGGCGCGTCAAACAGGCGTTAACTTACACGGCTAGGCGCGGGAAACAGGCTTTATCTTACACGGGCAGGCGCAGGAAACAGGCGTTATCTTACACGGAAACAGGCGTTATCTTTCACGGGCAGGCGCGGGAAGCAGGCGTTATCTTACAAGGCCAGGCGCCGGAAACAGGCGTTATCTTACACGGAAACAGTTGTTATCTTACACGGGCAGGCGCAGCAAAAAGGCGTTATCCGACAAGGGCAGGCGCGGGAAGCAGGCTTTATCTTACACGGAAACAGGCTTTATCTTACACTGGCAGGCGCGGGAAACAGTAATGTGGATGGCATGAGCCAGCAACGCAGGGCCTGGTGAAATGAGGATGGTATCAGCCAGCAGCACAGGCCCTGTTGTGGTGAATATGGCCTCACAGGGAGCTGAAACTGGAAACCTAAACTGGGTAAACTAATAAGACAAACCAGAAACGAGGATGCAGGGAGGTCCGGGGAAATACATACGGTGAGACGCAGGGAGACCGAGGGCAAACAACACAGACGAACCAGCAACTACCATGACAGAAGACACAACTTAAATACACTCAGAGAACACAGGGAGATTACACACAGGTGGGGAACACAGCTGGGAATGATTACGTGACGAGAGTAGGGAGACAAACTGAAAACACTCACATAAGACGCAGACCTTCACAATAAAACAGGAAAGACATACACGCATTGACACAACACACCAACTTAACACAGACTGGGGGACACAGAACATAGGAACATGAACCATGAAACAGAAGAGTACAAACACCCAAGGTAACCAAAACCACAGAATACTAATAAACTAAACATAAACACGGAGTCGCAGACTCCGGATCATGACAGGACCCCCCCCCCCCCACCTCAAATGCTGGCTCCAGACAGCACAACAAGAAACAAAACAGCAAGAAAAAAACAGAAAACAACCCGACCAGGGCGGGCGGCGGGGGTCCAGGACGGAGGGCTCGAGGCAAAACAAAACAGGAGCACCAGAAGGTCAAAAGACAAAAAGAAAAACAAAACACGAGTCCAAAACCAAAAAAACCAATGAAACGAAACACACCATAGCCCAAGAGTCCAAAACAGAAGAGTTCAGGGGGCCGGCCAGGGGGCCGACAGCACAGGAGTCCAAGACAGAAGAGCTCAACGGCGGCGACGTGGACACAGTTCGGGAGGCCGACCGTGCGGAAGGCAACGGCGACAGCGCTGGTCCGGGGGCTGGCCGTGCGGAAGGCAACGGCGGCTGCTCAGGCGAAGAGGGTCCGGGGGCCGCCCACGACGGCGATGGCGCCCGGCCAGTGGCCTAGCCAGCGGTCTAGAAAACGGCCGTTTAGCTCCAGACCCAAACGAAGCTGGGCCAGGCGAGGCTGAAGGCACGGAGGCTGGGCCAGATTCGGCGGAAGACTCTGCGGCTGGACCAGACTCGGCGGAAGACTCTGCGGCTGGACCAGACTCGGCGGAAGACTCTGCAGCTGGACCAGACAAGGCGGAAGACTCTGCGGCTGGACCAGACGAGGCGGAAGATTCTGCGGCTGGACCAGGCGAGGATGATGAAGCTGCAGCAGGCGAGGAGGATGATGAAGCTGCAGCAGGCGAGGATGATGATGAAGCTGCAGCAGGTGAGGTTGATGAAGCCGCAGCCGGCGGCTGGACGGGCTCCTCGGGCCCCCCAGCTGATGAGGCAGGAAGCTGGACGGACTCCTCGAGCCCTCCAGCTGACGAGGCAGGAAGCAAGGGCCGGAGCGGTCCCTCGGACCCTCCAGCGGAGACAGGAGACGAAGGCCGGAGCGGTCCCTCGGACCCTCCAGCGGAAACAGGAGACGAAGGCCGGAGTGGTCCCTCGGACCCTCCAGCGGAGACAGGAGACGAAGGCCGGAGCGGTCCCTCGGACCCTCCAGCGGAGACTAGAGACGAAGGCCGGAGCGGTCCCTCGGACCCTCCAGCGGAGACTAGAGACGAAGACCGGAGCGGTCCAACGGACCCTCCAGCAGAGGTCATCACTAAGCCAGCAGTCATGGAGGCCACTAGCTGACACAAAGGCGACTGGCGATGCACTGAGCACTGGCTCTGCCCAGGCAACGCTGACATGGTGCAGTTCTCAGGTGGCTGCTTAAACTTCAGGGGTCCAGAATTAGCTGGGGACTGAGACCTAGCCTCTGGGGAAGCCCTGGAGCAGCAAACTTTGCCAATGGTGGCTAAACTATGAAAAGCACCTTGAGTTGAAATTAGACTTTCTCCCTGCATGGAGTGAATGAGTGAAACTGGTAATACTGGAGCCAGAGCTACGGGTAGCGGGGGCACTGGAGCTACTGGGGCCTGAGCTACAGGCGGCACTGGAGCTACGGGGGCCTGAGCTACTGGCGGCACTGGAGCTACAGGGGCCTGCGCTACAGGCGGCACTGGAGCTACTGGAGACTGAACTGAAAGGGACACGGGTGGCTCTGGAGACTGAACTGAAAGGGACACGGGTGGCTCTGGAGACCGAACTGAAAGGGACACGGGTGGCTCTGGAGGCTGAACTGAGGGTGACTCTGGAGGCTGAGCTGAGGATGACTCTGGAGGCTGAGCTGAGGGTGACTCTGGAGGCTGAGCTGAGGGTGACACTGGAAACTGAACTGAGTTTCCAGTGTCACCTTCAGCTCAGGACAGCAAAAAAAAAAAAAAGAAAAAAAAAAAAAGATGGCGCCGATTATGGCAGCCTCGTCACGAGCTCCCCCAAGCAACAGCTTTTTTCTGTGTTTAATTTTACTTTTCCTTCATTTTTTCGCGAGTAGCACATGTCTCCTTGTGTACGACCGACAAACCTTACTGGACATAAAAGACGGTCTTTCTTATATCTTTCCGGAGTTCAAGTTTTGCAACACAGACGCTCCGTTTGCAGACCCCCCATTCATATCACCTGAGACGCCTTTGTTCTCTGGCCCTGGAGGCCGCAAACGCCGATGCAGAGGGAGAAGATCTGGCGTTCTGGTTCGACTGAGACGGCGCACTAACAGACCACCATTACCCAGTTTATTACTGGCTAATGTGCAGTCTCTGGAGAACAAGCTGTGTGAGCTTCGGGCACGGATCTCATTCCAGCGAGAGATGCGGGACTGCTGCGTGATCTGCCTCACAGAAACCTGGCTATCGGACAAGGTACCAGACTCCGCAATACAACTACCGGGGTTCTCCGTGCATCGCGCGGACAGGTCACAGGATCTTACTGGGAAAAGCAGAGGCGGTGGTGTGTGTTTCATGATCAACAACAGCTGGTGTGATTATGCGAACGTGCACCCGGTCAAATCCTTCTGCTCACCGGACCTGGAGTACCTGATGATTAAGTGCCGGCCATTCTGGCTACCGAGGGAATTTACAGCAGTGATTATTACAGCTGTTTACATTCCCCCACAAGCCGACACTGACCGAGCACTCAGGGAACTGTACAGCGCGATCAGCAGCGAGGAAACCGCACACCCAGAGGCAGCATTTATCACAGCCGGAGACTTTAATAAGGGAAACCTGAAGAAAGTCTCACCCAAACTCCACCAACACATCCATTTTAACACTCGTGGAGATGTCGTCCCATCCAGAACAGTTAAATCCTTCCCAAATCAAAAACCCTGGATTAACAGAGATGTTCGCGCGGCACTGGCGGCACGGAGCACCGCCTTTGCCTCCGCGAACACATTGGACTACAAACACACACATTACCAACTCCGGAAGAGGATCAAAGCAGCCAAACGTGAGTACAGGGACAGGGTGGAGCAACAGTTTGACAACCCTCAGAGTATGTGGCAGGGACTAAACACGATCACAGACTTTAGAGGGAAAACCAGCACACCGCAGACCACGGCCTCTCTGTGTGAGGATCTAAACGTATTCTACGCTAGATTCGACACAGCGAACACCATGAGACCGGACAGTGTGCGCACCGCGGATGACGTCAGTGCGCACACTGTGTCTGAGGAGGATGTGCGGAAGTGCTTCAGGAAGGTGAACGCACGCAAAGCTACAGGTCCGGACGGGATTCCCGGCCGCGTCCTCAAGTCATGCGCGGCTCAGCTGGCTGGAGTGTTCACACACATCTTCAACCTTTCCCTCTCTCTGTCTGTAGTCCCAGCCTGCTTCAAAATGGCCACCGTCGTCCCTGTACCCAAATCCTCCACCATCTCCTCATTGAACGACTGGCGACCTGTAGCCCTGACTCCCATCATTAGCAAATGTTTCGAGAAGCTGGTCAGGGACTTCATCTGCTCTGCACTACCCGACTCACTGGACCCTCTACAGTTCGCATACTGCCACAACAGGTCCACTGATGATGCCATAGCCCTGACACTACACACTGCCCTGTCACACCTGGAGAAGAGAGACACGTATGTGAGAATGCTGTTTGTAGATTACAGCTCAGCATTCAATACCATCGTTCCCTCGAAGCTGGACAGGAAACTGCAGGATCTAGGACTGAGTAGCTCCCTCTGCAGCTGGATCCTTAGCTTCCTCTCTGACAGATGCCAAGTGGTCAGACTGGGCAGTATCACCTCATCCCCCATCACACTGAACACTGGTGCTCCACAGGGGTGTGTACTGAGCCCTCTCCTATACTCACTCTACACCTACGACTGCACAGCCACTAACAACTCCAACATCATTGTGAAGTTTGCGGACGACACTACAGTGGTGGGTCTTATCACCAATGGTGATGAGACGGCTTACAGGGAGGAGGTCAGCGCCCTGACCCACTGGTGTCAAGACAACCATCTCACCCTCAACGTCGCAAAGACAAAGGAGTTGATAGTGGACTTCCGGAGGTGCAGAGAAGTACACACCCCCATCACCATCAACGGCGCTGCTGTGGAGAGAGTGAGCAGCTTCCGGTTCCTTGGTGTACATCTGGCTGAGGATCTTACGTGGTCAGTACACACAAACAAAGCAGTGAAGAAGGCGCAGCAGCGCCTCTTCTTTCTCAGGAGACTGAAAAGATTCGGCATGAGCCCCCGCATCCTCAGGACCTTCTATCACTGTGCCATTGAGAGCATCCTCACTGGATGCATCACCACCTGGTATGGCAACAGCACCGCCTACAACTGCAAAGCTCTCCAGAGAGTAGTGCGGTGCTCTGAACGGATAATTGGAGGTGAGCTTCCCTCCCTCCAAGACATCTACAGGAAGCGGTGCCTGAGGAAAGCGGGGAGGATCATCAAGGACTCCAGTCACCCCAGCCATAAACTGTTCAGACTACTTCCATCAGGAAGGAGGTTCTGCAGCATCCGGTCCCGTACCAGCAGACTGAGAGATAGCTTCTTCCACCAGGCCATCAGACTGCTGAACACGTCATAGACACCTCACCTTCACTACTGGAACTTTAACATTATGCACTCCATACTGTACAGTAATGCCACTGTTTTGCACATGTCTCAACTCTGTATATTTTTATATATTTTATTTATTGTTTACTCTATTTAATTTGTAAAATATGTGTACACACACACACACACACGTAGAAAAATATTTAGTATACACATCCAGAAATGCATATACTATTATATATTATACATATATTTATTAGTTTCAGATGTAGCCATTCTTGTATTTTGCTTGTTTACATTATTGTATTCTACACAACTCTGTTGCTTGTGAAGCTCGCACACAAGAATTTCACTCACATGTGCTGTACCAATGTACCTGAGAGTGGCTGCGGGGGAGCTAACCGAGCTGAGAGTGGCTGCGGGGGAGCTAACCGAGCTGAGAGAACAGAGTGTGTCTGAGGGGCGGGTAACTGGGCTGCCGGTAGCTGCACAGGCGATAAGCAGGTCGCGTTGACATCCGCCACACAAAACACAGCACCTGAATGAACAGTCACAAAGTCTGGAAAAGACACAGAGTCCTCACTCACCACAGCCGTGGAAATTAGAAGTCCGAACATCCGGCTGTGGGGTGGCGCACCGGCGGCGTGATTTGCGTTTCCTCCCCGCAGACAGCTCCGACGGGCCGGGCAAGATCACATCCGGCGAGTCGGGCAGCGAGGCAGGAGCGGCTGAGAGAAGGTGGGGTGTGTGCCGGAGAAAAGCCTGAACGGTCGGAAGAAGAGAAGTTAGAAGCTTTTGCAGGCCGGAAAAGAGCCATTGTAGCCGACTTTCCACGGCGCGGCGAAGCTCCTCTGGAGGGTACTCAAGCCACAGCCCGAGGAGAATCTCCAGGTTATATGTAACGTCGTCCCGGAGCTCCTCGGACGGATTTACTGCCGCTGGGTACATGGTGGCTGGTTCGTGAAGTAGGCATCACAGGCCCTGATGTAATGCGGATGGCCTCAGCCAAAAGCACAGTCCCTGGTTTGGTTAAGATGGCCTCACAGGAAGCACTGGCAGTGGTGTAAGCTGGATGGCCTCAGCCAACACCACTGGCCCCGGTGTAATGTGGATGGTTTCGGACAGCAAAACAGGCCCGGGTGTGGTGATTATGGTCTCACAGGGAGCACTAGCCGTGGTGTAATGTGGATGGCATCAGCCAATAGCACAGGCCTTTGTATATTGTGGATGGGATCAGCCTCCAAGACAGGCACTGGTGAAATGTAGTTGGCCTCAGCCAGTAGAAAAGGCCCTGTTTTAATGTTGATGGCCTCATCTAATAACACTGTCCTTGGTGAAATATGGATGGTATTGGTCAGCATCACACACCCTGGTGTAGTGTGAATGGCCTTTGCCAACACCACTGGCACTGGTGAAATGTGCATGATATCCAGCACCACACGCCCAGGTTTAATGTGGTTGGCATCAACGAGAAGAAGAGGTCCTGGTGGCGTGAAGATTCTCTCAAGGGAAGCACTGTCCCTGGTGTAACTTATCCACATTACACCAGGCTTCTACCGGCCTGTGATACCGGTAGAAGCCGGCATCAAAGGCCCACGTGTAATGTGGATGGCATCAACGAGCAGCAGAGGCCAAGGTTGGGTGAAGATGGCCTCACCGGAAGCACTGTCCCTGGTGTAACTTATCCACATTACACCAGGATACATTACACCAGGCTTCTACCGGCCTGTGATACCGGTAGAAGCCGGCATCAAAGGCCCAGGTGTAATGTGGATTGCATCAACAAGCAGCAGAGGCCCTGGTTGGGTGAAGATGGCCTCACAGGATGCACTGTCCCTGGTGTAATGTGGATGGTAGAAGCCGTCATCACAAGCCCTGGTGTAATGTGTATGGCCTCAGCCCACAGCAAAAGCCCTGGTGTGGTGAAGATGGCCTCACTGTCCCTGGTGAAATGTGGATGTATAAGCCGGCATCACAGGCCCTTGTGTAATGTGGATGTCCTCGGCCAACACAACTATTGAATGGCCCTGGTGAAATGTGGATGGTATCAACAAGTAGAACAGGCACTGGTGTAATGTGGATGGCCTCATCCAGCACCACTGTTGGATGGCCCTGGTGAAATGTGGATGGTATCAACACGTAGCACAGACCCTGGTGTAATGTGGATTGCCTCATCCAGCACCACAGGCCCTGGTGTGTTGATGATGGCCTCAATGGAAGCACTGGCAGTGGTGTAATGTGGATGGCCTTATCCAGCACCACAGGCCCTGGTGTGTTGATGATGGCTTCAATGGAAGCACTGGCAGTGGTGTAATGTGGATGGCCTCATCCAACAACACTGGCCCTGGTGAAATGTGGATGGTTTTGGACAGCACCACTTGCGCTGGTATAATGTGGATGGCATCAACGACTAGCACAGGCCCTGGTGAAATGTAGTTGGCCACAGCCAGTAGCACAGGCCCTGTTGTTATGTGGATGGCATGAGCCAGCAATGCAGGCCCTTGTGAAATGTGGATGGCCTCATCTAACAACACTGTCCCTGGTGAAATATGGATGGTATATGCCAGCACCACTGGACCTGGTGTAATGTGGATGGCATCAGCCAGTAGCACATGATCTGGTGTAATGTGGATGGCATGAGCCAGCAACGCAGGCCCTAGTGAAATGAGGATGGTATCAGCAAGCAGCACAGGCCCTGGTGTTGTGAATATGGCCTCACAGGGAGCAGTGGCCCTGTTGCAATGTGGATGGCATCATCCAGTAGCACAGGCCTTTTTATATTGTGGATGGGATCAGCCATCAACACAGGCCCTGGTGAAATGTAAATGTCCTCACCCAGTATTACAGGCCCTGGTGTAATGTGGATGGCCTCAGCGAACAGCAAAGAACCTTGTGTGGTAAAGATCGCCTGACAGGAAGACCAAAGGCCCTGGTGTAATGTGCATGGCCTCAGCCAATAGTACAGAAACCTTGTATATTGTGGATTGCATCAGAAGCAACACAAGCCCTGGTGTGGTGATGATGGCCTCACAGGAAGCACTGGCACTGGTGAAATGTGGATGGCGTAAGCCAACAATACTGGCACTGGTGAAATGTGGATGGTATTGGCCAGAACCAAAGGCCCAGATGTAATGTGAATGTCCTCAGCCAAAAGCACAGACCCTGGTGTGGTGAAGATGGCCTCAAAGGAAGCACTGTCCCTGGTGTAAAGTGTATGGCCTAAGCCAACAACAGTGGCCCTGGTGAAATGTGGATGGCATCAGCCAACACCACTGGCCCTGGTGTAGTGTGGATGGCATCAGCCAGTATCACAGCCCCTTTGTTTTTTGTGGATGTCATCAGCCAGCAACACAAGCCCTTGGGAAATGTGGATGGTATTGGCCAGCACCAAAGGCCCTGGTGTGATGTGGATGGCCTCAGCCAACAGTACAGGCCCTGGTGTGGTGAAGATGCCCTCACAGGAAGCACTGTCCCTGATGTAAAGTTTATGGCCTCAGCCAACAACAGTGGCCCTGGTGAAATATCGATGGTATTGGCCAGCACCACAGGTCCTGGTGTAATGTGAATGTCTTCAGCCAGTAGCAGAGGCCCTTGTGAATTGTGGATCGCATCAGCCAGCAACACAAGCCCTGGTGAAATGTGGATGGTAGCAACGAGCAGCACAGGCCCTGATGTGGTGATGATGGCAACACAGGATGCACTGGCAGTGGTGTAAGCTGGATGGCCTCAGCCAACACCACTGGCCCTGGTGAAATGTGGATGGTATTGGCCAGCACGACAGGCCCTGGTGTAATGTGAATGGAATCAACGAGTAGCACAGGCCCTGATGTGGTGATGATGGCAATACAGGAAGCACTGGCAGTGGTGTAAGCTGGATGGCCTCAGCCAACACCACTGGCCCCGGTGTAATGTGGATGGTTTCGGACAGCAAAACAGGCACGGGTGTGGTGATTATGGTCTCACAGGGAGCACTGGCCCAGGTGTAATGTGGATGGCATCAGCCAGTAGCACAGGCCTTTGTATATTGTGGATGGGATCAGCCACCAAGACAGGCACTGGTGAAATGTAGTTGGCCTCAGCCAGTAGAAAAGGCCCTGTTTTAATGTTGATGGCCTCATCTAATAACACTGTCCTTGGTGAAATATGGATGGTATTGGTCAGCATCACACACCCTGGTGTAGGGTGAATGGCCTTTGCCAACACCACTGGCCCTGGTGAAATGTGCATGATATCCAGCACCACACGCCCAGGTTTAATGTGGTTGGCATCAACGAGAAGAAGAGGCCCTGGTGGCGTGAAGACTCTCTCAAAGGAAGCACTGTTCCTGGTGTAACTTATCCACATTACACCAGGCTTCTACCGGCCTGTGATACCGGTAGAAGCCGGCATCAAAGGCCCACGTGTAATGTGGATGGCATCAACGAGCAGCAGAGGCCAAGGTTGGGTGAAGATGGCCTCACCGGAAGCACTGTCCCTGGTGTAACTTATCCACATTACACCAGGATACATTACACCAGGCTTCTACCGGCCTGTGATACCGGTAGAAGCCGGCATCAAAGGCCCAGGTGTAATGTGGATTGCATCAACAAGCAGCAGAGGCCCTGGTTGGGTGAAGATGGCCTCACAGGATGCACTGTCCCTGGTGTAATGTGGATGGTAGAAGCCGTCATCACAAGCCCTGGTGTAATGTGTATGGCCTCAGCCCACAGCAAAGGCCCTGGTGTGGTTAAGATGGCCTCACTGTCCCTGGTGAAATGTGGATGGTATAAGCCGGCATCACAGGCCCTTGTGTAATGTGGATGTCCTCGGCCAACACAACTGTTGGATGGCCCTGGTGAAATGTGGATGGTATCAACAAGTAGCACAGGCCCTGGTGTAATGTGGATGGCCTCATCCAGCACCACTGTTGGATGGCCCTGGTGAAATGTGGATGGTATCAACACGTAGCACAGGCCCTGGTGTAATGTGGATTGCCTCATCCAGCACCACAGGCCCTGGTGTGTTGATGATGGCTTCAATGGAAGCACTGGCAGTGGTGTAATGTGGATGGCCTCATCCAACAACACTGGCCCTGGTGAAATGTGGATGGTTTTGGACAGCACCACTTGCGCTGGTATAATGTGGATGGCATCAACGACTAGCACAGGCCCTGGTGAAATGTAGTTTGCCTCAGCCAGTAGCACAGGCCCTATTGTTATGTGGATGGCATGAGCCAGCAATGCAGGCCCTTGTGAAATGTGGATGGCATCATCTAACAACACTGTCCCTGGTGAAATATGGATGGTATATGCCAGCACCACTGGACCTGGTGTAATATGAATGGAATCAACGAGTAGCACAGGCACTGGTGTAATGTGGATGGCCTCATCCAACAACACTGGCCCTGGTGAAATGTAGTTGGCCTCACCCAGTAGCACAGTCCCTGGTGTAATGTGGATGGCATGACCAAGCAACGCAGGCCCTGGTGAAATGAGGATGGCCTCAGCCAGCAACAAAGACCCTGGTGTGGTGAAGATGGCCTCACAGGGAGAACTGGCCCTGGTGTAATGTGGATGGCATCAGGCAGTAGCACAGGCCTTTGTATATTGTGGATGGGATCAGACACCAAGACAGGCACTGGTGAAATGTAGTTGGCCTCAGCCAGTAGAAAAAGCCCTGGTGTAATGTTGATGGTCTCATCTAATAACACTGTCCTTGGTGAAATATGGATGTATTGGTCAGCATCACACACCCTGGTGTAGTGTGAATGGCCTTTGCCAACACCACTGGCCCTGGTGAAATGTGCATGATATCCAGCACCACACGCCCAGGTTTAATGTGGTTGGCATCAACGAGAAGGAGAGGCCCTGGTGGCATGAAGATTGCCTCAAGGGAAGCACTGTGCCTGGTGTAACTTATCCACATTACACCAGGCTTCTACCGGCCTGTGATACCGGTAGAAGCCGGCATCAAACTCCCAGGTGTAATGTGAATGGCATCAACGAGCAGCAGAGGCCAAGGTTGGGTGAAGATGGCCTCTCAGGAAGTACTGTCCCTGGTGTAACTTATCCACATTACACCAGGATACATTACACCAGGCTTCTACCTGTCACGGGCCACCGGGGCAGACCGTGTGGAGTGAGTGGAGGACCCAAGAGCAAACAGAGGTGAGGACACAAAAACCGGACTTAACAGAAGGCGAGCCTTTATTTAGGGCCGAAAACTTAAGGAACAAGGCAGCAAAGCAACTGAGGGAAAACCTGAACATAGACTGGGAAAACTATGGCTAAACAAAGTACAAACTAGGACTAGTTAAGGCTGGGAAACTATGACAAGGGGTAGGGGAGATAACACAGACGACGCGACACAGACTGTAAGAAACACAGAGACTAAATACACATGAGGGATGATCAGGGGAAGTGGCCACACATGGGAACGCAGCTGACACACATGAACTTAACGACAGGACAGGAGGAGTGAGCTGAATACACAGACAGTGAATGCAGGCCTTCAAAGTAAAACAGGAAACATGAGACATGAACCGGGGAGACGTAGTACAGGGGGGAGGTGACATAACTGACAGCATGAACTTGACAGTACAAGACACAGACATAAACACACGAAGGGCAAGGGAGACGTAATGCAAGGGTGACATAATTACAAAAAGGGCTGGACTACCTTAAAGAACCTAAGCAAACAATAAACATCAAAATAGGTTAAGCATAACACACTGGGTCACACGACCCAGGACCATGACACCCCCCCCCCCCCCCCCCCCACCAAGGGCTGGCTCCAGACAGCCCAAACCAAAAGAAACAGACCACCGAGCCCGGGCGGGCGGCGGGGGACCAGGACGGAGGGACCAGAACAAGAGAAAAAAAAAAAGCCAACAGAAAACACTGGAGCACGTGACAACAGGCCAGACATAGTTCAGGGGGTCGGCCCGGAGGGCGGCAACACACCAGCCCACAGTTTACGAGTTCAGCGGCCGACCCGGGGGTTGGCAACCCAACAGGCCACGCCATCCCCCATCAGGAGGCCGTCCATGTGAGAGGCAGTGGCGGTGCGGTTCGGGAGGCCGACCCGGAGCCCGCGGGCACAAGAGTTCGAGGGTCATACGGTCGGGGGGCCGACCAGGTGGGCGCCACAGGTGACAGAGCTGGTCAGGAGGCCAGCCGTGTGGGTGGCAACGGCGGCGGCGAAGGGGACGGCGGAGCAGCTCAGGGGGCCGACCGCGCGGAAGGCAGCGGTGGCTCTCCAGTGTCAGGCGCACTGGCCGAGGCCCGGTGGGCACAGGACCAGTCAAGGCAGGACCAGACGACGGCGAAGCAGGAGCTGACGCAGAGGTTGGACCAGGCGACGGCGAAGCAGGAGCTGAAGCTGGACCAGGCGAAGCAGGAGCAGAAGCCAGATCAGGCGAAGCAGAAACAGAAGATGGCTGGATGGGCGGCTCGGGCCCCCCAGCAGACATGGCATGGTGCTGGACGGGCTCCTCGGGCCCTCCAGCTGACGAGGCACGAGGCCGGTGCGGTTCTCCTGAACCCCCAGCTGACAAGGAAGGTTGCTGGACGGGCTCCTCGGGCCCTCCAGCTGACGTGGCTTGAGGCCGGATGGGCTCCTCGGGCCCCCCAGCAGACGTGGCATGGCGCTGGACGGGCTCCTCGGGCCCTCCAGCCGACGTGGCTTGAGGCCGGATGGGCTCCTCGGGCCCCCCAGCTGACGTGGCATGGTGCTGGACGGGCTCCTCGGGCCCTCCAGCCGACGTGGCTTGAGGCCGGATGGGCTCCTCGGGCCCTCCAGCTGACGTGGCTTGAGGCCGGATGGGCTCCTCGGGCCCTCCAGCCGGAAGAGACGGCTAAAGCAGAAAGCAGTCTGAGGCGGAGAGAAAGCTCACGCCATTCCTAGCAGGCTGCTTCCCAGCCTGTACAGCTGACGTGGAAGGAAGCTGAACGGGCTCCTCGGGCCCTCCAGCTGACACGGCGTGAGGCCGAATGGGCTCCTCGGGCCCCCCAGCAGACGTGGCATGGTGCTGGACGGGCTCCTCGGGCCCTCCAGCCGACGTGGCTTGAGGCCGGATGGGCTCCTCGGGCCCTCCAGCTGACGTGGCTTGAGGCCGGATGGGCTCCTCGGGCCCTCCAGCCGGAAGAGACGGCTGAAGCAGAAGGCAGTCTGAGGCGGAGAGAAAGCTCACGCCATTCCTAGCAGGCTGCTTCTCAGCCTGTACAGCAGACGTGGAAGGAAGCTGAACGGGCTCCTCGGGCCCTCCAGCTGGCGAGGCACGAAGCAGTGGGGGTGCTGCGAGGTGCCGAGGTGGCACACCCAGGCATCCAGCCACAGGTGCAGGTCGGGCTGCGAACTGGGCAGGGAGCTGAGCCGCTGACTGGGCAGGGAGCTGAGCCGCTAACTGGGCAGGGAGCTGAAGTGGACATGGAGGTGTTTGTGTCAGGGCCTGCACAAGTGGCTGAGCAAACATCAGAGCGGGATGCCGACCTGGAAGCTGAGCAGGTAGCCGGGCTGAAGCCTGTGGCGAAACAGACCGCTGGGACATAACTCCACGCTCTGAGAGGGCAGGTGAAGAACTGTCCTTAGCACCCGCAATCTTCAAACAGGGGTCAAGAAAGTGAACGCTTTTAATGTTCACAGTACCGGCGTTAGACTCTGAGAACACGATGTCTCCTGAGTCAACAGTCTTAGAATCTTTAAACTCAGAGTTCATTGTCTCCGGCTTGATGTGAGAAAACTTGGTCACATGGACGACATTCACATGGCTGCTAGTGGAAATATTGCCTAGGGGTACGTTTCCAGTGTCAAGATCAGTAACACATACAATGTTATTCGTCATGTCACAGAAAACCAAAGTAGACTGCACTTCAATCTCAGCTTTGGGAACATTAGCTTCATGGGGTGTGGCTGAGGGAGCAACACCTGAAACAGAACCTTGTCCTTTTAAGCCATTAACGTGGCTTCTGCTGCCCTTGGCTGCCCTCGCTGTGGAGCTAAACACAGTTTCTTCTGACTCATAACATGACTTCGACAGAGTGTCGCTCAGGGAAAAAGTCAGGTCAGCTAACACAGTTTGCTCATCTCCCACAGCATCCAGAACACAGTCCAGGTTATCCATAGACCCTCTAGCATGAGTCATGACTGTCTCAGGCCGAGCATGTTCAGACACACAATACACCTTCTTGGCTAACGTGCCCATGTACTCACTGTTTATCAGTTCGCCACCTGGTCTCAGGTCCTGGACTGAATTATTCCTGGCAGAGGTGGAAACAGGTGCCCTGCCCTCACGGAATGGAGGAGGGTTAATTACTGGGTCTAAGTTCCCATGCCTAGAATTCACAGTGGCGTCCTCACCAACTGGAGTGGGTTCATGGTCACAATTCTCAGACGCATTCAACTGGGAGTCAAAAGGCTCAGTTATATAAGCCACACAGGAAACAGTCTCTGGTTTCTCTAAATCATTAACATGGTATCGAATTTCCTTATCTGCTCCCTCAGAACAGGTAGACACAGCCCTGCCATCCTCGCTACATGACACTGGCAGGGTTTCTGTTGGCGCTTGTACGGCCACATGAAGAGCTTCTACATCAAAATTCCTGGAAACCCCACTTAATGGTTCACGCTCAGTGTTGCTCACATTTCCAGCAACAAGAATGCCCCCAGACTCATCATCAGTGATTGAGTGGTGGTTAACACAGGTCACACATGGAAACGCTAAACATTCATGTTGAGACACTCTACAACCCTTGGGGGGCCTCTCTAGCTGTTTAATTTCAGTCTTGCTGCTCGTAGTGTTACTATCAGCTGGTCCATTTACAGTCTCTTTAGTCTTGGCCGGTAAAACAGATATTTGCACGGACTCTGGCTCTTTGATACGATCGCCTCTCTTATGGCTGAGCCCGCAAGGCAGCAGTTCAGTAGTGGGCATAATCTCGCCCATGGAAAAGACACGTGGAGCAAAAGCACAGTCACTCACCTCCATGTTGGAAGGGGCACGAGATGAAACGAGACCCTCCCCAACCTCCAGCTGCCGAGCGGCGCCACGGTGACGTCGCCGTCGCCTCTTCCCTGAAGGCGAAGTGGTGACGGAAGCTCCGGTTGCAGGGGAAGTGAAAGGGGGCAGGCCCTGGCAGCTCCACGGGCCCCCAAGAGCCAGGCGCGTTCCCCGAAAGACTTGCTCATAGTCGGGGGTCAGCCACGGCTTCCACCGGAGCATCTCCTCCAGCTCCGCGAGAACCACCTGCTCCCGTTCAGCAACGTCCTGGGCAGTGATTTGTGGGGACATCTCCTCAGAGCCGAAAATCACTGCTGACGCGGACTCGGAGGCGACTTCGGCCAGCGGTTCCAGCCCAGGCGACTGCTCTGACGACACCCCGGACTCTGGCTGCGCTGACGTGCGGCGGCGACGAGGGCGCCGCTTCCTCCTAGCAGCGGCTGTTGACACAACATTGATAGCCGTGACGGCTGGCTCCTCGTCCTCCGACCACATCCGTGCCAGAAAGGAGGCTGGAGAAGCGAAGTCCGAACGAAACGGCGAGGGTGAGCGGCTCGTGTACGAAGGAATGGATGGTAGCGACCCCAGGTTGCGCCCGAGTCTCAGTGAGCCAACCTTAATCACCCCAGAGCCGCAAGATGGTGGAGGCGGTGATGGGGAAGTTGCGTGACAGCGGAACGGTGGTGACGCAGCCCGTGCGCTGGGCGCCTGCTCCTGAGGATGGGGTTGGAGGATGGTGCGGAGGTAATCAGAAATCAGGGGGGGTAGCGCCTCCCATAGCCAGGGGAACACGGTTACGCTCACCCGCAATGGGTGAAGCAACTCCTCCGTATCCTCCTCCCCGGAACGCTGCATCCACTGACAGCATAGCGCTTCCACTGCCTGAACGACCTCCCTTCTCTGTGTCGCTGGGTCCATACTGGTCACGTCGTACTGTCACGGGCCACCGGGGCAGACCGTGTGGAGTGAGTGGAGGACCCAAGAGCAAACAGAGGTGAGGACACAAAAACCGGACTTAACAGAAGGCGAGCCTTTATTTAGGGCCGAAAACTTAAGGAACAAGGCAGCAAAGCAACTGAGGGAAAACCTGAACATAGACTGGGAAAACTATGGCTAAACAAAGTACAAACTAGGACTAGTTAAGGCTGGGAAACTATGACAAGGGGTAGGGGAGATAACACAGACGACGCGACACAGACTGTAAGAAACACAGAGACTAAATACACATGAGGAAACATGAGACATGAACCGGGGAGACGTAGTACAGGGGGAGGTGACATAACTGACAGCATGAACTTGACAGTACAAGACACACAGACATAAACACACGAAGGGCAAGGGAGACGTAATGCAAGGCTGACATAATTACAAAAAGGGCTGGACTACCTTAAAGAACCTAAGCAAACAATAAACATCAAAATAGGTTAAGCTTAACACACTGGGTCACAGGACCCAGGACCATGACACTACCGGCCTGTGATACCGGTAGAAGCCGGCATCAAAGGCCCAGGTGTAATGTGGATTGCATCAACAAGCAGCAGAGGCCCTGGTTGGGTGAAGATGGCCTCACAGGATGCACTGTCCATGGTGTAATGTGGATGGTAGAAGCCGTCATCACAAGCCCTGGTGTAATGTGTATGGCCTCAGCCCACAGCAAAGGCCCTGGTGTGGTGAAGATGGCCTCACTGTCCCTGGTGAAATGTGGATGGTATAAGCCGGCATCACAGGCCCTTGTGTAATTTGGATGTCCTCGGCCAACACCACTGTTGGATGGACCTGGTGAAATGTGGATGGTATCAACAAGTAGCACAGGCCCTGGTGTAATGTGGATTGCCTCATCCATCACCACAGGCCCTGGTGTGTTGATGATGGCCTCAATGGAAGCACAGGCCCTGGTGTAATGTGGATGGGCTTATCCAGCACCACAGGCCCTGGTGTGTTAATGATGGCTCCAATGGAAGCACTGGCAGTGGTGTAATGTGGATGGCCTCATCCAACAACACTGGCCCTGGTGAAATGTGGATGGTTTTGGACAGCACCACTTACGCTGGTATAATGTGGATGGCATCAACGACTAACACAGGCCCTGTGAAATGTAGTTGGCCTCAGCCAGTAGCACAGGCCCTGTTGTTATGTGGATGGCATGAGCCAGCAACGCAGGCCCTGTTGCAATGTGGATGGCATCATCCAGTAGCACAGGCCTTTTTATATTGTCGATGGGATCAGCCACCAACACAGGCCCTGGTGAAATGTAAATGTCCTCACCCAGTAGGACAGGCCCTGGTGTAATGTGGATGACCTCAGCGAACAGCAAAGAACCTTGTGTGGTGAAGATCGCCTGACAGGAAGCACCACTGGCCCTGGTGTAATGTGGATGGCCTCAGCCAATAGTACAGAAACCTTGTATATTGTGGATTGCATCAGAAGCAACACAAGCCCTGGTGTGGTGATGATGGCCTCACAGGAAGCACTGGCAGTGGTGTAATGTGGATGGCGTAAGCCAACAACACTGGCACTGGTGAAATGTGGATGGTATTGGCCAGAACCAAAGGCCCAGGTGTAATGTGAATGTCCTCAGTCAAAAGCACAGACCCTGGTGTGGTGATGATGGCCTCACAGGAAGCACTGTCCCTGGGGTAAAGTGTATGGCCTAAGCCAACAACAGTGGCCCTGGTGAAATGTGGATGGCATCAGCCAACACCACTGGCCCTGGTGTAATGTGGATGGCATCAGCCAGTATCACAGTCCCTTTGTTTTTTGTGGATGTCATCAGCCAGCAACACAAGCCCTTGGGAAATGTGGATGGTATTGGCCAGCACCAAAGGCTCTGGTGTGATGTGGATGGCCTCAGCCAACAGTACAGGCCCTGGTGGGGTGAAGATGCCCTCACAGGAAGCACTGTCCCTGATGTAAAGTTTATGGCCTCAGCCAACAACAGTGGCCCTGGTGAAATATCGATGGTATTGGCCAGCACCACAGGTCCTGGTGTAATGTGAATGTCTTCAGCCAGTAGCAGAGGCCCTTGTGAATTGTGGAACGCATCAGCCAGCAACACAAGCCCTGGTGAAATGTGGATGGTAGCAATGAGTATCACAGGCCCTGATGTGGTGATGATGGCAACACAGGAAGCACTGGCAGTGGTGTAAGCTGGATGGCATCAGCCAACAACACTGGCCCTGTTGAAATGTGGATGGTATTGGCCAGCACGACAGGCCCTGGTGTAATGTGAATGGAATCAACGAGTAGCACAGGCACTGCTGTAATGTGGATGGCCTCATCCAACGACACTGGCCCTGGTGAAATGTGGATGGCATCAGCCAGTAGCACAGGCCTTTGTATATTGTCGATGGGATCAGGCACCAATACAGGCCCTGGTGATATGTAGTTGGCCTCAGCCATGACCACACCCTGGTGTAATGTAAATGTCCTAAGCCAGTAGCAAAGGCCCTGGTGTAATGTGAATGACCTTAGCCAACACCACTGGCCCTGGGAAATGTGCATGATATCGATCAGCACCACAGGCCCAGGCGTAATGTGGATGGCATCAACGAGCAGCAGAGGCCCTGGTGGGGTGAAGATGGCCTCAAAGCAAGCACTGTCCCTGGTGTAATGTGGATGATAGAAGTCGGCATCACAGGCCCTGATGTAATGCAGATGGCCTCAGCCAAAAGCACAGTCCCTGGTTTGGTTAAGATGGCCTCACAGGAAGCACTGTCTCTGGTGTAATGTGAATGGCCTTAGCCAACACCACTGGCCCTGGGAAATGTGCATGATATCGGTCAGCACCACAGGCCCAGGTGTAATGTGGATGGCCTCATCCAACAACACTGGCCGTGGTGAAATGTGGATGGTTTTGGACAGCACCACTTGCGCTGGTATAATGTGGATGGCATCAACGACTAGCACAGGCCCTGGTGAAATGTAGTTGGCCTCAGCCAGTAGCACAGGCCCTGTTGTTATGTGGATGGCATGAGCCAGCAATGCAGGCCCTTGTGAAATGTGGATGGCCTCATCTAACAACACTGTCCCTGGTGAAATATGGATGTTATTGGTCAGCACCACTGGCCCTGGTGTAATGTGGATGGCATCAGCCAGTATCACATGCCCTTGTGTATTGTGGATGTCGTCAGCCAGCAACGCAAGCCCTGGTGAAATGCGGATGGCCTCAGCCACCAACAAAGGCCCTGTTTTTTTGAAGATGGCCTCACAGGGATCACTGGCCCTGGTTTAATGTGGATGGCATCACCCAGTAGCACAGGCCTTTGTATATTGTCGATGGGATCAGGCACCAATACAGGCCCTGGTGATATGTAGTTGGCCTCAGCCATGACCACACCCTGGTGTAATGTAAATGTCCTAAGCCAGTAGCAAAGGCCCTGGTGTAATGTGAATGACCTTAGCCAACACCACTGGCCCTGGTGAAATGTGCATGATATCGGTCAGCACCACAGGCCCAGGCGTAATGTGGATGGCCTGACCAAGCAACGCAGGCCCTGGTGAAATGAGGATGGCCTCAGCCAGCAACAAAGGCCCTGGTGTTGTGAAGATGGCCTCACAGGGAGCACTGGCCCTGGTGTAATGTGAATGGCCTTAGCCAACACCACTGGCCCTGGGAAATGTGCATGATATGGGTCAGCACCACAGGCCCAGGTGTAATGTGGATGGCCTCATCCAACAACACTGCCCCTGGTGTAATGTGGATGGCATCAGCCAGTATCACATGCCCTTGTGTATTGTGGATGTCGTCAGCCAGCAACACAAGCACTGGTGAAATGTAGTTGGCCTCACCCAGTAGCACAGTCCCTGGTGTAATGTGGATGGCATGACCAAGCAACGCAGGCCCTGGTGAAATGAGGATGGCCTCAGCCAGCAACAAAGGCCCTGGTTTTGTGAAGATGGCCTCACAGGGAGCACTGGCCCTGGTTTAATGTGGATGGGATCAGGCACATATACAGGCCCTGGTGATATGTAGTTGGCCTCAGCCATGACCACACCCTGGTGTAATGTAAATGTCCTAAGCCAGTAGCAAAGGCCCTGGTGTAATGTGAATGACCTTAGCCAACACCACTGGCCCTGGTGAAATGTGCATGATATCGGTCAGCACCACAGTTCCAGGCGTAATGTGGATGGCATCAACGAGCAGCAGAGGCCCTGGTGGGGTGAAGATGGCCTCAAAGGAAGCACTGTCCCTGGTGTAATGTGGATGGTGGAAGTCGGCATCACAGGCCCTGATGTAATGCGGATGGCCTCAGCCAAAAGCACAGTCCCTGGTTTGGTTAAGATGGCCTCACAGGAAGCACTGTCTCTGGTGTAATGTGAATGGCCTTAGCCAACACCTCTGGCCCTGGGAAATGTGCATGATATCGGTCAGCACCACAGGCCCAGTGGTGTAATGTGGATGGCCTAATCCAACAACACTGGCCGTGGTGAAATATGGATGGTTTTGGACAGCACCACTTGCGCTGGTATAATGTGGATGGCATCAACGACTAGCACAGGCCCTGGTGAAATGTAGTTGGCCTCAGACAGTAGCACAGGCCCTGTTGTTATGTGGATGGCATGAGCCAGCAATGCAGGCCCTTGTGAAATGTGGATGGCCTCATCTAACAACACTGTCCCTGGTGAAATATGGATGGTATTGGTCAGCACCACTGGCCCTGGTGTAATGTGAATGGCCTTAGCCAACACCACTGCCCCTGGTGTAATGTGGATAGCATCAGCCAGTATCACATGCCCTTGTGTATTGTGGATGGCATGACCCAGCAACACAAGCACTGGTGAAATGTAGTTGGCCTCACCCAGTAGCACAGTCCCTGGTGTAATGTGGATGGCATGACAAAGACACGCAGGCCCTGGTGAAATGAGGATGGCCTCAGCCAGCAAAAAAGGCCCTGGTGTGGTGAAGATGGCCTCACAGGGAGCACTGGCCCTGGTTTAATGTGGATGGCATCAGGCAGTAGCACAGGCCTTTGTATATTGTGGATGGGATCAGGCACCAATACAGGCCCTGGTGATATGTAGTTGGCCTCAGCCATGACCACACCCTGGTGTAATGTAAATGTCCTAAGCCAGTAGCAAAGGCCCTGGTGTAATGTGAATGACCTTAGCCAACACCACTGGCCCTGGTGAAATGTGCATGGTATCGGTCAGCACCACAGGCCCAGGCATAATGTGGATTGCCTCATCCAGCACCACAGGCCCTGGTGTGTTGATGATGGCCTCAAAGCAAGCACTGTCCCTGGTGTAATGTGGATGGTAGAAGTCGGCATCACAGGCCCTGATGTAATGCGGACGGCCTCAGCCAAAAGCACAGTCCCTGGTTTGGTTAAGATGGCCTCACAGGAAGCACTGTCTCTGGTGTAATGTGAATGGCCTTAGCCAACACCACTGGCCCTGGGAAATGTGCATGATATGGGTCAGCACCACAGGCCCAGGTGTAATGTGGATGGCATGACCAAGCAACACAGGCTCTGGTGAAATGAGGATGGCCTCAGTCAGCAACAAAGGCCGTGGTGTTTGGCAAGATGGCCTCACAAGGAGCACTGGCCCTGTGTTAATGTGGATGGCATAAGGCAGTAGCACAGGCCTTTGTATATTGTCGATGGGAACAGGCACCAATACAGGCCCTGGTGATATGTAATTTGCCTCAGCCATGACCACACCCTGGTGTAATGTAAATGTCCTAAGCCAGTAGAAAAGGCCCTGGTGTAATGTGAATGACCTTAGCCAACACCACTGGCCCTGGTGAAATGTGCATGATATCGGTCAGCACCAAAGGCCCAGTGGTGTAATGTGGATGGCCTCATCCAACAACACTGGCCGTGGTGAAATATGGATGGTTTTGGACAGCACCACTTGCGCTGGTATAATGTGGATGGCATCAACGACTAGCACAGGCCCTGGTGAAATGTAGTTGGCCTCAGCCAGTAGCACAGGCCCTGTTGTTATGTGGATGGCATGAGCCAGCAATGCAGGCCCTTGTGAAATGTGGATGGCCTCATCTAACAACACTGTCCCTGGTGAAATATGGATGGTATTGGTCAGCACCACTGGCCCTGGTGTAATGTGAATGGCCTTAGCCAACACCACTGCCCCTGGTGTAATGTGGATTGCATCAGCCAGTATCACATGCCCTTGTGTATTGTGGATGTCGTCAGCCAGCAACACAAGCACTGGTGAAATGTAGTTGGCCTCACCCAGTAGCACAGTCCCTGGTGTAATGTGGATGGCATGACCAAGCAACGCAGGCCCTGGTGAAATGAGGATGGCCTCATCCAACAACACTGGCCCTGGTGAAATGTGGATGGTTTTGTACAGCACCACTTGCGCTGGTATAATGTGGATGGCATCAACGACTAGCACAGGCCCTGGTGAAATGTAGTTGTCCTCAGCCAGTAGCACAGGCCCTGGTTTTGTTAAGATGGCCTCACAGGAAGCACCTTCTCAGGTGTAATGTGAATAGACTTAGCCAACACCACTGGCCCTGCGAAATGTGCATGATATCGGTCACCACCACAGGCCCAGGTGTAATGTGGATGGCCTCATCCAACAACACTGGCCGTGGTGAAATGTGGATGGTATTGGTCAGCACCACTGTCTCTGGTGTAATGTGAATGGCCTTAGCCAACACCACTGGCCCTGGGAAATGTGCATGATATCGGTCAGCACCACAGGCCCAGGTGTAATGTGGATGGCATGACCAAGCAACGCAGGCCCTGGTGAAATGAGGATGGCCTCAGCCAGCAACAAAGGCCCTGGTGTTGTGAAGATGGCCTCACAGGGAGCACTGGCCCTGGTTTAATGTGGATGGCATCAGGCAGTAGCACAGGCCTTTGTATATTGTCGATGGCATCAGGCACCAATACAGGCCCTGGTGATATGTAGTTGGCCTAAGCCATGACCACACCCTGGTGTAATGTAAATGTCCTAAGCCAGTACCAAAGGCCCTGGTGTAATGTGAATGACCTTAGCCAACACCACTGGCCCCACACTCTGGTGTAATGTAAATGTCCTAAGCCAGTAGCAAAGGCCCTGGTGTAATGTGAATGACCTTAGCCAACACCACTGGCCCTTGGAAATGTGCATGATATCGGTCAGCACCACAGGCCCAGGTGTAATGTGGATGGCCTCATCCAACAACACTGGCCGTGGTGAAATGTGGATGGTTTTGGACAGCACCACTTGCACTGGTATAATGTGGATGGCATCAACGACTAGCACAGGCCCTGGTGAAATGTAGTTGGCCTCAGCCAGTAGCACAGGCCCTGTTGTTATGTGGATGGCATGAGCCAGCAATGCAGGCCCTTGTGAAATGTGGATGGCCTCATCTAACAACACTGGCCCTGGTGAAATATGGATGGTATTGGTCAGCACCACTGCCCCTGGTGTAATGTGGATGGCATCAGCCAGTATCACATGCCCTTGTGTATTGTGGATGTCGTCAGCCAGCAACACAAGCACTGGTGAAATGTAGTTGGCCTCACCCAGTAGCACAGTCCGTGGTGTAATGTGGATGGCATGACCAAGCAACGCAGGCCCTGGTGAAATGAGGATGGCCTCAGCCAGCAACAAAGGCCCTGGTTTTGTGAAGATGGCCTCACAGGGAGCATTGGACCTGGTTTAATGTGGATGGCATCAGCCAGTAGCACAGGCCTTTGTATATTGTGGATGGGATCAGGCACCAATACAGGCCCTGGTGATATGTAGTTGGCCTCAGCCATGACCACACCCTGGTGTAATGTAAATGTCCTAAGCCAGTAGCAAAGGCCCTGGTGTAATGTGAATGACCTTAGCCAACACCACTGGCCCTGGTGAAATGTGCATGATATCGGCCAGCACCACAGGCCCAGGCGTAATGTGGATGGCATCAACGAGCAGCAGAGGCCCTGGTGCGGTGAAGATGGCCTCAAAGCAAGCACTGTCCCTGGTGTAATGTGGATGGTAGAAGTTGGCATCAAAGGCCCTGATGTAATGCGGATGGCCTCAGCCAAAAGCACAGTCCCTGGTTTGGTTAAGATGGCCTCACAGGAAGCACTGTCTCTGGTGTAATGTGAATGGCCTTAGCCAACACCACTGGCCCTGGGAAATGTGCATGATATCGATCAGCACCACAGGCCTAGGTGTAATGTGGATGGCCTCATCCAACAACACTGGCCGTGGTGAAATGTGGATGGTTTTGGACAGCACCACTTGCGCTGGTATAATGTGGATGGCATCAACGACTAGCACAGGCCTTGGTGAAATGTAGTTGGCCTCAGCCAGTAGCACAGGCCCTGTTGTTATGTGGATGGCCTCAGCCAGCAATGCAGGCCCTTGTTTTTTGAAGATGGCCTCACAGGGAGCACTGGCCCTGGTTTAATGTGGATGGCATCAGGCAGTAGCACAGGCCTTTGTATATTGTGGATGGGATCAGGCACCAATACAGGCCCTGGTGATATGTAGTTGGCCTAAGCCATGACCACACCCTGGTGTAATCTAAATGTCCTAAGCCAGTAGCAAAGGCCCTGGTGTAATGTGAATGACCTTAGCCAACACCACTGGCCCCACACCCTGGTGTAATGTAAATGTCCTAAGCCAGTAGCAAAGGCCCTGGTGTAATGTGAATGACCTTTGCCAACACCACTGGCCCTGGTGAAATGTGCATGATATCGGTCAGCACCACAGGCCCAGGCGTAATGTGGATGGCATCAACGAGCAGCAGAGGCCCTGGTGGGGTGAAGATGGCCTCAAAGCAAGCACTGTCCCTGGTGTAATGTGGATGGTAGAAGTCGGCATCAAAGGCCCTGATGTAATGCGGATGGCCTCAGCCAAAAGCACAGTCCCTGGTTTGGTTAAGATGGCCTCACAGGAAGCACTGTCTCTGGTGTAATGTGAATGGCCTTAGCCAACACCACTGGCCCTGGGAAATGTGCATGATATCGGTCAGCACCACAGGCCCAGTGGTGTAATGTGGATGGCCTCATCCAACAACACTGGCCGTGGTGAAATATGGATGGTTTTGGACGGCACCACTTGCGCTGGCATAATGTGGATGGCATCAACGACTAGCACAGGCCCTGGTGAAATGTAGTTGGCCTCACCCAGTAGCACAGTCCCTGGTGTAATGTGGATGGCATGACCAAGCAACGCAGGCCCTGGTGAAATGAGGATGGCCTCAGCCAAAAGCACAGTCCCTGGTTTGGTTAAGATGGCCTCACAGGAAGCACTGTCTCTGGTGTAATGTGAATGGCCTCAGCCAACACCACTTGCCCTGGGAAATGTGCATGATATCGGTCAGCACCACAGGCCCAGGTGTAATGTGGATGGCATGACCAAGCAACGCAGTCCCTGGTGAAATGAGGATGGCCTCAGCCAGCATTAAAGGCCCTGGTGTTGTGAAGATGGCCTCACAAGGAGCACTGGCCCTGGTTTAATGTGGATGGCATCAGGCAGTAGCACAGGCCTTTGTATATTGTCGATGGGATCAGGCACTATGGAATCAGAACGATGCCACCTTGAAACGAAGCCGAAAAATGGATTGAAACCAAAAAAAAATATTGTAACTGAAATAAACGTACTGAAAAATCTTGTATTGAAACCGAAAAAAAAAATGGATAGTGAAAAACAATTAATTAAAACTGTAATTTTTTTGTTTTCGCTTACAATTTTTTTTTTTTCGGTTTCAATCCATTTTTCGGTTTCAAACCAGTTTTCGGTTTCAAACCATTTTTCAGTTTCAATCTGCTGGCACTGTTTTGGCATCCAGAGGCGTGCTTGAGGGGGCGGGGATTCCGACCCGCATGAATTTGCATACATTATAGAGTCCGTTGCTCGTGCTGACCAAGCTGCCATTTTTCTCTTTTTGCCTCTTTCAATAATGGCTGCATCAAGTTCAAGTGGACCCTCTAAACCACAGGTAAGTAATCATTTTCCGTCGTCTTTCTTTGCTATTTCACTCGACTGGACATAGGTGTAGTTTTTATTAGCTAAATCTGGTGAAGTTGTGGTAAAATGCCAACATTAGCCTATTCGTTGTAGCAAGCTAGCTGGCAGCTAAAATTTGCTAAATTCAGTGATGCCCCTGTCACTTTCAGGAGTTAGAGGCCCGTGTTATAACGGCGGCACAAGATATAATCAACAGGTTAGCTCAAAGTCTTCAGCAACCTAATACCACATGTATACCAAATGCTGAGCACTCTCACGAGCACTCAGTTGGACAAGCCGAGACCCCAAAAGATACAGTGCAGGCGGAGATGGCAAGGTTAGAAATTGTATTGAACCATTATACTTTTAATCATTTGGATTAGTAAAAAAAAAAAAATCCCTGCATTTTGAAAATTATTTCTGCTTCTCACATATAGGTCATTTCCAGGATTTTTTACCAAAAAAAGGGGGAAAAATCGCTTTTCCCCACTCCAAAGTAGCACGCCGAGGCCTAAATCCAGCAAGCCATTCAGTGTATATATATATCTAGTGAATAAAGGCTGCACCAACACTCCTTCTGCTAGTGAGGAGCTGCAGCTGAGCCAAGCAGGGCTGGGAAAGAGATCCCTCATCTTGACTGATGATATGAGCCATACAATGGTAATGTAGTTAAACTTATATAAGAGAAATGCATTTACATAAAAAAATAAACATGTTCTATATCAAATCATAATGATAGACATGCAAATGATAGTTGGTTTGGGTCATATATTAGCACTGATAAAAATATTTCTGAATTATGTAGTTTTACCAATTGTGTCCCCTTATGTACTGTTTTAGATTAATAAACTGATAACTGAAGAATATCCCAAAATGGATGGAGTGCAAGGATGGTTGTTGCACAAGTCATCAGGTGCATAATTTTCCTCTTTGAAATTATTTTTTTTAGATGCTAGTGAAAGTTGAAAATGGTACAATGTTTTTTCTATTAATCTGTGTATTTAGGTGGTCAAGGTAGGAGGAAACTTTTAGCAATTCCTCCTGATGTAAATGGCTACACAGGAAGACTGATCCGCAACGTTTCCAGTGCAGGAAAGACCCTCTTGTATGTTGTTCCGCTACAGCAGGACCTTGATCTTACTCCTCTTCCATCAGATGCAGCTGAATTTCAAACCATGCCAAAGGCTTCTTGTCAGGTGTGCAAGGAAAGTATGCCTCTGCATATCCTAGCACTCCATGTCAACAATTGTGTGAAGTCTCAGTCAACAGAAGAGGAAGATGAGGTGAATTTATGTTATATTGTGGAATATTGCCTTATTAACAGTCTATAAATATTTGGGATATTTGTGCACGTAATTATAGAAGGCTTTTTTTTGTGTGTGTGACTATTCTGTTTTTGTTAATGTACAATACATTGTAGTAATTACAATTGTACTTCATAGACTGATGTCCAGCTTCTGTCTGTCATGAATTCACCAAGTTTTTGTAGAGAGCCTCTTGACATGAAGCAGGTGATAATGTTCAATCCACATATTTACAAATCATTGTTTCTTTTATGTTTTAACAGTATTTTTTTTTCTCTAGGACATGAAAGAATGCCCAATCTGTGTTTGCTGCTTTCCAGTGAATGAGATTGCCCAGCATGCAAGCCTGTGTGGTGAAAGGTTCGTTCAAATTTATACATATTAAACACATTTTCCTATGTTTACATCGGATTCCTTTTTAAAATTTTTAAGCCATTACAGTTTTGAGCTCAGTATGTAGTTACAGTAAATACTTACTTGGTCCACATTTTAATGCTTACAGTATATTTGAAACACACAATGTAATCACCGTACCTATTAAGCTCAGGACCCAATTTAAATGGCAGTAAAATCAGTTAAAAGACATCATAAGTTACATCACATATATTTTTGCTATTGTTCATAATTTTTAGACCTGAGGACAGTTCCACTCACATGACAGACGTTTATGTCAGTACTGACTCTGAGTGCAGTGTGCCAAGCAACAGAACAGATCCTTTAACTGATTTAGTCAGGTATGATTTATATTATTTGCCCTTTCAGATTATCTGGTTTTGTTTATAATACATTTGCTTTCATTTTAAGAAACAAAAATATATATATATTTTTTTTTCTCAGTGAAGCAGATGTGCTACAGTGGCTTTCAAGTCAGGTGGATACCAGCAAAAACTTTAGGATTTGCATCACTCGCAATGATCTTGTTCAAAGAGGCTTCATTCAGTGGCAACGACAGAAGAAGGCTTCCCCTGTGAACAAACTCCACGTGACTTTTATCGGAGAAGCAGGAATTGATACTGGTGCATTAAGCAAAGAATTTTTGACTGGTATAGCTATGTACATTGTACTTACAGTTCAGATATTGAATATGGCCAAATCAAATTAAGATAAAGTATAAGGTTAACCCTTTAAATTATTTTGTCTTTCTGTATCTCTATGTAGAAATGATGCATGGTATTGAGACTCGACTGTTTGAAGGCAGTGGCAAGAAGGGAAAGAGTCCTGTCTACTCTATCAGTGATTTAGAAAGTAGTTTCTACAGGTTTGTCTGTTTTTATACATTTCCGAGGATTATGTAGCATATGAAGCATGTTAAATATTTCTTTGTATCTTGCAGAACTGCAGGAGAAGTGTTTTCAGTGAGCCTTGCACAGGGAGGTCCACCACCATGCTTCCTGAGAAGCTGGTGTTATCATTTTCTTGCAACAGGAAACTTCGATATTCTTCAGCTGACCAAAGATGATGTGGATGACACAGAATATAGGTCTCTAATCGAAAAGGTGAGCTGTGTTTGTACAGACTAGTGGAAAAGTGCTGATTGTTTGTGTGTGTATACAGTGTTGGGGAGTAACGTAAGACATGTACCGGCGTTACGTATTTAAAATACAAAATATGAGTAACTGTATTCCGTTACAGTTACCGTTTAAAAAGGTGGTATTTAGAATACAGTTACTTTGTTGAAATATATGAATTACACAGCGGCAGCGTTACGGTTGCCATGGTTACAGGGTGACGCGTGCTCTCTCTGCGACTGTGTGTTTCCTGGATGAGAGAGAGCCTTTTGGTTGTTGTTGTTGTGCTAAGCTAATAGGCAGCGTTACAGTCATAGCCCTAAAGAATGTAGCCTCATGGACAGTCTAGTCCGTGCTGCAGGGAGAATGGACTGCCATACTCGTTATGTGTCTGTGAGCGAGGAGGGAGAAAAAAGAAGAGTGGACAAGTACGAGTTGTCATCAAGCAGAAACGGGAGCTGGAAGCATGTAAATATAATAATAACCACTTCAGCCAAGAAGAGAGCCTGACGAGCCCAGTTGTAAGTAAGCTATTAAGACTCGACTGTACACCGTGTTCGTGTTTTCCTCCGAAACAATAAGTTCCTTTGCAGCAGCCTTTCAACGCCTCTCTCTGTCTCTCACTAGCAAATTTGACCCAGACAACAAAGTAAAGCTAGTATTTGGCTTCGAGCCCGACACGAACCTGACATATTAGCCAGAGGTCCCTTTACTATGGTTCGGAGCCGCGGACCTTCAATAAGAGTAATAAATCACATTTATGTAGTTGTAAATAGCATGATAATATATTAAGTAATCCAAAGTATTCAGAATACGTTACTCTCATTTAGTAACGTAACGGAATACGTTAAAAAATACAGTTTGGGGCCTGTAATCTGTAGTGGAATACATTTTAAAAGTAACCTTCACAATACTGTGTGTATAGTTGCATAATTTCAAAAACTTGAAATCATTTATTGTTTTGTTTTTGTATGTTTTCAGGTGGAAGTGGCAGACAACCTGACAGACCTCACTGAAGACATTGTGAGCTGTGGTTACACAGGACTTGTGAAGTTGGACAAACGGGACAGTATAATAAGGTAGTATATTTTAATAGACAATATACCAACCAGACACATTTGAAAGTAATATTTTGTAAGTTAAAACCCTGGTTTAGACCACCATACCCCATCAGTTTCACTAATGACTGTGTTTGCTTTTCTAAATAGATCAATTGTTGTGTATGCTACGGTGCGTCTGACTCCAATGCTACAGCAAATCAGAAATGGCATGAAGATCTACAACCTTCTGGAGGTGATTGGAAGGCACGAAAGTCTCTGTTCAAACCTGTTTGTTCCCAGCGATGAGAATGATGATACAGCGGTAAATATGTCTTTATTTATTTCAGGTGTTTTGTTTTTAGAACAGATTCTAAAAATACATGTGATGCAGTAATAGCCCTGTGAGGACTTTTTTGTTTCAGCCTTTATTTAGGTTGCTCAGATTAATGACTATTGAAGAATATATATATTTGTTATTGTTTATTTGAAATCACAACACGTGACACCCCCCAAAATCTCTTTAGCCGGATGCTGATTACATAATGAGCATCCTTGAGCCTGAGCTGAGTGAGAGGGGAAGTCCAAGGCATGCCAAAGAAAATGCCATCATCAACTTCTTCCAAGACTTCCTGGAGAACCTTGAAACCTCAGGTTTGTGCCGTCGGCCAGTTACTGATATTATCATCAAACCAACATTAACACAACAGCTGTTACAAATATAGTGTTGTAACATTTCTTTCAAACGTACTGTACTCTGCAAAATTGTCATCACGGAACTGAAATCTCTGTAAAGATTTGTTTATATGTTTTGATGTTTTATACAATCTACCACATGTCTAAATGACAAAATTGGTTTTGCATATTAATAAATTTTGTGGCATGACAGTTAAAGATTTAAAGTAAGTCAAATCTGCTTCTTCAGATCAGGATAAAGACAAAAAGAGCTGTGAGTATGGGATACAAGTCCTACAGGACCAGGAACAGGACCAGGAAGAATACTGGATTTCCAAACACCAACCACCGAGAATGTCTGTCCCAGCGATTATGCAGTGGTTAACTGGACAAAGACACAAACCATGCCTTCCTTCAGAAAGGGCAAGTTTTAAAATACATGTAAGATTTGAGCATCAATGCAAAGATACGATGCCTGGACACTACATATGTTACCCACTTGTAAGTGCCTGCACAAACACAATCATCTTTCCTGTGGCACACATGAACTCATACACCGAGTTCACAGAATTTATGACAACAGCTGTCACAATGGGGAGAGATTTCAGCCGTGTGTAGTTGACACTCAAATAGCATGCCATCACAAGTTATGCAGTATTGCACTGTATTTCTACTATTTGTGTAACCCTTTAGACCTATTTCAGTTCTTGGAACAGCGTAAGAAAGGAAAAAAGATTTACAGTTAGATTATTTTTCCATGTTGTTTCACTTACTTTTTGTTCTTATAATGTTAAAAACTATGTTCACAAAACGGAGGAGCCCATTCAGAAGACTGCATTCATAAAAACTTGAGTCTAAGATTCAACTTGTTCGCAAATTAAATTCTGTAAGTCTGAAGAAGTTTAAGTGAATTTTGTTTAAATATATTTTCTGTATATAAAGCATGTAGTTTTATTTTGTTACAGAAAAGTTTTCCACTGTGAAATTGTAAATTTATTGATATCGCAACTGTTTTGCTGAAAATAAATATTCTTACACTTGATGAATTGTTTTTTTCAGTCATTAAAATGATATCATTTAATTGTTTAGAGTATTTATTGGCATGACATGTTAAACAAATTTAATCAATCCAGTTACAAAAACATCAGACATGAGATGCTTAACTGACTGTGGCTACTTTAAACATGAAGTTATAAAAGGTGAAAACAGTATTTGATGCAATTAAAAAAGATATAATCTGAAAATACATCTTAAGATTGATTGATTTGCTATTTTGTCATTACAATACAAATAATGTGGTCAAATCCTATGAGAAAGGCTAACTGAGTGGGTTCTGTTGTGTTACTGAATGAACTATGATGTAGTTCAGCACTCTCTCATAAAGGTCTCTTCCGTTGTCAAAGGAGGGACTAAGAGGATGAATGGCTGCCCTCAGTCCTGCCATCTCCTCAGGCCCCAAAGGACACTGTATTGGTGGAAGAACTACACCACCACTCTCTGGTCTCGAACAGTCAAGGTCCAAAGAGAAATGTTCTTGAATGTCCTGAAAATCCACTTGCTTTTGTTATGAACAGTATAACTATAGTATGCAGCAATTAAAAAAGTATGTTAAAGTCTTTAAAAACAAAGACAGGTGCACATGTTAAATATATGCATGTCATGAATTTCAAGGTACAAAAACATAAGCGTTATAAAACATCTGTAATAGCACATTTTATAGTCATACCTCAGTGTTTTCTGGTGGAGCGACAGGATTTTGAAGAAGTCCAATAGTCCAAAGTTGATTAGGCGTAAGATTTTGTTCTGTTCGCAGTGCATGATTATCCCACCCGTTCTTGAAAGTGTCAAGGTCCTTCTGCAGACGTTCCACAAAGATGTACTGAGCACAGAACAGGTGGAGGCTGTTGGAGGGGTCGAGCAGGCTGTCTTCCTCAAGGTTGTGAAGTAGCTCATAATAAACACTGGTTACAGCCATCCAGACATCACGCCACAAGCGCTCAACTCTACAACATAAAAAATATCAAAAGAACAGTAGTTTACAAATCCAGGCTTGTACCTGTTTTTGATTTACTAATGATAAAAGACCCATGTATTTAAAAATAAATGAATAAATATTGAATAAGACGCTGGTGAATGTGATGATTGATTTGGGTTTACAAGAAAGAGATGATATATATATATATATATATATATATATATATATATATATATATATATGCTAAGTCCTGTATATAACTTACCTTTGATTGTGAACACTTTTTCTTGAAATGTAGCTTGCTCTGCCACAACCACGAACAGTAAAAATGCAATGAGCAATGCCAACATTTTCGACACCCTGGTCTCCTCTAACTCTGCATGACGAAATAGAATACAAACAAGTGTTCAGAAGGTTGAATAATAATATAGCATGTATCAAGGTTGTACATTACCTTAAAGGAAAGCCAAACTGTTCAACAGAGCTCACAAAGAAGCCTAATGCAGTTGATGCCTTGTTATTATTTCCAGCACCAAGGTACATTATCTGGAAAATAATTTATGAATAACTGATTTTGTTTTGAAGAAACAAACACAATATCTAACCAACTAAGAACACCTGACAGTTATATACTTTCTTAAAGTAAAATAAAGACAACTCAACACTAATGAACGTAAATTTCTTGTCAAAGGAGTGGAAGAAGAATACGCCACTTTCTCTCTATAGGGTAGTTAATTAATTTTGAGAAAAGAAATTGTGATTGCAATTGAATATTGTTTACCTTTCGCGAATAGCCATCAATCCCAGCAAATATAACTATGCCATATCTAAAAAAGAAAAATGTGAAACACACACACACGTCCAAGTATAACATTTGTCCACAAGTCAGAATTTATCAACTTGTTTTTTTCTTTGCTTACTAAACAGGAATTTTTTTTTTACTTTGTAGAAATAGAAATTTACCTGAATCCTCTAACCGTTAACGTAAAATGCCTTATGCTCAAATCATAAATGAAAATAGTTACAGTGTATCCAGAGTACTGAACATACAAACACGTACTGTACACAAACCTGATGAGTTTGTGGTTTGTATCTACATGGACCAATGAGAGGGGACCTTTTACAGAGTACACTCTTCTTGCAACACAGCCGACAGATGCCATCCTTTCTAGGATTCCTGCAGCATCTACCCTATGCATCGATGCAGACACTTGCTCCCATTTGACACGGTATCCCATGGCCTGCAGTTCCCCCATCATCATTCGATAGCCGATGTGTGGCAGTCTCCTTTTAACTGATCTAACAAGGCTGTCCAGCTCATCATCTGTGACACTGCTATATGATGCATGCACTGAAAGTCCATACTATTGCATCCGACGAAATAATGTCCTTTTGCTGACACCCAGAAGCCGAGCTATACTTGGAATGGAAAATTTCATGTTGATGAGGCTTTGCAAACATTCTTCTGATATACTAAGTTTACGTTGTCCTCCCGCTGTGTATACAACATCAACAAGAGAAGAATGTGGGTGTCTCTCTCCGTCTTGAAAATTTATCAGTCTCAAAAGATTGGATAAGGCATTAAGAATATCTTGTGGTACTGCTAAAATATTACCAAATGACCGTATAAGTCTCAATTCATGACTGATGACATAATGCAAATAGTCCATATCTACAGGTCTGCGTTGTACAGCTCCATGAAGCTTTGTTAGCAATCTTTCATAGAACTGCCTCCTTATTAATGGTACCTGGAACAGAAATTGATACATTTGCTAATTGTGCACTAATGACATATCAATCTATGCATACGTACATGAACACAACAGGAAGATAAAGAAATTAAATCATTTACATCAACAACTACATCCATTTCATAGGACTTTTAATGAATTTTAGTTTAAAATACATTTGTGATTTAAAAATACTTAAAAATGCAAAATATGTGAAAACTTTTTGTCCAGATTGGAGCAGAATATTCATATTTAAAATTAATTTAGTTACAAATGGCTTGGTACAGCACCCTTTTTACACTGACAGACAGGCAACTATTTTGTTTTAAAGAGTACGGCAAGCAAAGATGTATAAAAAAAAACAGGTGACCTGCAACACTGCCATAAAGACATTACTTGCAACCCTACACTTGTCTTACCGTTATGTGCCTGGAATCTGCCATTGCTTAATATGTTATCATCACCACTGGCCATCAGGAGTAAGGCTCTGGCACCCTTGTAGATACCTTTGCAGTTTGAACCTCAAATCCCTGTACTGCAGAATCCATTTCAAAGTTAAAGTGTTTGTTTATTCACAAAAGAGACAGGGGCATCACTGAATTTAGCAAATTTTAGCTGCCATCTAGCTTGCTACAACGAATAGGCTAATGTTGGCATTTTACCACAACTTCACCAGATTTAGCTAATAAAAACTACACCTATGTCCAGTCGAGTGAAATAGCAAAGAAAGACGACGGAAAATGATTACTTACCTGTGGTTTAGAGGGTCCACTTGAACTTGATGCAGCCATTATTGAAAGAGGCAAAAAGAGAAAAATGGCAGCTTGGTCAGCACGAGCAATGGACTCTATAATGTCTGCAAATTCATGCGGGTCGGAGTCCCCGCCCCCTCAAGCGCGCCTCCGGATGCCAAAACAGTGCCAGCAGATTGAAACTGAAAAATGGTTTGAAACCGAAAAATGGATTGAAACCGAAAACTGGTTTGAAACCGAAAAATGGATTGAAACCGAAAAAAAAAAAAATTGTAAGCGAAAACAAAAAAATTACAGTTTTAATTAATTGTTTTTCACTATCCATTTTTTTTCGGTTTCAATACAAGATTTTTCAGTACGTTTATTTCAGTTACAATATTTTTTTTCGGTTTCAATCCATTTTTCGGTTTCGTTTCAAGGTGGCATCGTTCTGATTCCATAAGGCACCAATACAGGCCCTGGTGATATGTAGTTGGCCTCAGCCATGACCACAACCTGGTGTAATGTAAATGTCCTAAGCCAGTAGCAAAGGCCCTGGTGTAATGTGAATGACCTTAGCCAACACCACTGGCCCTGGTGAAATGTGCATGATATCAGTCAGCACCACAGGCCCAGGCGTAATGTGGATGGCATCAACGAGCAGCAGAGGCCCTGGTGCGGTGAAGATGGCCTCAAAGCAAGCACTGTCCCTGGTGTAATGTGGATGGTAGAAGTCGGCATCACAGGCCCTGATGTAATGCGGATGGCCTCAGCCAAAAGCACAGTCCCTGGTTTGGTTAAGATGGCCTCACAGGAAGCACTGTCTCTGGTGTAATGTGAATGGCCTTAGCCAACACCACTGGCCATGGGAAATGTGCATGATATCGATCAGCACCACAGGCCCAGGTGTAATGTGGATGGCCTCATCCAACAACACTGGCCGTGGTGAAATGTGGATGGTTTTGGACAGCACCACTTGCGCTGGTATAATGTGGATGGCATCAACGACTAGCACAGGCCCTGGTGAAATGTATTTGGCCTCAGCCAGTAGCACAGGCCCTGTTGTTATGTGGATGGCATGAGCCAGCAATGCAGGCCCTTGTGAAATGTGGATGGCCTCATCTAACAACACTGTCCCTGGTGAAATATGGATGGTATTGGTCAGCACCACTGGCCCTGGTGTAATGTGGATGGCATCAGCCAGTATCACATGCCCTTGTGTATTGTGGATGTCGTCAGCCAGCAACACAAGCCCTGGTGAAATGTAGTTGGCCTCACCCAGTAGCACAGGCCCTGGTGTAATGTGGATGGCCTCATCTAACAACACTGTCCCTGGTGAAATATGGATGGTATTGGTCAGCACCACTGGCCCTGGTGAAATGTGAATGGCCTTAGCCAACACCACTGGCCCTGGGAAATGTGCATGATATCGGTCAGCACCACAGGCCCAGGCGTAATGTGGATGGCATCAACGAGCAGCAGAGGCCCTGGTGGGGTGAAGATGGCCTCAAAGGAAGCACTGTCCCTGGTGTAATGTGGATGGTAGAAGTCGGCATCACAGGCCCTGATGTAATGCGGATGGCCTCAGCCAAAAGCACAGTCCCTGGTTTGGTTAAGATGGCCTCACAGGAAGCGCTGTCTCTGGTGTAATGTGAATGGCCTTAGCCAACATCACTGGCCCGGGGAAATGTGCATGATATCGGTCAGCACCACAGGCCCAGGTGTAATGTGGATGGCATGACCAAGCAACGCAGGCCCTGGTGAAATGAGGATGGCCTCAGCCAGCAACAAAGGCCCTGGTGTTGTGAAGATGGCCTGACAGGGAGCACTGGCCCTGGTTTAATGTGGATGGCATCAGGCAGTAGCACAGGCCTTGTATATTGTCGATGGGATCAGGCACCAATACAGGCCCTGGTGATATGTAGTCGGCCTCAGCAATAACCACACCCTGGTGTAATGTAAATGTCCTAAGCCAGTAGCAATGGCCCTGGTGTAATGTGAATGACCTTAGCCAACACCACTGGCCCTGGTGAAATGTGCATGATATCGGTCAGCACCACAGGCCCAGGCGTAATGTGGATGGCATCAATGAGCAGCAGAGGCCCTGGTGGGGTGAAGATGGCCTCAAAGGAAGAACTGTCCCTGGTGTAATGTGGATGGTAGAAGTCGGCATCAAAGGCCCTGATGTAATGCGGATGGCCTCAGCCAAAAGCACAGTCCCTGGTTTGGTTAAGATGGCCTCACAGGAAGCACTGTCTCTGGTGTAATGTGAATGGCCTTAGCCAACACCACTGGCCCTGGGAAATGTGCATGATATCGATCAGCACCACAGGCCCAGGTGTAATGTGGATGGCCTCATCCAACAACACTGACCGTGGTGAAACGTGGATGGTTTTGGACAGCACCACTTGCGCTGGTATAATGTGGATGGCATCAACGACTAGCACAGGCCCTGGTGAAATGTAGTTGGCCTCAGCCAGTAGCACAGGCCCTGTTGTTATGTGGATGGCATGAGCCAGCAATGCAGGCCCTTGTGAAATGTGGATGGCCTCATCTAACAACACTGTCCCTGGTGAAATATGGATGGTATTGGTCAGCACCACTGGCCCTGGTGTAATGTGAATGGCCTTAGCCAACACCACTGCCCCAGGTGTAATGTGGATGGCATCAGCCAGTATCACATGCCCTTGTGTATTGTGGATATCGTCAGCCAGCAAAACAAGCACTGGTGAAATGTAGTTGGCCTCAACCAGTAGCACAGTCCCAGGTGTAATGTGGATGGCATGACCAAGCAACGCAGGCCCTGGTGAAATGAGGATGGCCTCAGCCAGCAACAAAGGCCCTGGTGTGGTGAAGATGGCCTCACAGGGAGCACTGGCCCTGGTTTAATGTGGATGGCATCAGCCAGTAGCACAGGCCTTTGTATATTGTCGATGGGATCAGGCACCAATACAGGCCCTGGTGATATGTAGTTGGCCTCAGCCATGACCACACCCTGGTGTAATGTAAATGTCCTAAGCCAGTAGCAAAGGCCCTGGTGTAATGTGAATGACCTTAGCCAACACCACTGGCCCTGGTGAAATGTGCAAGATATTGGTCAGCACCACAGGCCCAGGCGTAATGTGGATGGCATCAACGAGCAGCAGAGGCCCTGGTGGGGTGAAGATGGCCCCAAAGCAAGCACTGTCCCTGGTGTAATGTGGATGGTAGAAGTCGGCATCACAGGCCCTGATGTAATGCGGATGGCCTCAGCCAAAAGCACAGTCCCTGGTTTGGTTAAGATGGCCTCACAGGAAGCACTGTCTCTGGTGTAATGTGAATGGCCTTAGCCAACACCACTGGCCATGGGAAATGTGCATGATATCGATCAGCACCACAGGCCCAGGTGTAATGTGGATGGCCTCATCCAACAACACTGGCCGTGGTGAAATGTGGATGTTTTGGACAGCACCACTTGCGCTGGTATAATGTGGATGGCATCAACGACTAGCACAGGCCCTGGTGAAATGTAGTTGGCCTCAGCCAGTAGCACAGGCCCTGTTGTTATGTGGATGGCATGAGCCAGCAATGCAGGCCCTTGTGAAATGTGGATGGCCTCATCTAACAACACTCTCCCTGGTGAAATATGGATTGGTCAGCACCACGGACCCTGGTGTAATGTGAATGGCCTTAGGCAACACCACTGCCCCTGGTGTAATGTTGATGGCATCAGCCAGTATCACATGCCCTTGTGTATTGTGGATGTCGTCAGCCAGCAGCACAAGCACTGGTGAAATGTAGTTGGCCTCACCCAGTAGCACAGGCCCAGGTGTAATGTGGATGGCATGACCAAGCAACGCAAGCCCTGGTGAAATAAGGATGGCCTCAGCCAGCAACAAAGGCCCTGGTTTTTTGAAGATGGCCTCATAGGGAGCACTGGCCCTGGTGTAATGTGGATGGCATGACCAAGCAACGCAGGCCCTGGTGAAATGAGGATGGCCTCAGCCAGCAACAAAGGCCCTGGTGTGGTTAAGATGGCCTCACAGGAAGCACTGTCTCTGGTGTAATGTGAATGGCCTTAGCCAACACCACTGGCCCTGGGAAATGTGCATGATATTGGTCAGCACCACAGGCCCACGTGTAATGTGGATGGCATGACCAAGCAACGCAGGCCCTGGTGAAATGAGGATGGCCTCAGCCAGCAACAAAGGCCCTGGTGTTGTGAAGATGGCCTGACAGGGAGCACTGGCCCTGGTTTAATGTGGATGGCATCAGGCAGTAGAACAGGCCCTGTTGTTAGGTGGATGGCATGAGCCAGCAATGCAGGCCCTTGTGAAATGTGGATGGCATTGATCAGCACCACTGGCCATGTTGTAATGTGGATGGCATCAGCCAGTATCACATGCCCTTGTGTATTGTGGATGTCGTCAGCCAGCAACACAAGCCCTGGTGAAATGTAGTTGGCCTCACCCAGTAGCACAGGCCCTGGTGTAATGTGGATGGCCTCATCTAACAACCCTGTCCCTGGTGAAATATGGATGGTATTGGTCAGCACCACTGGCCCTGGTGAAATGTGAATGGCCTTAGCCAACACCACTGGCCCTGGGAAATGTGCATGATATCGGTCAGCACAACAGGCCCAGGTGTAATGTGGATGGCATGACCAAGCAACGCAGGCCCTGGTGAAATGAGGATTGCCTCAGCCAGCAACAAAGGCCCTGGTTTTGTGAAGATGGCTGGGAAAACAGGTTTTGCAGCTGTTTGAGCTAAGATTTCCAAGTTATTCACATAATGAAAACCTATACTTTGTTTCGGTCGAGTTCCCCATTCAAATGCATGTAACAGTGAGAAACGCACTGTCTTGGCGAAAGAAAGCGTTTTTGTATAACTTCATATAAATAGCTGTAACTTTTGATAGAAGACTCAGACAAACATGTTTATGGCTTTATCTTATAGAACTCAAGGTCTCCGTGCTGGGAAAACAGGTTTTGCAGCTGTTTGAGCTAAGATTTCCAAGTTATTCACATAATGAAAACCTATACTTTGTTTCGGTCGAGTTCCCCATTCAAATGCATGTAACAGTGAGAAACGCACTGTCTTGGCAAAAGAAAGCGTTTTTGTACAACTTCATATAAATAGCTGTAACTTTTGATAGAAGACTCAGACTAACATGTTTATGGCTTTATCTTATAGAACTCAAGGTCTCCGTGCTGGGAAAACAGGTTTTGCAGCTGTTTGAGCTAAGATTTCCAAGTTATTCACATAATGAAAACCTATACTTTGTTTCGGTCGAGTTCCCCATTCAAAATGCATGTAACAGTGAGAAACGCACTGTCGTGGCGAAAGAAAGCGTTTTTGTACAACTTCATATAAATAGCTGTAACTTTTGATAGAAGACTCAGACAAACATGTTTATGGCTTTATCTTATAGAACTCAAGGTCTCCGTGCTGGGAAAACAGGTTTTGCAGCTGTTTGAGCTAAGATTTCCAAGTTATTCACATAATGAAAACCTATACTTTGTTTCGGTCGAGTTCCCCATTCAAATGCATGTAACAGTGAGAAACGCACTGTCTTGGCGAAAGAAAGCTATTTTGTACAACTTCATATAAATAGCTGTAACTTTTGATAGAAGACTCAGACAAACATGTTTATGGCTTTATCTTATAGAACTCAAGGTCTCCGTGCTGGGAAAACAGGTTTTGCAGCTGTTTGAGCTAAGATTTCCAAGTTATTCACATAATGAAAACCTATACTTTGTTTTGGTGGAGTTCCCCATTCAAATGCATGTAACAGTGAGAAACGCACTGTCTTGGCGAAAGAAAGCGTTTTTGTACAACTTCATATGAATAGCTGTAACTTTTGATAGAAGACTCGGATACACATGTTTATGGCTTTATCTTATAGAGCTCAAGGTTCCCGTGCTGGGAAAACAGGTTTTGCAGCTGTTTGAGCTAAGATTTCCAAGTTATTCACATAATGAAAACCTATACTTTGTTTCGGTCGAGTTCCCCATTCAAATGCATGTAACAGTGAGAAACGCACTGTCTTGGCGAAAGAAAGCGTTTTTGTACAACTTCATATGAATAGCTGTAACTTTTGATAGAAGACTCGGATACACATGTTTATGGCTTTATCTTATAGAGCTCAAGGTTCCCGTGCTGGGAAAACAGGTTTTGCAGCTGTTTGAGCTAAGATTTCCAAGTTATTCACATAATGAAAACCTATACTTTGTTTCGGTCGAGTTCCCCATTCAAATGCATGTAACAGTGAGAAACGCACTGTCTTGGCGAAAGAAAACGTTTTTGTACAACTTCATATAAATAGCTGTAACTTTTGATAGAAGACTCAGACAAATATGTTTATGGCTTTATCTTATAGAACTCAAGGTTCCCGTGCTGGGAAAACAGGTTTTGCAGCTGTTTGAGCTAAGATTTCCAAGTTATTCACATAATGAAAACCTATACTTTGTTTCGGTCGAGTTCCCCATTCAAATGCATGTAACAGTGAGAAACGCACTGTCTTGGCGAAAGAAAGCGTTTTTGTACAACTTCATTTAAATAGCTGTAACTTTTGATAGAAGACTCAGATACACATGTTTATGGCTTTATCTTATAGAACTCAAGGTCTCCGTGCTGGGCAAACAGGTTTTGCAGCTGTTTGAGCTAAGATTTCCAAGTTATTCACATAATGAAAACCTATACTTTGTTTCGGTGGAGTTCCCCATTCAAATGCATGTAACAGTGAGAAACGCACTGTCTTGGCGAAAGAAAGCGTTTTTGTACAACTTCATATAAATAGCTGTAACTTTTGATAGAAGACTCGGATACACATGTTTATGGCTTTATCTTATAGAGCTCAAGGTTCCCGTGCTGGGAAAACAGGTTTTGCAGCTGTTTGAGCTAAGATTTCCAAGTTATTCACATAATGAAAACCTATACTTTGTTTCGGTCGAGTTCCCCATTCAAATGCATGTAACAGTGAGAAACGCACTGTCTTGGCGAAAGAAAGCGTTTTTGTACAACTTCATATAAATAGCTGTAACTTTTGATAGAAGACTCGGATACACATGTTTATGGCTTTATCTTATAGAACTCAAGGTTCCCGTGCTGGGAAAACAGGTTTTGCAGCTGTTTGAGCTAAGATTTCCAATTTATTCACATAGTGAAAACCTATACTTTGTTTCGGTCGAGTTCCCCATTCAAATGCATGTAACAGTGAGAAACGCACTGTCTTGGCGAAAGAAAGCGTTTTTGTACAACTTCATATGAATAGCTGTAACTTTTGATAGAAGACTCAGACAAACATGTTTATGGCTTTATCTTATAGAACTCAAGGTCTCCGTGCTGGGAAAACAGGTTTTGCAGCTGTTTGAGCTAAGATTTCCAAGTTATTCACATAATGAAAACCTATACTTTGTTTCGGTCGAGTTCCCCATTCAAATGCATGTAACAGTGAGAAACGCACTGTCTTGGCGAAAGAAAGCGTTTTTGTACAACTTCATTTAAATAGCTGTAACTTTTGATAGAAGACTCGGATACACATGTTTATGGCTTTATCTTATAGAACTCAAGGTCTCCGTGCTGGGCAAACAGGTTTTGCAGCTGTTTGAGCTAAGATTTCCAAGTTATTCACATAATGAAAACCTATACTTTGTTTCGGTCGAGTTCCCCATTCAAATGCATGTAACAGTGAGAAACGCACTGTCTTGGCGAAAGAAAGCGTTTTTGTACAACTTCATATAAATAGCTGTAACTTTTGATAGAAGACTCAGACAAACATGTTTATGGCTTTATCTTATAGAACTCAAGGTCTCCGTGCTGGGAAAACAGGTTTTGCAGCTGTTTGAGCTAAGATTTCCAAGTTATTCACATAATGAAAACCTATACTTTGTTTCGGTCGAGTTCCCCATTCAAATGCATGTAACAGTGAGAAACGCACTGTCTTGGCGAAAGAAAGCGTTTTTGTACAACTTCATATAAATAGCTGTAACTTTTGATAGAAGACTCGGATACACATGTTTATGGCTTTATCTTATAGAGCTCAAGGTTCCCGTGCTGGGAAAACTGGTTTTGCAGCTGTTTGAGCTAAGATTTCCAAGTTATTCACATAATGAAAACCTATACTTTGTTTCGGTCGAGTTCCCCATTCAAATGCATGTAACAGTGAGAAACGCACTGTCTTGGCGAAAGAAAGCGTTTTTGTACAACTTCATATAAATAGCTGTAACTTTTGATAGAAGACTCGGATACACATGTTTATGGCTTTATCTTATAGAACTCAAGGTTCCCGTGCTGGGAAAACAGGTTTTGCAGCTGTTTGAGCTAAGATTTCCAATTTATTCACATAGTGAAAACCTATACTTTGTTTCGGTCGAGTTCCCCATTCAAATGCATGTAACAGTGAGAAACGCACTGTCTTGGCGAAGAAAGCGTTTTTGTACAACTTCATATGAATAGCTGTAACTTTTGATAGAAGACTCAGACAAACATGTTTATGGCTTTATCTTATAGAACTCAAGGTCTCCGTGCTGGGAAAACAGGTTTTGCAGCTGTTTGAGCTAAGATTTCCAAGTTATTCACATAATGAAAACCTATACTTTGTTTCGGTCGAGTTCCCCATTCAAATGCATGTAACAGTGAGAAACGCACTGTCTTGGCGAAAGAAAGCTATTTTGTACAACTTCATATGAATAGCTGTAACTTTTGATAGAAGACTCGGATAAACATGTTTATGGCTTTATCTTATAGAGCTCAAGGTTCCCGTGCTGGGAAAACAGGTTTTGCAGCTGTTTGAGCTAAGATTTCCAAGTTATTCACATAATGAAAACCTATACTTTGTTTCGGTCGAGTTCCCCATTCAAATGCATGTAACAGTGAGAAACGCACTGTCTTGGCGAAAGAAAGCGTTTTTGTACAACTTCATTTAAATAGCTGTAACTTTTGATAGAAGACTCGGATACACATGTTTATGGCTTTATCTTATAGAACTCAAGGTCTCCGTGCTGGGCAAACAGGTTTTGCAGCTGTTTGAGCTAAGATTTCCAAGTTATTCACATAATGAAAACCTATACTTTGTTTCGGTCGAGTTCCCCATTCAAATGCATGTAACAGTGAGAAACGCACTGTCTTGGCGAAAGAAAGCTATTTTGTACAACTTCATATAAATAGCTGTAACTTTTGATAGAAGACTCGGATACACATGTTTATGGCTTTATCTTATAGAACTCAAGGTCTCCGTGCTGGGAAAACAGGTTTTGCAGCTGTTTGAGCTAAGATTTCCAAGTTATTCACATAATGAAAACCTATACTTTGTTTCGGTGGAGTTCCCCATTCAAATGCATGTAACAGTGAGAAACGCACTGTCTTGGCGAAAGAAAGCGTTTTTGTACAACTTCATATAAATAGCTGTAACTTTTGATAGAAGACTCGGATACACATGTTTATGGCTTTATCTTATAGAACTCAAGGTTCCCGTGCTGGGAAAACAGGTTTTGCAGCTGTTTGAGCTAAGATTTCCAAGTTATTCACATAATGAAAACCTATACTTTGTTTCGGTGGAGTTCCCCATTCAAATGAATGTAACAGTGAGAAACGCACTGTCTTGGCGAAAGAAAGCGTTTTTGTACAACTTCATATGAATAGCTGTAACTTTTGATAGAAGACTCGGATACACATGTTTATGGCTTTATCTTATAGAGCTCAAGGTTCCCGTGCTGGGGAAAACAGGTTTTGCAGCTGTTTGAGCTAAGATTTCCAAGTTATTCACATAATGAAAACCTATACTTTGTTTCGGTCGAGTTCCCCATTCAAATGCATGTAACAGTGAGAAACGCACTGTCTTGGCGAAAGAAAGCGTTTTTGTACAACTTCATATAAATAGCTGTAACTTTTGATAGAAGACTCAGACAAACATGTTTATGGCTTTATCTTATAGAACTCAAGGTTCCCGTGCTGGGAAAACAGGTTTTGCAGCTGTTTGAGCTAAGATTTCCAAGTTATTCACATAATGAAAACCTATACTTTGTTTCGGTGGAGTTCCCCATTCAAATGCATGTAACAGTGAGAAACGCACTGTCTTGGCGAAAGAAAGCTATTTTGTACAACTTCATTTAAATAGCTGTAACTTTTGATAGAAGACTCGGATACACATGTTTATGGCTTTATCTTATAGAACTCAAGGTCTCCGTGCTGGGAAAACAGGTTTTGCAGCTGTTTGAGCTAAGATTTCCAAGTTATTCACATAATGAAAACCTATACTTTGTTTCGGTCGAGTTCCCCATTCAAATGCATGTAACAGTGAGAAACGCACTGTCTTGGCGAAAGAAAGCTATTTTGTACAACTTCATATAAATAGCTGTAACTTTTGATAGAAGACTCGGATACACATGTTTATGGCTTTATCTTATAGAACTCAAGGTCTCCGTGCTGGGAAAACAGGTTTTGCAGCTGTTTGAGCTAAGATTTCCAAGTTATTCACATAATGAAAACCTATACTTTGTTTCGGTCGAGTTCCCCATTCAAATGCATGTAACAGTGAGAAACGCACTGTCTTGGCGAAAGAAAGCTATTTTGTACAACTTCATATAAATAGCTGTAACTTTTGATAGAAGACTCGGATACACATGTTTATGGCTTTATCTTATAGAACTCAAGGTTCCCGTGCTGGGAAAACAGGTTTTGCAGCTGTTTGAGCTAAGATTTCCAAGTTATTCACATAATGAAAACCTATACTTTGTTTCGGTGGAGTTCCCCATTCAAATGAATGTAACAGTGAGAAACGCACTGTCTTGGCGAAAGAAAGCGTTTTTGTACAACTTCATATAAATAGCTGTAACTTTTGATAGAAGACTCAGACAAACATGTTTATGGCTTTATCTTATAGAACTCAAGGTCTCCGTGCTGGGAAAACAGGTTTTGCAGCTGTTTGAGCTAAGATTTCCAAGTTATTCACATAATGAAAACCTATACTTTGTTTCGCTCGAGTTCCCCATTCAAATGCATGTAACAGTGAGAAACGCACTGTCTTGGCGAAAGAAAGCGTTTTTGTACAACTTCATATGAATAGCTGTAACTTTTGATAGAAGACTCGGATACACATGTTTATGGCTTTATCTTATAGAGCTCAAGGTTCCCGTGCTGGGAAAACAGGTTTTGCAGCTGTTTGAGCTAAGATTTCCAAGTTATTCACATAATGAAAACCTATACTTTGTTTCGGTGGAGTTCCCCATTCAAATGCATGTAACAGTGAGAAACGCACTGTCTTGGCGAAAGAAAGCGTTTTTGTACAACTTCATATGAATAGCTGTAACTTTTGATAGAAGACTCGGATACACATGTTTATGGCTTTATCTTATAGAGCTCAAGGTTCCCGTGCTGGGAAAACAGGTTTTGCAGCTGTTTGAGCTAAGATTTCCAAGTTATTCACATAATGAAAACCTATACTTTGTTTCAGTCGAGTTCCCCATTCAAATGCATGTAACAGTGAGAAACGCACTGTCTTGGCGAAAGAAAGCGTTTTTGTACAACTTCATATAAATAGCTGTAACTTTTGATAGAAGACTCGGATACACATGTTTATGGCTTTATCTTATAGAGCTCAAGGTTCCCGTGCTGGGAAACCAGGTTTTGCAGCTGTTTGAGCTAAGATTTCCAAGTTATTCACATAATGAAAACCTATACTTTGTTTCAGTCGAGTTCCCCATTCAAATGCATGTAACAGTGAGAAACGCACTGTCTTGGCGAAAGAAAGCGTTTTTGTACAACTTCATATAAATAGCTGTAACTTTTGATAGAAGACTCAGACAAACATGTTTATGGCTTTATCTTATAGAACTCAAGGTCTCCGTGCTGGGAAAACAGGTTTTGCAGCTGTTTGAGCTAAGATTTCCAAGTTATTCACATAATGAAAACCTATACTTTGTTTCGGTCGAGTTCCCCATTCAAATGCATGTAACAGTGAGAAACGCACTGTCTTGGCGAAAGAAAGCGTTTTTGTACAACTTCATATGAATAGCTGTAACTTTTGATAGAAGACTCAGACAAACATGTTTATGGCTTTATCTTATAGAACTCAAGGTCTCCGTGCTGGGAAAACAGGTTTTGCAGCTGTTTGAGCTAAGATTTCCAAGTTATTCACATAATGAAAACCTATACTTTGTTTCGGTCGAGTTCCCCATTCAAATGCATGTAACAGTGAGAAACGCACTGTCTTGGCGAAAGAAAGCGTTTTTGTACAACTTCATATGAATAGCTGTAACTTTTGATAGAAGACTCGGATAAACATGTTTATGGCTTTATCTTATAGAGCTCAAGGTTCCCGTGCTGGGAAAACAGGTTTTGCAGCTGTTTGAGCTAAGATTTCCAAGTTATTCACATAATGAAAACCTATACTTTGTTTCGGTCGAGTTCCCCATTCAAATGCATGTAACAGTGAGAAACGCACTGTCTTGGCGAAAGAAAGCGTTTTTGTACAACTTCATTTAAATAGCTGTAACTTTTGATAGAAGACTCGGATACACATGTTTATGGCTTTATCTTATAGAACTCAAGGTCTCCGTGCTGGGAAAACAGGTTTTGCAGCTGTTTGAGCTAAGATTTCCAAGTTATTCACATAATGAAAACCTATACTTTGTTTCGGTCGAGTTCCCCATTCAAATGCATGTAACAGTGAGAAACGCACTGTCTTGGCGAAAGAAAGCTATTTTGTACAACTTCATATAAATAGCTGTAACTTTTGATAGAAGACTCGGATACACATGTTTATGGCTTTATCTTATAGAACTCAAGGTCTCCGTGCTGGGAAAACAGGTTTTGCAGCTGTTTGAGCTAAGATTTCCAAGTTATTCACATAATGAAAACCTATACTTTGTTTCGGTGGAGTTCCCCATTCAAATGCATGTAACAGTGAGAAACGCACTGTCTTGGCGAAAGAAAGCGTTTTTGTACAACTTCATATAAATAGCTGTAACTTTTGATAGAAGACTCGGATACACATGTTTATGGCTTTATCTTATAGAACTCAAGGTTCCCGTGCTGGGAAAACAGGTTTTGCAGCTGTTTGAGCTAAGATTTCCAAGTTATTCACATAATGAAAACCTATACTTTGTTTCGGTCGAGTTCCCCATTCAAATGCATGTAACAGTGAGAAACGCACTGTCTTGGCGAAAGAAAGCGTTTTTGTACAACTTCATATAAATAGCTGTAACTTTTGATAGAAGACTCGGATACACATGTTTATGGCTTTATCTTATAGAACTCAAGGTCTCCGTGCTGGGAAACCAGGTTTTGCAGCTGTTTGAGCTAAGATTTCCAAGTTATTCACATAATGAAAACCTATACTTTGTTTCGGTCGAGTTCCCCATTCAAATGCATGTAACAGTGAGAAACGCACTGTCTTGGCGAAAGAAAGCGTTTTTGTACAACTTCATATGAATAGCTGTAACTTTTGATAGAAGACTCGGATACACATGTTTATGGCTTTATCTTATAGAGCTCAAGGTTCCCGTGCTGGGAAAACAGGTTTTGCAGCTGTTTGAGCTAAGATTTCCAAGTTATTCACATAATGAAAACCTATACTTTGTTTCGGTGGAGTTCCCCATTCAAATGAATGTAACAGTGAGAAACGCACTGTCTTGGCGAAAGAAAGCGTTTTTGTACAACTTCATATAAATAGCTGTAACTTTTGATAGAAGACTCAGACAAACATGTTTATGGCTTTATCTTATAGAACTCAAGGTCTCCGTGCTGGGAAAACAGGTTTTGCAGCTGTTTGAGCTAAGATTTCCAAGTTATTCACATAATGAAAACCTATACTTTGTTTCGCTCGAGTTCCCCATTCAAATGCATGTAACAGTGAGAAACGCACTGTCTTGGCGAAAGAAAGCGTTTTTGTACAACTTCATATGAATAGCTGTAACTTTTGATAGAAGACTCGGATACACATGTTTATGGCTTTATCTTATAGAGCTCAAGGTTCCCGTGCTGGGAAAACAGGTTTTGCAGCTGTTTGAGCTAAGATTTCCAAGTTATTCACATAATGAAAACCTATACTTTGTTTCGGTCGAGTTCCCCATTCAAATGCATGTAACAGTGAGAAACGCACTGTCTTGGCGAAAGAAAGCGTTTTTGTACAACTTCATATGAATAGCTGTAACTTTTGATAGAAGACTCGGATACACATGTTTATGGCTTTATCTTATAGAGCTCAAGGTTCCCGTGCTGGGAAAACAGGTTTTGCAGCTGTTTGAGCTAAGATTTCCAAGTTATTCACATAATGAAAACCTATACTTTGTTTCAGTCGAGTTCCCCATTCAAATGCATGTAACAGTGAGAAACGCACTGTCTTGGCGAAAGAAAGCGTTTTTGTACAACTTCATATAAATAGCTGTAACTTTTGATAGAAGACTCGGATACACATGTTTATGGCTTTATCTTATAGAGCTCAAGGTTCCCGTGCTGGGAAACCAGGTTTTGCAGCTGTTTGAGCTAAGATTTCCAAGTTATTCACATAATGAAAACCTATACTTTGTTTCAGTCGAGTTCCCCATTCAAATGCATGTAACAGTGAGAAACGCACTGTCTTGGCGAAAGAAAGCGTTTTTGTACAACTTCATATAAATAGCTGTAACTTTTGATAGAAGACTCAGACAAACATGTTTATGGCTTTATCTTATAGAACTCAAGGTCTCCGTGCTGGGAAAACAGGTTTTGCAGCTGTTTGAGCTAAGATTTCCAAGTTATTCACATAATGAAAACCTATACTTTGTTTCGGTCGAGTTCCCCATTCAAATGCATGTAACAGTGAGAAACGCACTGTCTTGGCGAAAGAAAGCGTTTTTGTACAACTTCATATGAATAGCTGTAACTTTTGATAGAAGACTCAGACAAACATGTTTATGGCTTTATCTTATAGAACTCAAGGTCTCCGTGCTGGGAAAACAGGTTTTGCAGCTGTTTGAGCTAAGATTTCCAAGTTATTCACATAATGAAAACCTATACTTTGTTTCGGTCGAGTTCCCCATTCAAATGCATGTAAAAGTGAGAAACGCACTGTCTTGGCGAAAGAAAGCGTTTTTGTACAACTTCATATGAATAGCTGTAACTTTTGATAGAAGACTCGGATAAACATGTTTATGGCTTTATCTTATAGAGCTCAAGGTTCCTGTGCTGGGAAAACAGGTTTTGCAGCTGTTTGAGCTAAGATTTCCAAGTTATTCACATAATGAAAACCTATACTTTGTTTCGGTCGAGTTCCCCATTCAAATGCATGTAACAGTGAGAAACGCACTGTCTTGGCGAAAGAAAGCGTTTTTGTACAACTTCATTTAAATAGCTGTAACTTTTGATAGAAGACTCGGATACACATGTTTATGGCTTTATCTTATAGAACTCAAGGTCTCCGTGCTGGGAAAACAGGTTTTGCAGCTGTTTGAGCTAAGATTTCCAAGTTATTCACATAATGAAAACCTATACTTTGTTTCGGTCGAGTTCCCCATTCAAATGCATGTAACAGTGAGAAACGCACTGTCTTGGCGAAAGAAAGCTATTTTGTACAACTTCATATAAATAGCTGTAACTTTTGATAGAAGACTCGGATACACATGTTTATGGCTTTATCTTATAGAACTCAAGGTCTCCGTGCTGGGAAAACAGGTTTTGCAGCTGTTTGAGCTAAGATTTCCAAGTTATTCACATAATGAAAACCTATACTTTGTTTCGGTGGAGTTCCCCATTCAAATGCATGTAACAGTGAGAAACGCACTGTCTTGGCGAAAGAAAGCGTTTTTGTACAACTTCATATAAATAGCTGTAACTTTTGATAGAAGACTCGGATACACATGTTTATGGCTTTATCTTATAGAACTCAAGGTTCCCGTGCTGGGAAAACAGGTTTTGCAGCTGTTTGAGCTAAGATTTCCAAGTTATTCACATAATGAAAACCTATACTTTGTTTCGGTGGAGTTCCCCATTCAAATGAATGTAACAGTGAGAAACGCACTGTCTTGGCGAAAGAAAGCGTTTTTGTACAACTTCATATGAATAGCTGTAACTTTTGATAGAAGACTCGGATACACATGTTTATGGCTTTATCTTATAGAGCTCAAGGTTCCCGTGCTGGGAAAACAGGTTTTGCAGCTGTTTGAGCTAAGATTTCCAAGTTATTCACATAATGAAAACCTATACTTTGTTTCGGTGGAGTTCCCCATTCAAATGAATGTAACAGTGAGAAACGCACTGTCTTGGCGAAAGAAAGCGTTTTTGTACAACTTCATATAAATAGCTGTAACTTTTGATAGAAGACTCAGACAAACATGTTTATGGCTTTATCTTATAGAACTCAAGGTCTCCGTGCTGGGAAAACAGGTTTTGCAGCTGTTTGAGCTAAGATTTCCAAGTTATTCACATAATGAAAACCTATACTTTGTTTCGCTCGAGTTCCCCATTCAAATGCATGTAACAGTGAGAAACGCACTGTCTTGGCGAAAGAAAGCGTTTTTGTACAACTTCATATGAATAGCTGTAACTTTTGATAGAAGACTCGGATACACATGTTTATGGCTTTATCTTATAGAGCTCAAGGTTCCCGTGCTGGGAAAACAGGTTTTGCAGCTGTTTGAGCTAAGATTTCCAAGTTATTCACATAATGAAAACCTATACTTTGTTTCGGTCGAGTTCCCCATTCAAATGCATGTAACAGTGAGAAACGCACTGTCTTGGCGAAAGAAAGCGTTTTTGTACAACTTCATATGAATAGCTGTAACTTTTGATAGAAGACTCGGATACACATGTTTATGGCTTTATCTTATAGAGCTCAAGGTTCCCGTGCTGGGAAAACAGGTTTTGCAGCTGTTTGAGCTAAGATTTCCAAGTTATTCACATAATGAAAACCTATACTTTGTTTCAGTCGAGTTCCCCATTCAAATGCATGTAACAGTGAGAAACGCACTGTCTTGGCGAAAGAAAGCGTTTTTGTACAACTTCATATAAATAGCTGTAACTTTTGATAGAAGACTCGGATACACATGTTTATGGCTTTATCTTATAGAGCTCAAGGTTCCCGTGCTGGGAAACCAGGTTTTGCAGCTGTTTGAGCTAAGATTTCCAAGTTATTCACATAATGAAAACCTATACTTTGTTTCAGTCGAGTTCCCCATTCAAATGCATGTAACAGTGAGAAACGCACTGTCTTGGCGAAAGAAAGCGTTTTTGTACAACTTCATATAAATAGCTGTAACTTTTGATAGAAGACTCAGACAAACATGTTTATGGCTTTATCTTATAGAACTCAAGGTCTCCGTGCTGGGAAAACAGGTTTTGCAGCTGTTTGAGCTAAGATTTCCAAGTTATTCACATAATGAAAACCTATACTTTGTTTCGGTCGAGTTCCCCATTCAAATGCATGTAACAGTGAGAAACGCACTGTCTTGGCGAAAGAAAGCGTTTTTGTACAACTTCATATGAATAGCTGTAACTTTTGATAGAAGACTCAGACAAACATGTTTATGGCTTTATCTTATAGAACTCAAGGTCTCCGTGCTGGGAAAACAGGTTTTGCAGCTGTTTGAGCTAAGATTTCCAAGTTATTCACATAATGAAAACCTATACTTTGTTTCGGTCGAGTTCCCCATTCAAATGCATGTAAAAGTGAGAAACGCACTGTCTTGGCGAAAGAAAGCGTTTTTGTACAACTTCATATGAATAGCTGTAACTTTTGATAGAAGACTCGGATAAACATGTTTATGGCTTTATCTTATAGAGCTCAAGGTTCCTGTGCTGGGAAAACAGGTTTTGCAGCTGTTTGAGCTAAGATTTCCAAGTTATTCACATAATGAAAACCTATACTTTGTTTCGGTGGAGTTCCCCATTCAAATGCATGTAACAGTGAGAAACGCACTGTCTTGGCGAAAGAAAGCGTTTTTGTACAACTTCATTTAAATAGCTGTAACTTTTGATAGAAGACTCGGATACACATGTTTATGGCTTTATCTTATAGAACTCAAGGTCTCCGTGCTGGGAAAACAGGTTTTGCAGCTGTTTGAGCTAAGATTTCCAAGTTATTCACATAATGAAAACCTATACTTTGTTTCGGTCGAGTTCCCCATTCAAATGCATGTAACAGTGAGAAACGCACTGTCTTGGCGAAAGAAAGCGTTTTTGTACAACTTCATTTAAATAGCTGTAACTTTTGATAGAAGACTCGGATACACATGTTTATGGCTTTATCTTATAGAACTCAAGGTCTCCGTGCTGGGAAAACAGGTTTTGCAGCTGTTTGAGCTAAGATTTCCAAGTTATTCACATAATGAAAACCTATACTTTGTTTCGGTCGAGTTCCCCATTCAAATGCATGTAACAGTGAGAAACGCACTGTCTTGGCGAAAGAAAGCTATTTTGTACAACTTCATATAAATAGCTGTAACTTTTGATAGAAGACTCGGATACACATGTTTATGGCTTTATCTTATAGAACTCAAGGTCTCCGTGCTGGGAAAACAGGTTTTGCAGCTGTTTGAGCTAAGATTTCCAAGTTATTCACATAATGAAAACCTATACTTTGTTTCGGTGGAGTTCCCCATTCAAATGCATGTAACAGTGAGAAACGCACTGTCTTGGCGAAAGAAAGCGTTTTTGTACAACTTCATATAAATAGCTGTAACTTTTGATAGAAGACTCGGATACACATGTTTATGGCTTTATCTTATAGAACTCAAGGTTCCCGTGCTGGGAAAACAGGTTTTGCAGCTGTTTGAGCTAAGATTTCCAAGTTATTCACATAATGAAAACCTATACTTTGTTTCGGTGGAGTTCCCCATTCAAATGAATGTAACAGTGAGAAACGCACTGTCTTGGCGAAAGAAAGCGTTTTTGTACAACTTCATATGAATAGCTGTAACTTTTGATAGAAGACTCGGATACACATGTTTATGGCTTTATCTTATAGAGCTCAAGGTTCCCGTGCTGGGAAAACAGGTTTTGCAGCTGTTTGAGCTAAGATTTCCAAGTTATTCACATAATGAAAACCTATACTTTGTTTCGGTGGAGTTCCCCATTCAAATGAATGTAACAGTGAGAAACGCACTGTCTTGGCGAAAGAAAGCGTTTTTGTACAACTTCATATAAATAGCTGTAACTTTTGATAGAAGACTCAGACAAACATGTTTATGGCTTTATCTTATAGAGCTCAAGGTTCCCGTGCTGGGGAAAACAGGTTTTGCAGCTGTTTGAGCTAAGATTTCCAAGTTATTCACATAATGAAAACCTATACTTTGTTTCGGTCGAGTTCCCCATTCAAATGCATGTAACAGTGAGAAACGCACTGTCTTGGCGAAAGAAAGCGTTTTTGTACAACTTCATTTAAATAGCTGTAACTTTTGATAGAAGACTCGGATACACATGTTTATGGCTTTATCTTATAGAACTCAAGGTCTCCGTGCTGGGAAAACAGGTTTTGCAGCTGTTTGAGCTAAGATTTCCAAGTTATTCACATAATGAAAACCTATACTTTGTTTCGGTCGAGTTCCCCATTCAAATGCATGTAACAGTGAGAAACGCACTGTCTTGGCGAAAGAAAGCTATTTTGTACAACTTCATATAAATAGCTGTAACTTTTGATAGAAGACTCGGATACACATGTTTATGGCTTTATCTTATAGAACTCAAGGTCTCCGTGCTGGGAAAACAGGTTTTGCAGCTGTTTGAGCTAAGATTTCCAAGTTATTCACATAATGAAAACCTATACTTTGTTTCGGTGGAGTTCCCCATTCAAATGCATGTAACAGTGAGAAACGCACTGTCTTGGCGAAAGAAAGCGTTTTTGTACAACTTCATATAAATAGCTGTAACTTTTGATAGAAGACTCGGATACACATGTTTATGGCTTTATCTTATAGAACTCAAGGTTCCCGTGCTGGGAAAACAGGTTTTGCAGCTGTTTGAGCTAAGATTTCCAAGTTATTCACATAATGAAAACCTATACTTTGTTTCGGTGGAGTTCCCCATTCAAATGAATGTAACAGTGAGAAACGCACTGTCTTGGCGAAAGAAAGCGTTTTTGTACAACTTCATATGAATAGCTGTAACTTTTGATAGAAGACTCGGATACACATGTTTATGGCTTTATCTTATAGAGCTCAAGGTTCCCGTGCTGGGAAAACAGGTTTTGCAGCTGTTTGAGCTAAGATTTCCAAGTTATTCACATAATGAAAACCTATACTTTGTTTCGGTGGAGTTCCCCATTCAAATGAATGTAACAGTGAGAAACGCACTGTCTTGGCGAAAGAAAGCGTTTTTGTACAACTTCATATAAATAGCTGTAACTTTTGATAGAAGACTCAGACAAACATGTTTATGGCTTTATCTTATAGAACTCAAGGTCTCCGTGCTGGGAAAACAGGTTTTGCAGCTGTTTGAGCTAAGATTTCCAAGTTATTCACATAATGAAAACCTATACTTTGTTTCGCTCGAGTTCCCCATTCAAATGCATGTAACAGTGAGAAACGCACTGTCTTGGCGAAAGAAAGCGTTTTTGTACAACTTCATATGAATAGCTGTAACTTTTGATAGAAGACTCGGATACACATGTTTATGGCTTTATCTTATAGAGCTCAAGGTTCCCGTGCTGGGAAAACAGGTTTTGCAGCTGTTTGAGCTAAGATTTCCAAGTTATTCACATAATGAAAACCTATACTTTGTTTCGCTCGAGTTCCCCATTCAAATGCATGTAACAGTGAGAAACGCACTGTCTTGGCGAAAGAAAGCGTTTTTGTACAACTTCATATGAATAGCTGTAACTTTTGATAGAAGACTCGGATACACATGTTTATGGCTTTATCTTATAGAGCTCAAGGTTCCCGTGCTGGGAAAACAGGTTTTGCAGCTGTTTGAGCTAAGATTTCCAAGTTATTCACATAATGAAAACCTATACTTTGTTTCAGTCGAGTTCCCCATTCAAATGCATGTAACAGTGAGAAACGCACTGTCTTGGCGAAAGAAAGCGTTTTTGTACAACTTCATATAAATAGCTGTAACTTTTGATAGAAGACTCGGATACACATGTTTATGGCTTTATCTTATAGAGCTCAAGGTTCCCGTGCTGGGAAACCAGGTTTTGCAGCTGTTTGAGCTAAGATTTCCAAGTTATTCACATAATGAAAACCTATACTTTGTTTCAGTCGAGTTCCCCATTCAAATGCATGTAACAGTGAGAAACGCACTGTCTTGGCGAAAGAAAGCGTTTTTGTACAACTTCATATAAATAGCTGTAACTTTTGATAGAAGACTCAGACAAACATGTTTATGGCTTTATCTTATAGAACTCAAGGTCTCCGTGCTGGGAAAACAGGTTTTGCAGCTGTTTGAGCTAAGATTTCCAAGTTATTCACATAATGAAAACCTATACTTTGTTTCGGTCGAGTTCCCCATTCAAATGCATGTAACAGTGAGAAACGCACTGTCTTGGCGAAAGAAAGCGTTTTTGTACAACTTCATATGAATAGCTGTAACTTTTGATAGAAGACTCAGACAAACATGTTTATGGCTTTATCTTATAGAACTCAAGGTCTCCGTGCTGGGAAAACAGGTTTTGCAGCTGTTTGAGCTAAGATTTCCAAGTTATTCACATAATGAAAACCTATACTTTGTTTCGGTCGAGTTCCCCATTCAAATGCATGTAAAAGTGAGAAACGCACTGTCTTGGCGAAAGAAAGCGTTTTTGTACAACTTCATATGAATAGCTGTAACTTTTGATAGAAGACTCGGATAAACATGTTTATGGCTTTATCTTATAGAGCTCAAGGTTCCTGTGCTGGGAAAACAGGTTTTGCAGCTGTTTGAGCTAAGATTTCCAAGTTATTCACATAATGAAAACCTATACTTTGTTTCGGTGGAGTTCCCCATTCAAATGCATGTAACAGTGAGAAACGCACTGTCTTGGCGAAAGAAAGCGTTTTTGTACAACTTCATTTAAATAGCTGTAACTTTTGATAGAAGACTCGGATACACATGTTTATGGCTTTATCTTATAGAACTCAAGGTCTCCGTGCTGGGAAAACAGGTTTTGCAGCTGTTTGAGCTAAGATTTCCAAGTTATTCACATAATGAAAACCTATACTTTGTTTCGGTCGAGTTCCCCATTCAAATGCATGTAACAGTGAGAAACGCACTGTCTTGGCGAAAGAAAGCTATTTTGTACAACTTCATATAAATAGCTGTAACTTTTGATAGAAGACTCGGATACACATGTTTATGGCTTTATCTTATAGAACTCAAGGTCTCCGTGCTGGGAAAACAGGTTTTGCAGCTGTTTGAGCTAAGATTTCCAAGTTATTCACATAATGAAAACCTATACTTTGTTTCGGTGGAGTTCCCCATTCAAATGAATGTAACAGTGAGAAACGCACTGTCTTGGCGAAAGAAAGCGTTTTTGTACAACTTCATATGAATAGCTGTAACTTTTGATAGAAGACTCGGATACACATGTTTATGGCTTTATCTTATAGAGCTCAAGGTTCCCGTGCTGGGGAAAACAGGTTTTGCAGCTGTTTGAGCTAAGATTTCCAAGTTATTCACATAATGAAAACCTATACTTTGTTTCGGTCGAGTTCCCCATTCAAATGCATGTAACAGTGAGAAACGCACTGTCTTGGCGAAAGAAAGCGTTTTTGTACAACTTCATATAAATAGCTGTAACTTTTGATAGAAGACTCAGACAAACATGTTTATGGCTTTATCTTATAGAACTCAAGGTTCCCGTGCTGGGAAAACAGGTTTTGCAGCTGTTTGAGCTAAGATTTCCAAGTTATTCACATAATGAAAACCTATACTTTGTTTCGGTCGAGTTCCCCATTCAAATGCATGTAACAGTGAGAAACGCACTGTCTTGGCGAAAGAAAGCTATTTTGTACAACTTCATTTAAATAGCTGTAACTTTTGATAGAAGACTCGGATACACATGTTTATGGCTTTATCTTATAGAACTCAAGGTCTCCGTGCTGGGAAAACAGGTTTTGCAGCTGTTTGAGCTAAGATTTCCAAGTTATTCACATAATGAAAACCTATACTTTGTTTCGGTCGAGTTCCCCATTCAAATGCATGTAACAGTGAGAAACGCACTGTCTTGGCGAAAGAAAGCTATTTTGTACAACTTCATATAAATAGCTGTAACTTTTGATAGAAGACTCGGATACACATGTTTATGGCTTTATCTTATAGAACTCAAGGTCTCCGTGCTGGGAAAACAGGTTTTGCAGCTGTTTGAGCTAAGATTTCCAAGTTATTCACATAATGAAAACCTATACTTTGTTTCGGTCGAGTTCCCCATTCAAATGCATGTAACAGTGAGAAACGCACTGTCTTGGCGAAAGAAAGCTATTTTGTACAACTTCATATAAATAGCTGTAACTTTTGATAGAAGACTCGGATACACATGTTTATGGCTTTATCTTATAGAACTCAAGGTTCCCGTGCTGGGAAACCAGGTTTTGCAGCTGTTTGAGCTAAGATTTCCAAGTTATTCACATAATGAAAACCTATACTTTGTTTCGGTGGAGTTCCCCATTCAAATGAATGTAACAGTGAGAAACGCACTGTCTTGGCGAAAGAAAGCGTTTTTGTACAACTTCATATAAATAGCTGTAACTTTTGATAGAAGACTCAGACAAACATGTTTATGGCTTTATCTTATAGAACTCAAGGTCTCCGTGCTGGGAAAACAGGTTTTGCAGCTGTTTGAGCTAAGATTTCCAAGTTATTCACATAATGAAAACCTATACTTTGTTTCGCTCGAGTTCCCCATTCAAATGCATGTAACAGTGAGAAACGCACTGTCTTGGCGAAAGAAAGCGTTTTTGTACAACTTCATATGAATAGCTGTAACTTTTGATAGAAGACTCGGATACACATGTTTATGGCTTTATCTTATAGAGCTCAAGGTTCCCGTGCTGGGAAAACAGGTTTTGCAGCTGTTTGAGCTAAGATTTCCAAGTTATTCACATAATGAAAACCTATACTTTGTTTCGGTGGAGTTCCCCATTCAAATGCATGTAACAGTGAGAAACGCACTGTCTTGGCGAAAGAAAGCGTTTTTGTACAACTTCATATGAATAGCTGTAACTTTTGATAGAAGACTCGGATACACATGTTTATGGCTTTATCTTATAGAGCTCAAGGTTCCCGTGCTGGGAAAACAGGTTTTGCAGCTGTTTGAGCTAAGATTTCCAAGTTATTCACATAATGAAAACCTATACTTTGTTTCAGTCGAGTTCCCCATTCAAATGCATGTAACAGTGAGAAACGCACTGTCTTGGCGAAAGAAAGCGTTTTTGTACAACTTCATATAAATAGCTGTAACTTTTGATAGAAGACTCGGATACACATGTTTATGGCTTTATCTTATAGAACTCAAGGTCTCCGTGCTGGGAAACCAGGTTTTGCAGCTGTTTGAGCTAAGATTTCCAAGTTATTCACATAATGAAAACCTATACTTTGTTTCGGTGGAGTTCCCCATTCAAATGCATGTAACAGTGAGAAACGCACTGTCTTGGCGAAAGAAAGCGTTTTTGTACAACTTCATATGAATAGCTGTAACTTTTGATAGAAGACTCGGATACACATGTTTATGGCTTTATCTTATAGAGCTCAAGGTTCCCGTGCTGGGAAAACAGGTTTTGCAGCTGTTTGAGCTAAGATTTCCAAGTTATTCACATAATGAAAACCTATACTTTGTTTCAGTCGAGTTCCCCATTCAAATGCATGTAACAGTGAGAAACGCACTGTCTTGGCGAAAGAAAGCGTTTTTGTACAACTTCATATAAATAGCTGTAACTTTTGATAGAAGACTCAGACAAACATGTTTATGGCTTTATCTTATAGAACTCAAGGTTCCCGTGCTGGGAAAACAGGTTTTGCAGCTGTTTGAGCTAAGATTTCCAAGTTATTCACATAATGAAAACCTATACTTTGTTTCAGTCGAGTTCCCCATTCAAATGCATGTAACAGTGAGAAACGCACTGTCTTGGCGAAAGAAAGCGTTTTTGTACAACTTCATATAAATAGCTGTAACTTTTGATAGAAGACTCGGATACACATGTTTATGGCTTTATCTTATAGAACTCAAGGTCTCCGTGCTGGGAAACCAGGTTTTGCAGCTGTTTGAGCTAAGATTTCCAAGTTATTCACATAATGAAAACCTATACTTTGTTTCGGTGGAGTTCCCCATTCAAATGCATGTAACAGTGAGAAACGCACTGTCTTGGCGAAAGAAAGCGTTTTTGTACAACTTCATATGAATAGCTGTAACTTTTGATAGAAGACTCGGATACACATGTTTATGGCTTTATCTTATAGAGCTCAAGGTTCCCGTGCTGCGAAAACAGGTTTTGCAGCTGTTTGAGCTAAGATTTCCAAGTTATTCACATAATGAAAACCTATACTTTGTTTCAGTCGAGTTCCCCATTCAAATGCATGTAACAGTGAGAAACGCACTGTCTTGGCGAAAGAAAGCGTTTTTGTACAACTTCATATGAATAGCTGTAACTTTTGATAGAAGACTCGGATAAACATGTTTATGGCTTTATCTTATAGAGCTCAAGGTCTCCGTGCTGGGAAAACAGGTTTTGCAGCTGTTTGAGCTAAGATTTCCAAGTTATTCACATAATGAAAACCTATACTTTGTTTCGGTCGAGTTCCCCATTCAAATGCATGTAACAGTGAGAAACGCACTGTCTTGGCGAAAGAAAGCGTTTTTGTACAACTTCATATGAATAGCTGTAACTTTTGATAGAAGACTCGGATAAACATGTTTATGGCTTTATCTTATAGAGCTCAAGGTTCCCGTGCTGGGAAAACAGGTTTTGCAGCTGTTTGAGCTAAGATTTCCAAGTTATTCACATAATGAAAACCTATACTTTGTTTCGGTCGAGTTCCCCATTCAAATGCATGTAACAGTGAGAAACGCACTGTCTTGGCGAAAGAAAGCGTTTTTGTACAACTTCATTTAAATAGCTGTAACTTTTGATAGAAGACTCGGATACACATGTTTATGGCTTTATCTTATAGAACTCAAGGTCTCCGTGCTGGGCAAACAGGTTTTGCAGCTGTTTGAGCTAAGATTTCCAAGTTATTCACATAATGAAAACCTATACTTTGTTTCGGTCGAGTTCCCCATTCAAATGCATGTAACAGTGAGAAACGCACTGTCTTGGCGAAAGAAAGCTATTTTGTACAACTTCATATAAATAGCTGTAACTTTTGATAGAAGACTCGGATACACATGTTTATGGCTTTATCTTATAGAACTCAAGGTCTCCGTGCTGGGAAAACAGGTTTTGCAGCTGTTTGAGCTAAGATTTCCAAGTTATTCACATAATGAAAACCTATACTTTGTTTCGGTGGAGTTCCCCATTCAAATGCATGTAACAGTGAGAAACGCACTGTCTTGGCGAAAGAAAGCGTTTTTGTACAACTTCATATAAATAGCTGTAACTTTTGATAGAAGACTCGGATACACATGTTTATGGCTTTATCTTATAGAACTCAAGGTTCCCGTGCTGGGAAAACAGGTTTTGCAGCTGTTTGAGCTAAGATTTCCAAGTTATTCACATAATGAAAACCTATACTTTGTTTCGGTGGAGTTCCCCATTCAAATGAATGTAACAGTGAGAAACGCACTGTCTTGGCGAAAGAAAGCGTTTTTGTACAACTTCATATGAATAGCTGTAACTTTTGATAGAAGACTCGGATACACATGTTTATGGCTTTATCTTATAGAGCTCAAGGTTCCCGTGCTGGGGAAAACAGGTTTTGCAGCTGTTTGAGCTAAGATTTCCAAGTTATTCACATAATGAAAACCTATACTTTGTTTCGGTCGAGTTCCCCATTCAAATGCATGTAACAGTGAGAAACGCACTGTCTTGGCGAAAGAAAGCGTTTTTGTACAACTTCATATAAATAGCTGTAACTTTTGATAGAAGACTCAGACAAACATGTTTATGGCTTTATCTTATAGAACTCAAGGTTCCCGTGCTGGGAAAACAGGTTTTGCAGCTGTTTGAGCTAAGATTTCCAAGTTATTCACATAATGAAAACCTATACTTTGTTTCGGTCGAGTTCCCCATTCAAATGCATGTAACAGTGAGAAACGCACTGTCTTGGCGAAAGAAAGCTATTTTGTACAACTTCATTTAAATAGCTGTAACTTTTGATAGAAGACTCGGATACACATGTTTATGGCTTTATCTTATAGAACTCAAGGTCTCCGTGCTGGGAAAACAGGTTTTGCAGCTGTTTGAGCTAAGATTTCCAAGTTATTCACATAATGAAAACCTATACTTTGTTTCGGTGGAGTTCCCCATTCAAATGAATGTAACAGTGAGAAACGCACTGTCTTGGCGAAAGAAAGCGTTTTTGTACAACTTCATATGAATAGCTGTAACTTTTGATAGAAGACTCGGATACACATGTTTATGGCTTTATCTTATAGAGCTCAAGGTTCCCGTGCTGGGGAAAACAGGTTTTGCAGCTGTTTGAGCTAAGATTTCCAAGTTATTCACATAATGAAAACCTATACTTTGTTTCGGTCGAGTTCCCCATTCAAATGCATGTAACAGTGAGAAACGCACTGTCTTGGCGAAAGAAAGCGTTTTTGTACAACTTCATATAAATAGCTGTAACTTTTGATAGAAGACTCGGATACACATGTTTATGGCTTTATCTTATAGAACTCAAGGTTCCCGTGCTGGGAAAACAGGTTTTGCAGCTGTTTGAGCTAAGATTTCCAAGTTATTCACATAATGAAAACCTATACTTTGTTTCGGTCGAGTTCCCCATTCAAATGCATGTAACAGTGAGAAACGCACTGTCTTGGCGAAAGAAAGCTATTTTGTACAACTTCATTTAAATAGCTGTAACTTTTGATAGAAGACTTGGATACACATGTTTATGGCTTTATCTTATAGAACTCAAGGTCTCCGTGCTGGGAAAACAGGTTTTGCAGCTGTTTGAGCTAAGATTTCCAAGTTATTCACATAATGAAAACCTATACTTTGTTTCGGTCGAGTTCCCCATTCAAATGCATGTAACAGTGAGAAACGCACTGTCTTGGCGAAAGAAAGCTATTTTGTACAACTTCATATAAATAGCTGTAACTTTTGATAGAAGACTCGGATACACATGTTTATGGCTTTATCTTATAGAACTCAAGGTCTCCGTGCTGGGAAAACAGGTTTTGCAGCTGTTTGAGCTAAGATTTCCAAGTTATTCACATAATGAAAACCTATACTTTGTTTCGGTCGAGTTCCCCATTCAAATGCATGTAACAGTGAGAAACGCACTGTCTTGGCGAAAGAAAGCTATTTTGTACAACTTCATTTAAATAGCTGTAACTTTTGATAGAAGACTCGGATACACATGTTTATGGCTTTATCTTATAGAACTCAAGGTCTCCGTGCTGGGAAAACAGGTTTTGCAGCTGTTTGAGCTAAGATTTCCAAGTTATTCACATAATGAAAACCTATACTTTGTTTCGGTGGAGTTCCCCATTCAAATGAATGTAACAGTGAGAAACGCACTGTCTTGGCGAAAGAAAGCGTTTTTGTACAACTTCATATGAATAGCTGTAACTTTTGATAGAAGACTCGGATACACATGTTTATGGCTTTATCTTATAGAACTCAAGGTTCCCGTGCTGGGAAACCAGGTTTTGCAGCTGTTTGAGCTAAGATTTCCAAGTTATTCACATAATGAAAACCTATACTTTGTTTCGGTCGAGTTCCCCATTCAAATGAATGTAACAGTGAGAAACGCACTGTCTTGGCGAAAGAAAGCGTTTTTGTACAACTTCATATAAATAGCTGTAACTTTTGATAGAAGACTCAGACAAACATGTTTATGGCTTTATCTTATAGAACTCAAGGTCTCCGTGCTGGGAAAACAGGTTTTGCAGCTGTTTGAGCTAAGATTTCCAAGTTATTCACATAATGAAAACCTATACTTTGTTTCGCTCGAGTTCCCCATTCAAATGCATGTAACAGTGAGAAACGCACTGTCTTGGCGAAAGAAAGCGTTTTTGTACAACTTCATATGAATAGCTGTAACTTTTGATAGAAGACTCGGATACACATGTTTATGGCTTTATCTTATAGAGCTCAAGGTTCCCGTGCTGGGAAAACAGTTTTTGCAGCTGTTTGAGCTAAGATTTCCAAGTTATTCACATAATGAAAACCTATACTTTGTTTCGGTGGAGTTCCCCATTCAAATGCATGTAACAGTGAGAAACGCACTGTCTTGGCGAAAGAAAGCGTTTTTGTACAACTTCATATGAATAGCTGTAACTTTTGATAGAAGACTCGGATACACATGTTTATGGCTTTATCTTATAGAGCTCAAGGTTCCCGTGCTGGGAAAACAGGTTTTGCAGCTGTTTGAGCTAAGATTTCCAAGTTATTCACATAATGAAAACCTATACTTTGTTTCAGTCGAGTTCCCCATTCAAATGCATGTAACAGTGAGAAACGCACTGTCTTGGCGAAAGAAAGCGTTTTTGTACAACTTCATATAAATAGCTGTAACTTTTGATAGAAGACTCGGATACACATGTTTATGGCTTTATCTTATAGAACTCAAGGTTCCCGTGCTGGGAAACCAGGTTTTGCAGCTGTTTGAGCTAAGATTTCCAAGTTATTCACATAATGAAAACCTATACTTTGTTTCGGTGGAGTTCCCCATTCAAATGCATGTAACAGTGAGAAACGCACTGTCTTGGCGAAAGAAAGCGTTTTTGTACAACTTCATATGAATAGCTGTAACTTTTGATAGAAGACTCGGATACACATGTTTATGGCTTTATCTTATAGAGCTCAAGGTTCCCGTGCTGGGAAAACAGGTTTTGCAGCTGTTTGAGCTAAGATTTCCAAGTTATTCACATAATGAAAACCTATACTTTGTTTCAGTCGAGTTCCCCATTCAAATGCATGTAACAGTGAGAAACGCACTGTCTTGGCGAAAGAAAGCGTTTTTGTACAACTTCATATGAATAGCTGTAACTTTTGATAGAAGACTCGGATACACATGTTTATGGCTTTATCTTATAGAGCTCAAGGTTCCCGTGCTGGGAAAACAGGTTTTGCAGCTGTTTGAGCTAAGATTTCCAAGTTATTCACATAATGAAAACCTATACTTTGTTTCGGTGGAGTTCCCCATTCAAATGCATGTAACAGTGAGAAACGCACTGTCTTGGCGAAAGAAAGCGTTTTTGTACAACTTCATATGAATAGCTGTAACTTTTGATAGAAGACTCGGATACACATGTTTATGGCTTTATCTTATAGAGCTCAAGGTTCCCGTGCTGGGAAAACAGGTTTTGCAGCTGTTTGAGCTAAGATTTCCAAGTTATTCACATAATGAAAACCTATACTTTGTTTCAGTCGAGTTCCCCATTCAAATGCATGTAACAGTGAGAAACGCACTGTCTTGGCGAAAGAAAGCGTTTTTGTACAACTTCATATAAATAGCTGTAACTTTTGATAGAAGACTCGGATACACATGTTTATGGCTTTATCTTATAGAACTCAAGGTTCCCGTGCTGGGAAAACAGGTTTTGCAGCTGTTTGAGCTAAGATTTCCAAGTTATTCACATAATGAAAACCTATACTTTGTTTCGGTGGAGTTCCCCATTCAAATGAATGTAACAGTGAGAAACGCACTGTCTTGGCGAAAGAAAGCGTTTTTGTACAACTTCATATAAATAGCTGTAACTTTTGATAGAAGACTCAGACAAACATGTTTATGGCTTTATCTTATAGAACTCAAGGTTCCCGTGCTGGGAAAACAGGTTTTGCAGCTGTTTGAGCTAAGATTTCCAAGTTATTCACATAATGAAAACCTATACTTTGTTTCGGTCGAGTTCCCCATTCAAATGCATGTAACAGTGAGAAACGCACTGTCTTGGCGAAAGAAAGCTATTTTGTACAACTTCATTTAAATAGCTGTAACTTTTGATAGAAGACTCGGATACACATGTTTATGGCTTTATCTTATAGAACTCAAGGTCTCCGTGCTGGGAAAACAGGTTTTGCAGCTGTTTGAGCTAAGATTTCCAAGTTATTCACATAATGAAAACCTATACTTTGTTTCGGTCGAGTTCCCCATTCAAATGCATGTAACAGTGAGAAACGCACTGTCTTGGCGAAAGAAAGCTATTTTGTACAACTTCATATAAATAGCTGTAACTTTTGATAGAAGACTCGGATACACATGTTTATGGCTTTATCTTATAGAACTCAAGGTCTCCGTGCTGGGAAAACAGGTTTTGCAGCTGTTTGAGCTAAGATTTCCAAGTTATTCACATAATGAAAACCTATACTTTGTTTCGGTCGAGTTCCCCATTCAAATGCATGTAACAGTGAGAAACGCACTGTCTTGGCGAAAGAAAGCGTTTTTGTACAACTTCATATAAATAGCTGTAACTTTTGATAGAAGACTCGGATACACATGTTTATGGCTTTATCTTATAGAACTCAAGGTTCCCGTGCTGGGAAAACAGGTTTTGCAGCTGTTTGAGCTAAGATTTCCAAGTTATTCACATAATGAAAACCTATACTTTGTTTCGGTCGAGTTCCCCATTCAAATGCATGTAACAGTGAGAAACGCACTGTCTTGGCGAAAGAAAGCTATTTTGTACAACTTCATTTAAATAGCTGTAACTTTTGATAGAAGACTTGGATACACATGTTTATGGCTTTATCTTATAGAACTCAAGGTCTCCGTGCTGGGAAAACAGGTTTTGCAGCTGTTTGAGCTAAGATTTCCAAGTTATTCACATAATGAAAACCTATACTTTGTTTCGGTCGAGTTCCCCATTCAAATGCATGTAACAGTGAGAAACGCACTGTCTTGGCGAAAGAAAGCTATTTTGTACAACTTCATATAAATAGCTGTAACTTTTGATAGAAGACTCGGATACACATGTTTATGGCTTTATCTTATAGAACTCAAGGTCTCCGTGCTGGGAAAACAGGTTTTGCAGCTGTTTGAGCTAAGATTTCCAAGTTATTCACATAATGAAAACCTATACTTTGTTTCGGTGGAGTTCCCCATTCAAATGCATGTAACAGTGAGAAACGCACTGTCTTGGCGAAAGAAAGCTATTTTGTACAACTTCATATAAATAGCTGTAACTTTTGATAGAAGACTCGGATACACATGTTTATGGCTTTATCTTATAGAACTCAAGGTTCCCGTGCTGGGAAACCAGGTTTTGCAGCTGTTTGAGCTAAGATTTCCAAGTTATTCACATAATGAAAACCTATACTTTGTTTCGGTGGAGTTCCCCATTCAAATGCATGTAACAGTGAGAAACGCACTGTCTTGGCGAAAGAAAGCTATTTTGTACAACTTCATATAAATAGCTGTAACTTTTGATAGAAGACTCGGATACACATGTTTATGGCTTTATCTTATAGAACTCAAGGTTCCCGTGCTGGGAAACCAGGTTTTGCAGCTGTTTGAGCTAAGATTTCCAAGTTATTCACATAATGAAAACCTATACTTTGTTTCGGTGGAGTTCCCCATTCAAATGAATGTAACAGTGAGAAACGCACTGTCTTGGCGAAAGAAAGCGTTTTTGTACAACTTCATATAAATAGCTGTAACTTTTGATAGAAGACTCAGACAAACATGTTTATGGCTTTATCTTATAGAACTCAAGGTCTCCGTGCTGGGAAAACAGGTTTTGCAGCTGTTTGAGCTAAGATTTCCAAGTTATTCACATAATGAAAACCTATACTTTGTTTCGCTCGAGTTCCCCATTCAAATGCATGTAACAGTGAGAAACGCACTGTCTTGGCGAAAGAAAGCGTTTTTGTACAACTTCATATGAATAGCTGTAACTTTTGATAGAAGACTCGGATACACATGTTTATGGCTTTATCTTATAGAGCTCAAGGTTCCCGTGCTGGGAAAACAGGTTTTGCAGCTGTTTGAGCTAAGATTTCCAAGTTATTCACATAATGAAAACCTATACTTTGTTTCAGTCGAGTTCCCCATTCAAATGCATGTAACAGTGAGAAACGCACTGTCTTGGCGAAAGAAAGCGTTTTTGTACAACTTCATATGAATAGCTGTAACTTTTGATAGAAGACTCGGATACACATGTTTATGGCTTTATCTTATAGAGCTCAAGGTTCCCGTGCTGGGAAAACAGGTTTTGCAGCTGTTTGAGCTAAGATTTCCAAGTTATTCACATAATGAAAACCTATACTTTGTTTCGGTGGAGTTCCCCATTCAAATGCATGTAACAGTGAGAAACGCACTGTCTTGGCGAAAGAAAGCGTTTTTGTACAACTTCATATGAATAGCTGTAACTTTTGATAGAAGACTCGGATACACATGTTTATGGCTTTATCTTATAGAGCTCAAGGTTCCCGTGCTGGGAAAACAGGTTTTGCAGCTGTTTGAGCTAAGATTTCCAAGTTATTCACATAATGAAAACCTATACTTTGTTTCAGTCGAGTTCCCCATTCAAATGCATGTAACAGTGAGAAACGCACTGTCTTGGCGAAAGAAAGCGTTTTTGTACAACTTCATATAAATAGCTGTAACTTTTGATAGAAGACTCGGATACACATGTTTATGGCTTTATCTTATAGAACTCAAGGTTCCCGTGCTGGGAAAACAGGTTTTGCAGCTGTTTGAGCTAAGATTTCCAAGTTATTCACATAATGAAAACCTATACTTTGTTTCGGTGGAGTTCCCCATTCAAATGAATGTAACAGTGAGAAACGCACTGTCTTGGCGAAAGAAAGCGTTTTTGTACAACTTCATATAAATAGCTGTAACTTTTGATAGAAGACTCAGACAAACATGTTTATGGCTTTATCTTATAGAACTCAAGGTTCCCGTGCTGGGAAAACAGGTTTTGCAGCTGTTTGAGCTAAGATTTCCAAGTTATTCACATAATGAAAACCTATACTTTGTTTCGGTCGAGTTCCCCATTCAAATGCATGTAACAGTGAGAAACGCACTGTCTTGGCGAAAGAAAGCTATTTTGTACAACTTCATTTAAATAGCTGTAACTTTTGATAGAAGACTCGGATACACATGTTTATGGCTTTATCTTATAGAACTCAAGGTCTCCGTGCTGGGAAAACAGGTTTTGCAGCTGTTTGAGCTAAGATTTCCAAGTTATTCACATAATGAAAACCTATACTTTGTTTCGGTCGAGTTCCCCATTCAAATGCATGTAACAGTGAGAAACGCACTGTCTTGGCGAAAGAAAGCTATTTTGTACAACTTCATATAAATAGCTGTAACTTTTGATAGAAGACTCGGATACACATGTTTATGGCTTTATCTTATAGAACTCAAGGTCTCCGTGCTGGGAAAACAGGTTTTGCAGCTGTTTGAGCTAAGATTTCCAAGTTATTCACATAATGAAAACCTATACTTTGTTTCGGTCGAGTTCCCCATTCAAATGCATGTAACAGTGAGAAACGCACTGTCTTGGCGAAAGAAAGCGTTTTTGTACAACTTCATATAAATAGCTGTAACTTTTGATAGAAGACTCGGATACACGTTTATGGCTTTATCTTATAGAACTCAAGGTTCCCGTGCTGGGAAACCAGGTTTTGCAGCTGTTTGAGCTAAGATTTCCAAGTTATTCACATAATGAAAACCTATACTTTGTTTCGGTGGAGTTCCCCATTCAAATGAATGTAACAGTGAGAAACGCACTGTCTTGGCGAAAGAAAGCGTTTTTGTACAACTTCATATAAATAGCTGTAACTTTTGATAGAAGACTCAGACAAACATGTTTATGGCTTTATCTTATAGAACTCAAGGTCTCCGTGCTGGGAAAACAGGTTTTGCAGCTGTTTGAGCTAAGATTTCCAAGTTATTCACATAATGAAAACCTATACTTTGTTTCGGTGGAGTTCCCCATTCAAATGCATGTAACAGTGAGAAACGCACTGTCTTGGCGAAAGAAAGCGTTTTTGTACAACTTCATATGAATAGCTGTAACTTTTGATAGAAGACTCGGATACACATGTTTATGGCTTTATCTTATAGAGCTCAAGGTTCCCGTGCTGGGAAAACAGGTTTTGCAGCTGTTTGAGCTAAGATTTCCAAGTTATTCACATAATGAAAACCTATACTTTGTTTCGGTCGAGTTCCCCATTCAAATGCATGTAACAGTGAGAAACGCACTGTCTTGGCGAAAGAAAGCTATTTTGTACAACTTCATATAAATAGCTGTAACTTTTGATAGAAGACTCGGATACACATGTTTATGGCTTTATCTTATAGAACTCAAGGTCTCCGTGCTGGGAAAACAGGTTTTGCAGCTGTTTGAGCTAAGATTTCCAAGTTATTCACATAATGAAAACCTATACTTTGTTTCGGTCGAGTTCCCCATTCAAATGCATGTAACAGTGAGAAACGCACTGTCTTGGCGAAAGAAAGCTATTTTGTACAACTTCATATAAATAGCTGTAACTTTTGATAGAAGACTCGGATACACATGTTTATGGCTTTATCTTATAGAACTCAAGGTTCCCGTGCTGGGAAACCAGGTTTTGCAGCTGTTTGAGCTAAGATTTCCAAGTTATTCACATAATGAAAACCTATACTTTGTTTCGGTGGAGTTCCCCATTCAAATGAATGTAACAGTGAGAAACGCACTGTCTTGGCGAAAGAAAGCGTTTTTGTACAACTTCATATAAATAGCTGTAACTTTTGATAGAAGACTCAGACAAACATGTTTATGGCTTTATCTTATAGAACTCAAGGTCTCCGTGCTGGGAAAACAGGTTTTGCAGCTGTTTGAGCTAAGATTTCCAAGTTATTCACATAATGAAAACCTATACTTTGTTTCGCTCAAGTTCCCCATTCAAATGCATGTAACAGTGAGAAACGCACTGTCTTGGCGAAAGAAAGCGTTTTTGTACAACTTCATATGAATAGCTGTAACTTTTGATAGAAGACTCGGATACACATGTTTATGGCTTTATCTTATAGAGCTCAAGGTTCCCGTGCTGGGAAAACAGGTTTTGCAGCTGTTTGAGCTAAGATTTCCAAGTTATTCACATAATGAAAACCTATACTTTGTTTCGGTCGAGTTCCCCATTCAAATGCATGTAACAGTGAGAAACGCACTGTCTTGGCGAAAGAAAGCGTTTTTGTACAACTTCATATGAATAGCTGTAACTTTTGATAGAAGACTCGGATACACATGTTTATGGCTTTATCTTATAGAGCTCAAGGTTCCCGTGCTGGGAAAACAGGTTTTGCAGCTGTTTGAGCTAAGATTTCCAAGTTATTCACATAATGAAAACCTATACTTTGTTTCAGTCGAGTTCCCCATTCAAATGCATGTAACAGTGAGAAACGCACTGTCTTGGCGAAAGAAAGCGTTTTTGTACAACTTCATATAAATAGCTGTAACTTTTGATAGAAGACTCGGATACACATGTTTATGGCTTTATCTTATAGAACTCAAGGTTCCCGTGCTGGGAAACCAGGTTTTGCAGCTGTTTGAGCTAAGATTTCCAAGTTATTCACATAATGAAAACCTATACTTTGTTTCGGTGGAGTTCCCCATTCAAATGCATGTAACAGTGAGAAACGCACTGTCTTGGCGAAAGAAAGCGTTTTTGTACAACTTCATATGAATAGCTGTAACTTTTGATAGAAGACTCGGATACACATGTTTATGGCTTTATCTTATAGAGCTCAAGGTTCCCGTGCTGGGAAAACAGGTTTTGCAGCTGTTTGAGCTAAGATTTCCAAGTTATTCACATAATGAAAACCTATACTTTGTTTCAGTCGAGTTCCCCATTCAAATGCATGTAACAGTGAGAAACGCACTGTCTTGGCGAAAGAAAGCGTTTTTGTACAACTTCATATAAATAGCTGTAACTTTTGATAGAAGACTCGGATACACATGTTTATGGCTTTATCTTATAGAGCTCAAGGTTCCCGTGCTGGGAAACCAGGTTTTGCAGCTGTTTGAGCTAAGATTTCCAAGTTATTCACATAATGAAAACCTATACTTTGTTTCAGTCGAGTTCCCCATTCAAATGCATGTAACAGTGAGAAACGCACTGTCTTGGCGAAAGAAAGCGTTTTTGTACAACTTCATATAAATAGCTGTAACTTTTGATAGAAGACTCAGACAAACATGTTTATGGCTTTATCTTATAGAACTCAAGGTCTCCGTGCTGGGAAAACAGGTTTTGCAGCTGTTTGAGCTAAGATTTCCAAGTTATTCACATAATGAAAACCTATACTTTGTTTCGGTCGAGTTCCCCATTCAAATGCATGTAACAGTGAGAAACGCACTGTCTTGGCGAAAGAAAGCGTTTTTGTACAACTTCATATGAATAGCTGTAACTTTTGATAGAAGACTCGGATACACATGTTTATGGCTTTATCTTATAGAGCTCAAGGTTCCCGTGCTGGGAAAACAGGTTTTGCAGCTGTTTGAGCTAAGATTTCCAAGTTATTCACATAATGAAAACCTATACTTTGTTTCGGTGGAGTTCCCCATTCAAATGCATGTAACAGTGAGAAACGCACTGTCTTGGCGAAAGAAAGCGTTTTTGTACAACTTCATATGAATAGCTGTAACTTTTGATAGAAGACTCGGATACACATGTTTATGGCTTTATCTTATAGAGCTCAAGGTTCCCGTGCTGGGAAAACAGGTTTTGCAGCTGTTTGAGCTAAGATTTCCAAGTTATTCACATAATGAAAACCTATACTTTGTTTCAGTCGAGTTCCCCATTCAAGTGAATGTAACAGTGAGAAACGCACTGTCTTGGCGAAAGAAAGCGTTTTTGTACAACTTCATATAAATAGCTGTAACTTTTGATAGAAGACTCAGACAAACATGTTTATGGCTTTATCTTATAGAACTCAAGGTTCCCGTGCTGGGAAAACAGGTTTTGCAGCTGTTTGAGCTAAGATTTCCAAGTTATTCACATAATGAAAACCTATACTTTGTTTCGGTCGAGTTCCCCATTCAAATGCATGTAACAGTGAGAAACGCACTGTCTTGGCGAAAGAAAGCTATTTTGTACAACTTCATTTAAATAGCTGTAACTTTTGATAGAAGACTCGGATACACATGTTTATGGCTTTATCTTATAGAACTCAAGGTCTCCGTGCTGGGAAAACAGGTTTTGCAGCTGTTTGAGCTAAGATTTCCAAGTTATTCACATAATGAAAACCTATACTTTGTTTCGGTGGAGTTCCCCATTCAAATGCATGTAACAGTGAGAAACGCACTGTCTTGGCGAAAGAAAGCTATTTTGTACAACTTCATATAAATAGCTGTAACTTTTGATAGAAGACTCGGATACACATGTTTATGGCTTTATCTTATAGAACTCAAGGTCTCCGTGCTGGGAAAACAGGTTTTGCAGCTGTTTGAGCTAAGATTTCCAAGTTATTCACATAATGAAAACCTATACTTTGTTTCGGTCGAGTTCCCCATTCAAATGCATGTAACAGTGAGAAACGCACTGTCTTGGCGAAAGAAAGCTATTTTGTACAACTTCATATAAATAGCTGTAACTTTTGATAGAAGACTCGGATACACGTTTATGGCTTTATCTTATAGAACTCAAGGTTCCCGTGCTGGGAAACCAGGTTTTGCAGCTGTTTGAGCTAAGATTTCCAAGTTATTCACATAATGAAAACCTATACTTTGTTTCGGTGGAGTTCCCCATTCAAATGAATGTAACAGTGAGAAACGCACTGTCTTGGCGAAAGAAAGCGTTTTTGTACAACTTCATATAAATAGCTGTAACTTTTGATAGAAGACTCAGACAAACATGTTTATGGCTTTATCTTATAGAACTCAAGGTCTCCGTGCTGGGAAAACAGGTTTTGCAGCTGTTTGAGCTAAGATTTCCAAGTTATTCACATAATGAAAACCTATACTTTGTTTCGGTGGAGTTCCCCATTCAAATGCATGTAACAGTGAGAAACGCACTGTCTTGGCGAAAGAAAGCGTTTTTGTACAACTTCATATGAATAGCTGTAACTTTTGATAGAAGACTCGGATACACATGTTTATGGCTTTATCTTATAGAGCTCAAGGTTCCCGTGCTGGGAAAACAGGTTTTGCAGCTGTTTGAGCTAAGATTTCCAAGTTATTCACATAATGAAAACCTATACTTTGTTTCGGTCGAGTTCCCCATTCAAATGCATGTAACAGTGAGAAACGCACTGTCTTGGCGAAAGAAAGCGTTTTTGTACAACTTCATATGAATAGCTGTAACTTTTGATAGAAGACTCGGATACACATGTTTATGGCTTTATCTTATAGAGCTCAAGGTTCCCGTGCTGGGAAAACAGGTTTTGCAGCTGTTTGAGCTAAGATTTCCAAGTTATTCACATAATGAAAACCTATACTTTGTTTCAGTCGAGTTCCCCATTCAAATGCATGTAACAGTGAGAAACGCACTGTCTTGGCGAAAGAAAGCGTTTTTGTACAACTTCATATAAATAGCTGTAACTTTTGATAGAAGACTCGGATACACATGTTTATGGCTTTATCTTATAGAACTCAAGGTCTCCGTGCTGGGAAAACAGGTTTTGCAGCTGTTTGAGCTAAGATTTCCAAGTTATTCACATAATGAAAACCTATACTTTGTTTCGGTGGAGTTCCCCATTCAAATGCATGTAACAGTGAGAAACGCACTGTCTTGGCGAAAGAAAGCGTTTTTGTACAACTTCATATAAATAGCTGTAACTTTTGATAGAAGACTCGGATACACATGTTTATGGCTTTATCTTATAGAACTCAAGGTTCCCGTGCTGGGAAAACAGGTTTTGCAGCTGTTTGAGCTAAGATTTCCAAGTTATTCACATAATGAAAACCTATACTTTGTTTCGGTGGAGTTCCCCATTCAAATGAATGTAACAGTGAGAAACGCACTGTCTTGGCGAAAGAAAGCGTTTTTGTACAACTTCATATGAATAGCTGTAACTTTTGATAGAAGACTCGGATACACATGTTTATGGCTTTATCTTATAGAGCTCAAGGTTCCCGTGCTGGGGAAAACAGGTTTTGCAGCTGTTTGAGCTAAGATTTCCAAGTTATTCACATAATGAAAACCTATACTTTGTTTCGGTGGAGTTCCCCATTCAAATGCATGTAACAGTGAGAAACGCACTGTCTTGGCGAAAGAAAGCGTTTTTGTACAACTTCATAGAAATAGCTGTAACTTTTGATAGAAGACTCAGACAAACATGTTTATGGCTTTATCTTATAGAACTCAAGGTTCCCGTGCTGGGAAAACAGGTTTTGCAGCTGTTTGAGCTAAGATTTCCAAGTTATTCACATAATGAAAACCTATACTTTGTTTCGGTCGAGTTCCCCATTCAAATGCATGTAACAGTGAGAAACGCACTGTCTTGGCGAAAGAAAGCTATTTTGTACAACTTCATATAAATAGCTGTAACTTTTGATAGAAGACTCGGATACACATGTTTATGGCTTTATCTTATAGAACTCAAGGTTCCCGTGCTGGGAAACCAGGTTTTGCAGCTGTTTGAGCTAAGATTTCCAAGTTATTCACATAATGAAAACCTATACTTTGTTTCAGTCGAGTTCCCCATTCAAATGAATGTAACAGTGAGAAACGCACTGTCTTGGCGAAAGAAAGCGTTTTTGTACAACTTCATATAAATAGCTGTAACTTTTGATAGAAGACTCAGACAAACATGTTTATGGCTTTATCTTATAGAACTCAAGGTCTCCGTGCTGGGAAAACAGGTTTTGCAGCTGTTTGAGCTAAGATTTCCAAGTTATTCACATAATGAAAACCTATACTTTGTTTCGGTGGAGTTCCCCATTCAAATGCATGTAACAGTGAGAAACGCACTGTCTTGGCGAAAGAAAGCGTTTTTGTACAACTTCATATGAATAGCTGTAACTTTTGATAGAAGACTCGGATACACATGTTTATGGCTTTATCTTATAGAGCTCAAGGTTCCCGTGCTGGGAAAACAGGTTTTGCAGCTGTTTGAGCTAAGATTTCCAAGTTATTCACATAATGAAAACCTATACTTTGTTTCGGTCGAGTTCCCCATTCAAATGCATGTAACAGTGAGAAACGCACTGTCTTGGCGAAAGAAAGCGTTTTTGTACAACTTCATATGAATAGCTGTAACTTTTGATAGAAGACTCGGATACACATGTTTATGGCTTTATCTTATAGAGCTCAAGGTTCCCGTGCTGGGAAAACAGGTTTTGCAGCTGTTTGAGCTAAGATTTCCAAGTTATTCACATAATGAAAACCTATACTTTGTTTCAGTCGAGTTCCCCATTCAAATGCATGTAACAGTGAGAAACGCACTGTCTTGGCGAAAGAAAGCGTTTTTGTACAACTTCATAGAAATAGCTGTAACTTTTGATAGAAGACTCGGATACACATGTTTATGGCTTTATCTTATAGAACTCAAGGTCTCCGTGCTGGGCAAACAGGTTTTGCAGCTGTTTGAGCTAAGATTTCCAAGTTATTCACATAATGAAAACCTATACTTTGTTTCGGTCGAGTTCCCCATTCAAATGCATGTAACAGTGAGAAACGCACTGTCTTGGCGAAAGAAAGCGTTTTTGTACAACTTCATATGAATAGCTGTAACTTTTGATAGAAGACTCGGATACACATGTTTATGGATTTATCTTATAGAACTCAAGGTTCCCGTGCTGGGAAAACAGGTTTTGCAGCTGTTTGAGCTAAGATTTCCAAGTTATTCACATAATGAAAACCTATACTTTGTTTCGGTCGAGTTCCCCATTCAAAATGCATGTAACAGTGAGAAACGCACTGTCTTGGCGAAAGAAAACGTTTTTGTACAACTTCATAGAAATAGCTGTAACTTTTGATAGAAGACTCGGATACACATGTTTATGGCTTTATCTTATAGAACTCAAGGTTCCCGTGCTGGGAAAACAGGTTTTGCAGCTGTTTGAGCTAAGATTTCCAAGTTATTCACATAATGAAAACCAATACTTTGTTTCGGTCGAGTTCCCCATTCAAATGCATGTAACAGTGAGAAACGCACTGTCTTGGCGAAAGAAAGCATTTTTGTACAACTTCATATAAATAGCTGTAACTTTTGATAGAAGACTCAGACAAACATGTTTATGGCCTTATATTATAGAACTCAAGGTCTCCATGCTGGGAAAACAGGTTTTGCAGCTGTTTGAGCTAAGATTTCCAAGTTATTCACATAATGAAAACTTATACTTTGTTTCGGTGGAGTTCCCCATTCAAATGCATGTAACAGTGAGAAACGCACTGTCTTGGCGAAAGAAAGCGTTTTTGTACAACTTCATATGAATAGCTGTAACTTTTGATAGAAGACTCGGATACACATGTTTATGGCTTTATCTTATAGAACTCAAGGTTCCCGTGCTGGGCAAACAGGTTTTGCAGCTGTTTGAGCTAAGATTTCCAAGTTATTCACATAATGAAACCTTATACTTTGTTTCGGTCGAGTTCCCCATTCAAATGCATGTAACAGTGAGAAACGCACTGTCTCGGCGAAAGAAAGCGTTTTTGTACAACTTCATAGAAATAGCTGTAACTTTTGATAGAAGACTCGGATACACATGTTTATGGCTTTATCTTATAGAACTCAAAGTCTCCGTGCTGGGCAAACAGGTTTTGCAGCTGTTTGAGCTAAGATTTCCAAGTTATTCACATAATGAAAACTTATACTTTGTTTCGGTCGAGTTCCCCATTCAAATGCATGTAACAGTGAGAAACGCACTGTCTTGGCGAAAGAAAGCGTTTTTGTACAACTTCATATAAATAGCTGTAACTTTTGATAGAAGACTCAGACAAACATGTTTATGGCCTCATATTATAGAACTCAAGGTCTCCGTGCTGGGCAAATAGGTTTTGCAGCTGTTTGAGCTAAGATTTCCAAGTTATTCACATAATGAAAACCTATACTTTGTTTCGGTCGAGTTCCCCATTCAAATGCATGTAACAGTGAGAAACGCACTGTCTTGGCGAAAGAAAGCGTTTTTGTACAACTTCATATGAATAGCTGTAACTTTTGATAGAAGACTCGGATACACATGTTTATGGCTTTATCTTATAGAACTCAAGGTTCCCGTGCTGGGAAAACAGGTTTTGCAGCTGTTTGAGCTAAGATTTCCAAGTTATTCACATAATGAAAACCTATACTTTGTTTCGGTCGAGTTCCCCATTCAAAATGCATGTAACAGTGAGAAACGCACTGTCTTGGCGAAAGAAAACGTTTTTGTACAACTTCATAGAAATAGCTGTAACTTTTGATAGAAGACTCAGACAAACATGTTTATGGCCTTATATTATAGAACTCAAGGTCTCCGTGCTGGGAAAACAGGTTTTGCAGCTGTTTGAGCTAAGATTTCCAAGTTATTCACATAATGAAACCTTATACTTTGTTTCGGTCGAGTTCCCCATTCAAATGCATGTAACAGTGAGAAACGCACTGTCTCGGCGAAAGAAAGCGTTTTTGTACAACTTCATAGAAATAGCTGTAACTTTTGATAGAAGACTCGGATACACATGTTTATGGCTTTATCTTATAGAACTCAAAGTCTCCGTGCTGGGCAAACAGGTTTTGCAGCTGTTTGAGCTAAGATTTCCAAGTTATTCAGATAATGAAAACTTATACTTTGTTTCGGTCGAGTTCCCCATTCAAATGCATGTAACAGTGAGAAACGCACTGTCTTGGCGAAAGAAAGCGTTTTTGTACAACTTCATATAAATAGCTGTAACTTTTGATAGAAGACTCAGACAAACATGTTTATGGCCTTATATTATAGAACTCAAGGTCTCCGTGCTGGGCAAATAGGTTTTGCAGCTGTTTGAGCTAAGATTTCCAAGTTATTCACATAATGAAAACCTATACTTTGTTTCGGTCGAGTTCCCCATTCAAAATGCATGTAACAGTGAGAAACGCACTGTCTTGGCGAAAGAAAGCGTTTTTGTACAACTTCATATAAATAGCTGTAACTTTTGATAGAAGACTCGGATACACATGTTTATGGCTTTATCTTATAGAACTCAAGGTTCCCGTGCAGGGCAAACAGGTTTTGCAGCTGTTTGAGCTAAGATTTCCAAGTTATTCACATAATGAAAACCTATACTTTGTTTCGGTCGAGTTCCCCATTCAAATGCATGTAACAGTGAGAAACGCACTGTCTTGGCGAAAGAAAGCGTTTTTGTACAACTTCATATAAATAGCTGTAACTTTTGATAGAAGACTCAGACAAACATGTTTATGGCTTTATCTTATAGAACTCAAGGTCTCCGTGCAGGGCAAACAGGTTTTGCAGCTGTTTGAGCTAAGATTTCCAAGTTATTCACATAATGAAAACCTATACTTTGTTTCGGTCGAGTTCCCCATTCAAAATGCATGTAACAGTGAGAAACGCACTGTCTTGGCGAAAGAAAACGTTTTTGTACAACTTCATAGAAATAGCTGTAACTTTTGATAGAAGACTCAGACAAACATGTTTATGGCCTTATATTATTGAACTCAAGGTCTCCGTGCTGGGAAAACAGGTTTTGCAGCTGTTTGAGCTAAGATTTCCAAGTTATTCACATAATGAAAACCTATACTTTGTTTCGGTCGAGTTCCCCATTCAAAATGCATGTAACAGTGAGAAACGCACTGTCTTGGCGAAAGAAAGCGTTTTTGTACAACTTCATAGAAATAGCTGTAACTTTTGATAGAAGACTCGGATACACATGTTTATGGCTTTATCTTATAGAACTCAAGGTCTCCGTGCTGGGCAAACAGGTTTTGCAGCTGTTTGAGCTAAGATTTCCAAGTTATTCACATAATGAAAACCTATACTTTGTTTCGGTCGAGTTCCCCATTCAAATGCATGTAACAGTGAGAAACGCACTGTCTTGGCGAAAGAAAGCGTTTTTGTACAACTTCATATAAATAGCTGTAACTTTTGATAGAAGACTCGGATATACATGTTTATGGCCTTATATTATAGAACTCAAGGTTCCCGTGCTGGGCAAACAGGTTTTGCAGCTGTTTGAGCTAAGATTTCCAAGTTATTCACATAATGAAAACCTACACTTTGTTTCGGTCGAGTTCCCCATTCAAATGCATGTAACAGTGAGAAACGCACTGTCTTGGCGAAAGAAAGCTATTTTGTACAACTTCATATAAATAGCTATAACTTTTGATAGAAGACTCAGACAAACATGTTTATGGCTTTATCTTATAGAACTCAAGGTCTCCGTGCAGGGCAAACAGGTTTTGCAGCTGTTTGAGCTAAGATTTCCAAGTTATTCACATAATGAAAACCTATACTTTGTTTCGGTCGAGTTCCCCATTCAAAATGCATGTAACAGTGAGAAACGCACTGTCTTGGCGAAAGAAAACGTTTTTGTACAACTTTATAGAAATAGCTGTAAATTTTGATAGAAGACTCAGACAAACATGTTTATGGCCTTATATTATAGAACTCAAGGTCTCCGTGCTGGGAAAACAGGTTTTGCAGCTGTTTGAGCTAAGATTTCCAAGTTATTCACATAATGAAAACCTATACTTTGTTTCGGTCGAGTTCCCCATTCAAATGCATGTAACAGTGAGAAACGCACTGTCTTGGCGAAAGAAAGCTATTTTGTAACAACTTCATATAAATAGCTGTAACTTTTAATAGAAGACTCAGACAAACATGTTTATGGCTTTATCTTATAGAACTCAAGGTCTCCGTGCTGGGAAAACAGGTTTTGCAGCTGTTTGAGCTAAGATTTCCAAGTTATTCACATAATGAAAACTTATACTTTGTTTCGGTCGAGTTCCCCATTCAAATGCATGTAACAGTGAGAAACGCACTGTCTTGGCGAAAGAAAGCGTTTTTGTACAACTTCATATGAATAGCTGTAACTTTTGATAGAAGATTCGGATACACATGTTTATGGCTTTATCTTATAGAACTCAAGGTCTCCGTGCAGGGCAAACAGGTTTTGCAGCTGTTTGAGCTAAGATTTCCAAGTTATTCACATAATGAAAACCTATACTTTGTTTCGGTCGAGTTCCCCATTCAAATGCATGTAACAGTGAGAAACGCACTGTCTTGGCGAAAGAAAGCTATTTTGTACAACTTCATAGAAATAGCTGTAACTTTTGATAGAAGACTCAGACAAACATGTTTATGGCTTTATCTTATAGAACTCAAGGTCTCCGTGCTGGGAAAACAGGTTTTGCAGCTGTTTGAGCTAAGATTTCCAAGTTATTCACATAATGAAAACCTATACTTTGTTTCGGTCGAGTTCCCCATTCAAATGCATGTAACAGTGAGAAACGCACTGTCTTGGCGAAAGAAAGCTATTTTGTACAACTTCATATAAATAGCTGTAACTTTTGATAGAAGACTCAGACAAACATGTTTATGGCTTTATCTTATAGAACTCAAGGTCTCCGTGCTGGGCAAACAGGTTTTGCAGCTGTTTGAGCTAAGATTTCCAAGTTATTCACATAATGAAAACCTATACTTTGTTTTGGTCGAGTTCCCCATTCAAAATGCATGTAACAGTGAGAAACGCACTGTCTTGGCGAAAGAAAACGTTTTTGTACAACTTCATAGAAATAGCTGTAACTTTTGATAGAAGACTCAGAGAAACATGTTTATGGCCTTATATTATAGAACTCAAGGTCTCCGTGCTGGGAAAACAGGTTTTGCAGCTGTTTGAGCTAAGATTTCCAAGTTATTCACATAATGAAAACCTATACTTTGTTTCGGTCGAGTTCCCCATTCAAATGCATGTAACAGTGAGAAACGCACTGTCTTGGCGAAAGAAAGCGTTTTTGTACAACTTCATATAAATAGCTGTAACTTTTGATAGAAGACTCGGATATACATGTTTATGGCCTTATATTATAGAACTCAAGGTTCCCGTGCTGGGCAAACAGGTTTTGCAGCTGTTTGAGCTAAGATTTCCAAGTTATTCACATAATGAAAACCTATACTTTGTTTCGGTCGAGTTCCCCATTCAAATGCATGTAACAGTGAGAAACGCACTGTCTTGGCGAAAGAAAGCTATTTTGTACAACTTCATATAAATAGCTGTAACTTTTGATAGAAGACTCAGACAAACATGTTTATGGCTTTATCTTATAGAACTCAAGGTCTCCGTGCTGGGAAAACAGGTTTTGCAGCTGTTTGAGCTAAGATTTCCAAGTTATTCACATAATGAAAACCTATACTTTGTTTCGGTCGAGTTCCCCATTCAAATGCATGTAACAGTGAGAAACGCACTGTCTTGGCGAAAGAAAGCGTTTTTGTACAACTTCATATAAATAGCTGTAACTGTTGATAGAAGACTCAAACAAACATGTTTATGGCTTTGTGTTATAGAAGTCAAGGTCTCTGTGCTGGGAAAACAGGTTTTGCAGCTGTTTGAGCTAAGATTTCCAAGTTATTCACATAATGAAAACTTATACTTTGTTTCGGTGGAGTTCCCCATTCAAATGCATGTAACAGTGAGAAACGCACTGTCTTGGCGAAAGAAAGCGTTTTTGTACAACTTCATAGAAATAGCTGTAACTTTTGATAGAAGACTCGGATACACATGTTTATGGCTTTATCTTATAGAACTCAAGGTCTCCGTGCTGGGCAAACAGGTTTTGCAGCTGTTTGAGCTAAGATTTCCAAGTTATTCACATAATGAAAACCTATACTTTGTTTCGGTCGAGTTCCCCATTCAAATGCATGTAACAGTGAGAAACGCACTGTCTTGGCGAAAGAAAGCGTTTTTGTACAACTTCATATAAATAGCTGTAACTTTTGATAGAAGACTCAGACAAACATGTTTATGGCCTTATATTATAGAACTCAAGGTCTCCGTGCTGGGCAAATAGGTTTTGCAGCTGTTTGAGCTAAGATTTCCAAGTTATTCACATAATGAAAACCTATACTTTGTTTCGGTCGAGTTCCCCATTCAAAATGCATGTAACAGTGAGAAACGCACTGTCTTGGCGAAAGAAAGCGTTTTTGTACAACTTCATAGAAATAGCTGTAACTTTTGATAGAAGACTCGGATACACATGTTTATGGCTTTATCTTATAGAACTCAAGGTTCCCGTGCTGGGCAAACAGGTTTTGCAGCTGTTTGAGCTAAGATTTCCAAGTTATTTACATAATGAAAACCTATACTTTGTTTCGGTCGAGTTCCCCATTCAAATGCATGTAACAGTGAGAAACGCACTGTCTTGGCGAAAGAAAGCGTTTTTGTACAACTTCATATAAATAGCTGTAACTTTTGATAGAAGACTCAGACAAACATGTTTATGGCTTTATCTTATAGAACTCAAGGTCTCCGTGCTGGGAAAACAGGTTTTGCAGCTGTTTGAGCTAAGATTTCCAAGTTATTCACATAATGAAAACCTATACTTTGTTTCGGTCGAGTTCCCCATTCAAAATGCATGTAACAGTGAGAAACGCACTGTCTTGGCGAAAGAAAACGTTTTTGTACAACTTCATATAAATAGCTGTAACTTTTGATAGAAGACTCAGACAAACATGTTTATGGCCTTATATTATAGAACTCAAGGTCTCCGTGCTGGGAAAACAGGTTTTGCAGCTGTTTGAGCTAAGATTTCCAAGTTATTCACATAATGAAACCTTATACTTTGTTTCGGTGGAGTTCCCCATTCAAATGCATGTAACAGTGAGAAACGCACTGTCTTGGCGAAAGAAAGCGTTTTTGTACAACTTCATATGAATAGCTGTAACTTTTGATAGAAGACTCGGATACACATGTTTATGGCTTTATCTTATAGAACTCAAGGTTCCCGTGCTGGGCAAACAGGTTTTGCAGCTGTTTGAGCTAAGATTTCCAAGTTATTCACATAATGAAAACCTATACTTTGTTTCGGTCGAGTTCCCCATTCAAATGCATGTAACAGTGAGAAACACACTGTCTTGGCGAAAGAAAGCGTTTTTGTACAACTTCATATAAATAGCTGTAACTTTTGATAGAAGACTCAGACAAACATGTTTATGGCTTTATCTTATAGAACTCAAAGTCTCCGTGCTGGGCAAACAGGTTTTGCAGCTGTTTGAGCTAAGATTTCCAAGTTATTCACATAATGAAAACCTATACTTTGTTTCGGTCGAGTTCCCCATTCAAAATACATGTAACAGTGAGAAACGCACTGTCTTGGCGAAAGAAAACGTTTTTGTACAACTTCATAGAAATAGCTGTAACTTTTGATAGAAGACTCAGACAAACATGTTTATGGCCTCATATTATAGAACTCAACGTCTCCGTGCTGGGCAAATAGGTTTTGCAGCTGTTTGAGCTAAGATTTCCAAGTTATTCACATAATGAAAACCTATACTTTGTTTCGGTCGAGTTCCCCATTCAAATGCATGTAACAGTGAGAAACGCACTGTCTTGGCGAAAGAAAGCGTTTTTGTACAACTTCATATGAATAGCTGTAACTTTTGATAGAAGACTCGGATACACATGTTTATGGCTTTATCTTATAGAACTCAAGGTCTCCGTGCTGGGAAAACAGGTTTTGCAGCTGTTTGAGCTAAGATTTCCAAGTTATTCACATAATGAAACCTTATACTTTGTTTCGGTCGAGTTCCCCATTCAAATGCATGTAACAGTGAGAAACGCACTGTCTTGGCGAAAGAAAACGTTTTTGTACAACTTCATAGAAATAGCTGTAACTTTTGATAGAAGACTCGGATACACATGTTTATGGCTTTATCTTATAGAACTCAAGGTCTCCGTGCTGGGCAAACAGGTTTTGCAGCTGTTTGAGCTAAGATTTCCAAGTTATTCACATAATGAAAACCTATACTTTGTTTCGGTCGAGTTCCCCATTCAAATGCATGTAACAGTGAGAAACGCACTGTCTTGGCGAAAGAAAGCGTTTTTGTACAACTTCATATGAATAGCTGTAACTTTTGATAGAAGACTCGGATACACATGTTTATGGCTTTATCTTATAGAACTCAAGGTTCCCGTGCTGGGAAAACAGGTTTTGCAGCTGTTTGAGCTAAGATTTCCAAGTTATTCACATAATGAAAACCTATACTTTGTTTCGGTCGAGTTCCCCATTCAAAATGCATGTAACAGTGAGAAACGCACTGTCTTGGCGAAAGAAAACGTTTTTGTACAACTTCATAGAAATAGCTGTAACTTTTGTTAGAAGACTCAGACAAACATGTTTATGGCTTTATCTTATAGAACTCAAAGTCTCCGTGCTGGGCAAACAGGTTTTGCAGCTGTTTGAGCTAAGATTTCCAAGTTATTCACATAATGAAAACCTATACTTTGTTTCGGTCGAGTTCCCCATTCAAAATACATGTAACAGTGAGAAACGCACTGTCTTGGCGAAAGAAAACGTTTTTGTACAACTTCATAGAAATAGCTGTAACTTTTGATAGAAGACTCAGACAAACATGTTTATGGCCTCATATTATAGAACTCAAGGTCTCCGTGCTGGGCAAATAGGTTTTGCAGCTGTTTGAGCTAAGATTTCCAAGTTATTCACATAATGAAAACCTATACTTTGTTTCGGTCGAGTTCCCCATTCAAATGCATGTAACAGTGAGAAACGCACTGTCTTGGCGAAAGAAAGCGTTTTTGTACAACTTCATATGAATAGCTGTAACTTTTGATAGAAGACTCGGATACACATGTTTATGGCTTTATCTTATACAACTCAAGGTCTCCGTGCTGGGAAAACAGGTTTTGCAGCTGTTTGAGCTAAGATTTCCAAGTTATTCACATAATGAAAACCTATACTTTGTTTCGGTCGAGTTCCCCATTCAAATGCATGTAACAGTGAGAAACGCACTGTCTTGGCGAAAGAAAACGTTTTTGTACAACTTCATAGAAATAGCTGTAACTTTTGATAGAAGACTCAGACAAACATGTTTATGGCCTTATATTATAGAACTCAAGGTCTCCGTGCTGGGAAAACAGGTTTTGCAGCTGTTTGAGCTAAGATTTCCAAGTTATTCACATAATGAAACCTTATACTTTGTTTCGGTCGAGTTCCCCATTCAAATGCATGTAACAGTGAGAAACGCACTGTCTCGGCGAAAGAAAGCGTTTTTGTAAAACTTCATAGAAATAGCTGTAACTTTTGATAGAAGACTCGGATACACGTGTTTATGGCTTTATCTTATAGAACTCAAAGTCTCCGTGCTGGGCAAACAGGTTTTGCAGCTGTTTGAGCTAAGATTTCCAAGTTATTCACATAATGAAAACCTATACTTTGTTTCGGTCGAGTTCCCCATTCAAATGCATGTAACAGTGAGAAACGCACTGTCTTGGCGAAAGAAAGCGTTTTTGTACAACTTCATATAAATAGCTGTAACTTTTGATAGAAGACTCAGACAAACATGTTTATGGCCTTATATTATAGAACTCAAGGTCTCCGTGCTGGGCAAATAGGTTTTGCAGCTGTTTGAGCTAAGATTTCCAAGTTATTCACATAATGAAAACCTATACTTTGTTTCGGTCGAGTTCCCCATTCAAAATGCATGTAACAGTGAGAAACGCACTGTCTTGGCGAAAGAAAGCGTTTTTGTACAACTTCATATGAATAGCTGTAACTTTTGATAGAAGACTCGGATACACATGTTTATGGCTTTATCTTATAGAACTCAAGGTTCCCGTGCTGGGCAAACAGGTTTTGCAGCTGTTTGAGCTAAGATTTCCAAGTTATTCACATAATGAAAACCTATACTTTGTTTCGGTCGAGTTCCCCATTCAAATGCATGTAACAGTGAGAAACACACTGTCTTGGCGAAAGAAAGCGTTTTTGTACAACTTCATATAAATAGCTGTAACTTTTGATAGAAGACTCAGACAAACATGTTTATGGCTTTATCTTATAGAACTCAAAGTCTCCGTGCTGGGCAAACAGGTTTTGCAGCTGTTTGAGCTAAGATTTCCAAGTTATTCACATAATGAAAACCTATACTTTGTTTCGGTCGAGTTCCCCATTCAAATGCATGTAACAGTGAGAAACGCACTGTCTTGGCGAAAGAAAGCGTTTTTGTACAACTTCATAGAAATAGCTGTAACTTTTGATAGAAGACTCAGACAAACATGTTTATGGCCTTATATTATAGAACTCAAGGTCTCCATGCTGGGAAAACAGGTTTTGCAGCTGTTTGAGCTAAGATTTCCAAGTTATTCACATAATGAAAACTTATACTTTGTTTCGGTGGAGTTCCCCATTCAAATGCATGTAACAGTGAGAAACGCACTGTCTTGGCGAAAGAAAGCGTTTTTGTACAACTTCATATGAATAGCTGTAACTTTTGATAGAAGACTCGGATACACATGTTTATGGCTTTATCTTATAGAACTCAAGGTTCCCGTGCTGGGCAAACAGGTTTTGCAGCTGTTTGAGCTAAGATTTCCAAGTTATTCACATAATGAAAACCTATACTTTGTTTCGGTTGAGTTCCCCATTCAAATGCATGTAACAGTGAGAAACGCACTGTCTTGGCGAAAGAAAGCGTTTTTGTACAACTTCATATAAATAGCTGTAACTTTTGATAGAAGACTCAGACAAACATGTTTATGGCTTTATCTTATAGAACTCAAAGTCTCCGTGCTGGGCAAACAGGTTTTGCAGCTGTTTGAGCTAAGTTTTCCAAGTTATTCACATAATGAAAACCTATACTTTGTTTCGGTCGAGTTCCCCATTCAAAATACATGTAACAGTGAGAAACGCACTGTCTTGGCGAAAGAAAACGTTTTTGTACAACTTCATAGAAATAGCTGTAACTTTTGATAGAAGACTCAGACAAACATGTTTATGGCCTCATATTATAGAACTCAAGGTCTCCGTGCTGGGCAAATAGGTTTTGCAGCTGTTTGAGCTAAGATTTCCAAGTTATTCACATAATGAAAACCTATACTTTGTTTCGGTCGAGTTCCCCATTCAAATGCATGTAACAGTGAGAAACGCACTGTCTTGGCGAAAGAAAGCGTTTTTGTACAACTTCATATGAATAGCTGTAACTTTTGATAGAAGACTCGGATACACATGTTTATGGCTTTATCTTATAGAACTCAAGGTCTCCGTGCTGGGAAAACAGGTTTTGCAGCTGTTTGAGCTAAGATTTCCAAGTTATTCACATAATGAAACCTTATACTTTGTTTCGGTCGAGTTCCCCATTCAAATGCATGTAACAGTGAGAAACGCACTGTCTTGGCGAAAGAAAGCGTTTTTGTACAACTTCATAGAAATAGCTGTAACTTTTGATAGAAGACTCGGATACACATGTTTATGGCTTTATCTTATAGAACTCAAGGTCTCCGTGCTGGGCAAACAGGTTTTGCAGCTGTTTGAGCTAAGATTTCCAAGTTATTCACATAATGAAAACCTATACTTTGTTTCGGTCGAGTTCCCCATTCAAATGCATGTAACAGTGAGAAACGCACTGTCTTGGCGAAAGAAAGCGTTTTTGTACAACTTCATATGAATAGCTGTAACTTTTGATAGAAGACTCGGATACACATGTTTATGGCTTTATCTTATAGAACTCAAGGTTCCCGTGCTGGGAAAACAGGTTTTGCAGCTGTTTGAGCTAAGATTTCCAAGTTATTCACATAATGAAAACCTATACTTTGTTTCGGTCGAGTTCCCCATTCAAAATGCATGTAACAGTGAGAAACGCACTGTCTTGGCGAAAGAAAACGTTTTTGTACAACTTCATAGAAATAGCTGTAACTTTTGATAGAAGACTCGGATACACATGTTTATGGCTTTATCTTATAGAACTCAAGGTTCCCGTGCTGGGAAAACAGGTTTTGCAGCTGTTTGAGCTAAGATTTCCAAGTTATTCACATAATGAAAACCAATACTTTGTTTCGGTCGAGTTCCCCATTCAAATGCATGTAACAGTGAGAAACGCACTGTCTTGGCGAAAGAAAGCATTTTTGTACAACTTCATATAAATAGCTGTAACTTTTGATAGAAGACTCAGACAAACATGTTTATGGCCTTATATTATAGAACTCAAGGTCTCCATGCTGGGAAAACAGGTTTTGCAGCTGTTTGAGCTAAGATTTCCAAGTTATTCACATAATGAAAACTTATACTTTGTTTCGGTGGAGTTCCCCATTCAAATGCATGTAACAGTGAGAAACGCACTGTCTTGGCGAAAGAAAGCGTTTTTGTACAACTTCATATGAATAGCTGTAACTTTTGATAGAAGACTCGGATACACATGTTTATGGCTTTATCTTATAGAACTCAAGGTTCCCGTGCTGGGCAAACAGGTTTTGCAGCTGTTTGAGCTAAGATTTCCAAGTTATTCACATAATGAAACCTTATACTTTGTTTCGGTCGAGTTCCCCATTCAAATGCATGTAACAGTGAGAAACGCACTGTCTCGGCGAAAGAAAGCGTTTTTGTACAACTTCATAGAAATAGCTGTAACTTTTGATAGAAGACTCGGATACACATGTTTATGGCTTTATCTTATAGAACTCAAAGTCTCCGTGCTGGGCAAACAGGTTTTGCAGCTGTTTGAGCTAAGATTTCCAAGTTATTCACATAATGAAAACTTATACTTTGTTTCGGTCGAGTTCCCCATTCAAATGCATGTAACAGTGAGAAACGCACTGTCTTGGCGAAAGAAAGCGTTTTTGTACAACTTCATATAAATAGCTGTAACTTTTGATAGAAGACTCAGACAAACATGTTTATGGCCTTATATTATAGAACTCAAGGTCTCCGTGCTGGGCAAATAGGTTTTGCAGCTGTTTGAGCTAAGATTTCCAAGTTATTCACATAATGAAAACCTATACTTTGTTTCGGTCGAGTTCCCCATTCAAAATGCATGTAACAGTGAGAAACGCACTGTCTTGGCGAAAGAAAGCGTTTTTGTACAACTTCATATAAATAGCTGTAACTTTTGATAGAAGACTCGGATACACATGTTTATGGCTTTATCTTATAGAACTCAAGGTTCCCGTGCTGGGCAAACAGGTTTTGCAGCTGTTTGAGCTAAGATTTCCAAGTTATTCACATAATGAAAACCTATACTTTGTTTCGGTCGAGTTCCCCATTCAAATGCATGTAACAGTGAGAAACGCACTGTCTTGGCGAAAGAAAGCGTTTTTGTACAACTTCATATAAATAGCTGTAACTTTTGATAGAAGACTCAGACAAACATGTTTATGGCCTCATATTATAGAACTCAAGGTCTCCGTGCTGGGCAAATAGGTTTTGCAGCTGTTTGAGCTAAGATTTCCAAGTTATTCACATAATGAAAACCTATACTTTGTTTCGGTCGAGTTCCCCATTCAAATGCATGTAACAGTGAGAAACGCACTGTCTTGGCGAAAGAAAGCGTTTTTGTACAACTTCATATGAATAGCTGTAACTTTTGATAGAAGACTCGGATACACATGTTTATGGCTTTATCTTATAGAACTCAAGGTCTCCGTGCTGGGAAAACAGGTTTTGCAGCTGTTTGAGCTAAGATTTCCAAGTTATTCACATAATGAAACCTTATACTTTGTTTCGGTCGAGTTCCCCATTCAAATGCATGTAACAGTGAGAAACGCACTGTCTTGGCGAAAGAAAGCGTTTTTGTACAACTTCATAGAAATAGCTGTAACTTTTGATAGAAGACTCGGATACACATGTTTATGGCTTTATCTTATAGAACTCAAGGTCTCCGTGCTGGGCAAACAGGTTTTGCAGCTGTTTGAGCTAAGATTTCCAAGTTATTCACATAATGAAAACCTATACTTTGTTTCGGTCGAGTTCCCCATTCAAATGCATGTAACAGTGAGAAACGCACTGTCTTGGCGAAAGAAAGCGTTTTTGTACAACTTCATATGAATAGCTGTAACTTTTGATAGAAGACTCGGATACACATGTTTATGGATTTATCTTATAGAACTCAAGGTTCCCGTGCTGGGAAAACAGGTTTTGCAGCTGTTTGAGCTAAGATTTCCAAGTTATTCACATAATGAAAACCTATACTTTGTTTCGGTCGAGTTCCCCATTCAAAATGCATGTAACAGTGAGAAACGCACTGTCTTGGCGAAAGAAAACGTTTTTGTACAACTTCATAGAAATAGCTGTAACTTTTGATAGAAGACTCGGATACACATGTTTATGGCTTTATCTTATAGAACTCAAGGTTCCCGTGCTGGGAAAACAGGTTTTGCAGCTGTTTGAGCTAAGATTTCCAAGTTATTCACATAATGAAAACCAATACTTTGTTTCGGTCGAGTTCCCCATTCAAATGCATGTAACAGTGAGAAACGCACTGTCTTGGCGAAAGAAAGCATTTTTGTACAACTTCATATAAATAGCTGTAACTTTTGATAGAAGACTCAGACAAACATGTTTATGGCCTTATATTATAGAACTCAAGGTCTCCATGCTGGGAAAACAGGTTTTGCAGCTGTTTGAGCTAAGATTTCCAAGTTATTCACATAATGAAAACTTATACTTTGTTTCGGTGGAGTTCCCCATTCAAATGCATGTAACAGTGAGAAACGCACTGTCTTGGCGAAAGAAAGCGTTTTTGTACAACTTCATATGAATAGCTGTAACTTTTGATAGAAGACTCGGATACACATGTTTATGGCTTTATCTTATAGAACTCAAGGTTCCCGTGCTGGGCAAACAGGTTTTGCAGCTGTTTGAGCTAAGATTTCCAAGTTATTCACATAATGAAACCTTATACTTTGTTTCGGTCGAGTTCCCCATTCAAATGCATGTAACAGTGAGAAACGCACTGTCTCGGCGAAAGAAAGCGTTTTTGTACAACTTCATAGAAATAGCTGTAACTTTTGATAGAAGACTCGGATACACATGTTTATGGCTTTATCTTATAGAACTCAAAGTCTCCGTGCTGGGCAAACAGGTTTTGCAGCTGTTTGAGCTAAGATTTCCAAGTTATTCACATAATGAAAACTTATACTTTGTTTCGGTCGAGTTCCCCATTCAAATGCATGTAACAGTGAGAAACGCACTGTCTTGGCGAAAGAAAGCGTTTTTGTACAACTTCATATAAATAGCTGTAACTTTTGATAGAAGACTCAGACAAACATGTTTATGGCCTCATATTATAGAACTCAAGGTCTCCGTGCTGGGCAAATAGGTTTTGCAGCTGTTTGAGCTAAGATTTCCAAGTTATTCACATAATGAAAACCTATACTTTGTTTCGGTCGAGTTCCCCATTCAAATGCATGTAACAGTGAGAAACGCACTGTCTTGGCGAAAGAAAGCGTTTTTGTACAACTTCATATGAATAGCTGTAACTTTTGATAGAAGACTCGGATACACATGTTTATGGCTTTATCTTATAGAACTCAAGGTTCCCGTGCTGGGAAAACAGGTTTTGCAGCTGTTTGAGCTAAGATTTCCAAGTTATTCACATAATGAAAACCTATACTTTGTTTCGGTCGAGTTCCCCATTCAAAATGCATGTAACAGTGAGAAACGCACTGTCTTGGCGAAAGAAAACGTTTTTGTACAACTTCATAGAAATAGCTGTAACTTTTGATAGAAGACTCAGACAAACATGTTTATGGCCTTATATTATAGAACTCAAGGTCTCCGTGCTGGGAAAACAGGTTTTGCAGCTGTTTGAGCTAAGATTTCCAAGTTATTCACATAATGAAACCTTATACTTTGTTTCGGTCGAGTTCCCCATTCAAATGCATGTAACAGTGAGAAACGCACTGTCTCGGCGAAAGAAAGCGTTTTTGTACAACTTCATAGAAATAGCTGTAACTTTTGATAGAAGACTCGGATACACATGTTTATGGCTTTATCTTATAGAACTCAAAGTCTCCGTGCTGGGCAAACAGGTTTTGCAGCTGTTTGAGCTAAGATTTCCAAGTTATTCAGATAATGAAAACTTATACTTTGTTTCGGTCGAGTTCCCCATTCAAATGCATGTAACAGTGAGAAACGCACTGTCTTGGCGAAAGAAAGCGTTTTTGTACAACTTCATATAAATAGCTGTAACTTTTGATAGAAGACTCAGACAAACATGTTTATGGCCTTATATTATAGAACTCAAGGTCTCCGTGCTGGGCAAATAGGTTTTGCAGCTGTTTGAGCTAAGATTTCCAAGTTATTCACATAATGAAAACCTATACTTTGTTTCGGTCGAGTTCCCCATTCAAAATGCATGTAACAGTGAGAAACGCACTGTCTTGGCGAAAGAAAGCGTTTTTGTACAACTTCATATAAATAGCTGTAACTTTTGATAGAAGACTCGGATACACATGTTTATGGCTTTATCTTATAGAACTCAAGGTTCCCGTGCTGGGCAAACAGGTTTTGCAGCTGTTTGAGCTAAGATTTCCAAGTTATTCACATAATGAAAACCTATACTTTGTTTCGGTCGAGTTCCCCATTCAAATGCATGTAACAGTGAGAAACGCACTGTCTTGGCGAAAGAAAGCGTTTTTGTACAACTTCATATAAATAGCTGTAACTTTTGATAGAAGACTCAGACAAACATGTTTATGGCTTTATCTTATAGAACTCAAGGTCTCCGTGCAGGGCAAACAGGTTTTGCAGCTGTTTGAGCTAAGATTTCCAAGTTATTCACATAATGAAAACCTATACTTTGTTTCGGTCGAGTTCCCCATTCAAAATGCATGTAACAGTGAGAAACGCACTGTCTTGGCGAAAGAAAACGTTTTTGTACAACTTCATAGAAATAGCTGTAACTTTTGATAGAAGACTCAGACAAACATGTTTATGGCCTTATATTATTGAACTCAAGGTCTCCGTGCTGGGAAAACAGGTTTTGCAGCTGTTTGAGCTAAGATTTCCAAGTTATTCACATAATGAAAACCTATACTTTGTTTCGGTCGAGTTCCCCATTCAAAATGCATGTAACAGTGAGAAACGCACTGTCTTGGCGAAAGAAAGCGTTTTTGTACAACTTCATAGAAATAGCTGTAACTTTTGATAGAAGACTCGGATACACATGTTTATGGCTTTATCTTATAGAACTCAAGGTCTCCGTGCTGGGCAAACAGGTTTTGCAGCTGTTTGAGCTAAGATTTCCAAGTTATTCACATAATGAAAACCTATACTTTGTTTCGGTCGAGTTCCCCATTCAAATGCATGTAACAGTGAGAAACGCACTGTCTTGGCGAAAGAAAGCGTTTTTGTACAACTTCATATAAATAGCTGTAACTTTTGATAGAAGACTCGGATATACATGTTTATGGCCTTATATTATAGAACTCAAGGTTCCCGTGCTGGGCAAACAGGTTTTGCAGCTGTTTGAGCTAAGATTTCCAAGTTATTCACATAATGAAAACCTACACTTTGTTTCGGTCGAGTTCCCCATTCAAATGCATGTAACAGTGAGAAACGCACTGTCTTGGCGAAAGAAAGCTATTTTGTACAACTTCATATAAATAGCTATAACTTTTGATAGAAGACTCAGACAAACATGTTTATGGCTTTATCTTATAGAACTCAAGGTCTCCGTGCAGGGCAAACAGGTTTTGCAGCTGTTTGAGCTAAGATTTCCAAGTTATTCACATAATGAAAACCTATACTTTGTTTCGGTCGAGTTCCCCATTCAAAATGCATGTAACAGTGAGAAACGCACTGTCTTGGCGAAAGAAAACGTTTTTGTACAACTTTATAGAAATAGCTGTAAATTTTGATAGAAGACTCAGACAAACATGTTTATGGCCTTATATTATAGAACTCAAGGTCTCCGTGCTGGGAAAACAGGTTTTGCAGCTGTTTGAGCTAAGATTTCCAAGTTATTCACATAATGAAAACCTATACTTTGTTTCGGTCGAGTTCCCCATTCAAATGCATGTAACAGTGAGAAACGCACTGTCTTGGCGAAAGAAAGCTATTTTGTAACAACTTCATATAAATAGCTGTAACTTTTAATAGAAGACTCAGACAAACATGTTTATGGCTTTATCTTATAGAACTCAAGGTCTCCGTGCTGGGAAAACAGGTTTTGCAGCTGTTTGAGCTAAGATTTCCAAGTTATTCACATAATGAAAACTTATACTTTGTTTCGGTCGAGTTCCCCATTCAAATGCATGTAACAGTGAGAAACGCACTGTCTTGGCGAAAGAAAGCGTTTTTGTACAACTTCATATGAATAGCTGTAACTTTTGATAGAAGATTCGGATACACATGTTTATGGCTTTATCTTATAGAACTCAAGGTCTCCGTGCAGGGCAAACAGGTTTTGCAGCTGTTTGAGCTAAGATTTCCAAGTTATTCACATAATGAAAACCTATACTTTGTTTCGGTCGAGTTCCCCATTCAAATGCATGTAACAGTGAGAAACGCACTGTCTTGGCGAAAGAAAGCTATTTTGTACAACTTCATAGAAATAGCTGTAACTTTTGATAGAAGACTCAGACAAACATGTTTATGGCTTTATCTTATAGAACTCAAGGTCTCCGTGCTGGGAAAACAGGTTTTGCAGCTGTTTGAGCTAAGATTTCCAAGTTATTCACATAATGAAAACCTATACTTTGTTTCGGTCGAGTTCCCCATTCAAATGCATGTAACAGTGAGAAACGCACTGTCTTGGCGAAAGAAAGCTATTTTGTACAACTTCATATAAATAGCTGTAACTTTTGATAGAAGACTCAGACAAACATGTTTATGGCTTTATCTTATAGAACTCAAGGTCTCCGTGCTGGGCAAACAGGTTTTGCAGCTGTTTGAGCTAAGATTTCCAAGTTATTCACATAATGAAAACCTATACTTTGTTTTGGTCGAGTTCCCCATTCAAAATGCATGTAACAGTGAGAAACGCACTGTCTTGGCGAAAGAAAACGTTTTTGTACAACTTCATAGAAATAGCTGTAACTTTTGATAGAAGACTCAGAGAAACATGTTTATGGCCTTATATTATAGAACTCAAGGTCTCCGTGCTGGGAAAACAGGTTTTGCAGCTGTTTGAGCTAAGATTTCCAAGTTATTCACATAATGAAAACCTATACTTTGTTTCGGTCGAGTTCCCCATTCAAATGCATGTAACAGTGAGAAACGCACTGTCTTGGCGAAAGAAAGCGTTTTTGTACAACTTCATATAAATAGCTGTAACTTTTGATAGAAGACTCGGATATACATGTTTATGGCCTTATATTATAGAACTCAAGGTTCCCGTGCTGGGCAAACAGGTTTTGCAGCTGTTTGAGCTAAGATTTCCAAGTTATTCACATAATGAAAACCTATACTTTGTTTCGGTCGAGTTCCCCATTCAAATGCATGTAACAGTGAGAAACGCACTGTCTTGGCGAAAGAAAGCTATTTTGTACAACTTCATATAAATAGCTGTAACTTTTGATAGAAGACTCAGACAAACATGTTTATGGCTTTATCTTATAGAACTCAAGGTCTCCGTGCTGGGAAAACAGGTTTTGCAGCTGTTTGAGCTAAGATTTCCAAGTTATTCACATAATGAAAACCTATACTTTGTTTCGGTCGAGTTCCCCATTCAAATGCATGTAACAGTGAGAAACGCACTGTCTTGGCGAAAGAAAGCGTTTTTGTACAACTTCATATAAATAGCTGTAACTGTTGATAGAAGACTCAAACAAACATGTTTATGGCTTTGTGTTATAGAAGTCAAGGTCTCTGTGCTGGGAAAACAGGTTTTGCAGCTGTTTGAGCTAAGATTTCCAAGTTATTCACATAATGAAAACTTATACTTTGTTTCGGTGGAGTTCCCCATTCAAATGCATGTAACAGTGAGAAACGCACTGTCTTGGCGAAAGAAAGCGTTTTTGTACAACTTCATAGAAATAGCTGTAACTTTTGATAGAAGACTCGGATACACATGTTTATGGCTTTATCTTATAGAACTCAAGGTCTCCGTGCTGGGCAAACAGGTTTTGCAGCTGTTTGAGCTAAGATTTCCAAGTTATTCACATAATGAAAACCTATACTTTGTTTCGGTCGAGTTCCCCATTCAAATGCATGTAACAGTGAGAAACGCACTGTCTTGGCGAAAGAAAGCGTTTTTGTACAACTTCATATAAATAGCTGTAACTTTTGATAGAAGACTCAGACAAACATGTTTATGGCCTTATATTATAGAACTCAAGGTCTCCGTGCTGGGCAAATAGGTTTTGCAGCTGTTTGAGCTAAGATTTCCAAGTTATTCACATAATGAAAACCTATACTTTGTTTCGGTCGAGTTCCCCATTCAAAATGCATGTAACAGTGAGAAACGCACTGTCTTGGCGAAAGAAAGCGTTTTTGTACAACTTCATAGAAATAGCTGTAACTTTTGATAGAAGACTCGGATACACATGTTTATGGCTTTATCTTATAGAACTCAAGGTTCCCGTGCTGGGCAAACAGGTTTTGCAGCTGTTTGAGCTAAGATTTCCAAGTTATTTACATAATGAAAACCTATACTTTGTTTCGGTCGAGTTCCCCATTCAAATGCATGTAACAGTGAGAAACGCACTGTCTTGGCGAAAGAAAGCGTTTTTGTACAACTTCATATAAATAGCTGTAACTTTTGATAGAAGACTCAGACAAACATGTTTATGGCTTTATCTTATAGAACTCAAGGTCTCCGTGCTGGGAAAACAGGTTTTGCAGCTGTTTGAGCTAAGATTTCCAAGTTATTCACATAATGAAAACCTATACTTTGTTTCGGTCGAGTTCCCCATTCAAAATGCATGTAACAGTGAGAAACGCACTGTCTTGGCGAAAGAAAACGTTTTTGTACAACTTCATATAAATAGCTGTAACTTTTGATAGAAGACTCAGACAAACATGTTTATGGCCTTATATTATAGAACTCAAGGTCTCCGTGCTGGGAAAACAGGTTTTGCAGCTGTTTGAGCTAAGATTTCCAAGTTATTCACATAATGAAACCTTATACTTTGTTTCGGTGGAGTTCCCCATTCAAATGCATGTAACAGTGAGAAACGCACTGTCTTGGCGAAAGAAAGCGTTTTTGTACAACTTCATATGAATAGCTGTAACTTTTGATAGAAGACTCGGATACACATGTTTATGGCTTTATCTTATAGAACTCAAGGTTCCCGTGCTGGGCAAACAGGTTTTGCAGCTGTTTGAGCTAAGATTTCCAAGTTATTCACATAATGAAAACCTATACTTTGTTTCGGTCGAGTTCCCCATTCAAATGCATGTAACAGTGAGAAACACACTGTCTTGGCGAAAGAAAGCGTTTTTGTACAACTTCATATAAATAGCTGTAACTTTTGATAGAAGACTCAGACAAACATGTTTATGGCTTTATCTTATAGAACTCAAAGTCTCCGTGCTGGGCAAACAGGTTTTGCAGCTGTTTGAGCTAAGATTTCCAAGTTATTCACATAATGAAAACCTATACTTTGTTTCGGTCGAGTTCCCCATTCAAAATACATGTAACAGTGAGAAACGCACTGTCTTGGCGAAAGAAAACGTTTTTGTACAACTTCATAGAAATAGCTGTAACTTTTGATAGAAGACTCAGACAAACATGTTTATGGCCTCATATTATAGAACTCAACGTCTCCGTGCTGGGCAAATAGGTTTTGCAGCTGTTTGAGCTAAGATTTCCAAGTTATTCACATAATGAAAACCTATACTTTGTTTCGGTCGAGTTCCCCATTCAAATGCATGTAACAGTGAGAAACGCACTGTCTTGGCGAAAGAAAGCGTTTTTGTACAACTTCATATGAATAGCTGTAACTTTTGATAGAAGACTCGGATACACATGTTTATGGCTTTATCTTATAGAACTCAAGGTCTCCGTGCTGGGAAAACAGGTTTTGCAGCTGTTTGAGCTAAGATTTCCAAGTTATTCACATAATGAAACCTTATACTTTGTTTCGGTCGAGTTCCCCATTCAAATGCATGTAACAGTGAGAAACGCACTGTCTTGGCGAAAGAAAACGTTTTTGTACAACTTCATAGAAATAGCTGTAACTTTTGATAGAAGACTCGGATACACATGTTTATGGCTTTATCTTATAGAACTCAAGGTCTCCGTGCTGGGCAAACAGGTTTTGCAGCTGTTTGAGCTAAGATTTCCAAGTTATTCACATAATGAAAACCTATACTTTGTTTCGGTCGAGTTCCCCATTCAAATGCATGTAACAGTGAGAAACGCACTGTCTTGGCGAAAGAAAGCGTTTTTGTACAACTTCATATGAATAGCTGTAACTTTTGATAGAAGACTCGGATACACATGTTTATGGCTTTATCTTATAGAACTCAAGGTTCCCGTGCTGGGAAAACAGGTTTTGCAGCTGTTTGAGCTAAGATTTCCAAGTTATTCACATAATGAAAACCTATACTTTGTTTCGGTCGAGTTCCCCATTCAAAATGCATGTAACAGTGAGAAACGCACTGTCTTGGCGAAAGAAAACGTTTTTGTACAACTTCATAGAAATAGCTGTAACTTTTGTTAGAAGACTCAGACAAACATGTTTATGGCTTTATCTTATAGAACTCAAAGTCTCCGTGCTGGGCAAACAGGTTTTGCAGCTGTTTGAGCTAAGATTTCCAAGTTATTCACATAATGAAAACCTATACTTTGTTTCGGTCGAGTTCCCCATTCAAAATACATGTAACAGTGAGAAACGCACTGTCTTGGCGAAAGAAAACGTTTTTGTACAACTTCATAGAAATAGCTGTAACTTTTGATAGAAGACTCAGACAAACATGTTTATGGCCTCATATTATAGAACTCAAGGTCTCCGTGCTGGGCAAATAGGTTTTGCAGCTGTTTGAGCTAAGATTTCCAAGTTATTCACATAATGAAAACCTATACTTTGTTTCGGTCGAGTTCCCCATTCAAATGCATGTAACAGTGAGAAACGCACTGTCTTGGCGAAAGAAAGCGTTTTTGTACAACTTCATATGAATAGCTGTAACTTTTGATAGAAGACTCGGATACACATGTTTATGGCTTTATCTTATACAACTCAAGGTCTCCGTGCTGGGAAAACAGGTTTTGCAGCTGTTTGAGCTAAGATTTCCAAGTTATTCACATAATGAAAACCTATACTTTGTTTCGGTCGAGTTCCCCATTCAAATGCATGTAACAGTGAGAAACGCACTGTCTTGGCGAAAGAAAACGTTTTTGTACAACTTCATAGAAATAGCTGTAACTTTTGATAGAAGACTCAGACAAACATGTTTATGGCCTTATATTATAGAACTCAAGGTCTCCGTGCTGGGAAAACAGGTTTTGCAGCTGTTTGAGCTAAGATTTCCAAGTTATTCACATAATGAAACCTTATACTTTGTTTCGGTCGAGTTCCCCATTCAAATGCATGTAACAGTGAGAAACGCACTGTCTCGGCGAAAGAAAGCGTTTTTGTAAAACTTCATAGAAATAGCTGTAACTTTTGATAGAAGACTCGGATACACGTGTTTATGGCTTTATCTTATAGAACTCAAAGTCTCCGTGCTGGGCAAACAGGTTTTGCAGCTGTTTGAGCTAAGATTTCCAAGTTATTCACATAATGAAAACCTATACTTTGTTTCGGTCGAGTTCCCCATTCAAATGCATGTAACAGTGAGAAACGCACTGTCTTGGCGAAAGAAAGCGTTTTTGTACAACTTCATATAAATAGCTGTAACTTTTGATAGAAGACTCAGACAAACATGTTTATGGCCTTATATTATAGAACTCAAGGTCTCCGTGCTGGGCAAATAGGTTTTGCAGCTGTTTGAGCTAAGATTTCCAAGTTATTCACATAATGAAAACCTATACTTTGTTTCGGTCGAGTTCCCCATTCAAAATGCATGTAACAGTGAGAAACGCACTGTCTTGGCGAAAGAAAGCGTTTTTGTACAACTTCATATGAATAGCTGTAACTTTTGATAGAAGACTCGGATACACATGTTTATGGCTTTATCTTATAGAACTCAAGGTTCCCGTGCTGGGCAAACAGGTTTTGCAGCTGTTTGAGCTAAGATTTCCAAGTTATTCACATAATGAAAACCTATACTTTGTTTCGGTCGAGTTCCCCATTCAAATGCATGTAACAGTGAGAAACACACTGTCTTGGCGAAAGAAAGCGTTTTTGTACAACTTCATATAAATAGCTGTAACTTTTGATAGAAGACTCAGACAAACATGTTTATGGCTTTATCTTATAGAACTCAAAGTCTCCGTGCTGGGCAAACAGGTTTTGCAGCTGTTTGAGCTAAGATTTCCAAGTTATTCACATAATGAAAACCTATACTTTGTTTCGGTCGAGTTCCCCATTCAAAATACATGTAACAGTGAGAAACGCACTGTCTTGGCGAAAGAAAACGTTTTTGTACAACTTCATAGAAATAGCTGTAGCTTTTGATAGAAGACTCAGACAAACATGTTTATGGCCTCATATTATAGAACTCAAGGTCTCCGTGCTGGGCAAATAGGTTTTGCAGCTGTTTGAGCTAAGATTTCCAAGTTATTCACATAATGAAAACCTATACTTTGTTTCGGTCGAGTTCCCCATTCAAATGCATGTAACAGTGAGAAACGCACTGTCTTGGCGAAAGAAAGCGTTTTTGTACAACTTCATATGAATAGCTGTAACTTTTGATAGAAGACTCGGATACACATGTTTATGGCTTTATCTTATAGAACTCAAGGTCTCCGTGCTGGGAAAACAGGTTTTGCAGCTGTTTGAGCTAAGATTTCCAAGTTATTCACATAATGAAACCTTATACTTTGTTTCGGTCGAGTTCCCCATTCAAAATACATGTAACAGTGAGAAACGCACTGTCTTGGCGAAAGAAAACGTTTTTGTACAACTTCATAGAAATAGCTGTAGCTTTTGATAGAAGACTCAGACAAACATGTTTATGGCCTCATATTATAGAACTCAAGGTCTCCGTGCTGGGCAAATAGGTTTTGCAGCTGTTTGAGCTAAGATTTCCAAGTTATTCACATAATGAAAACCTATACTTTGTTTCGGTCGAGTTCCCCATTCAAATGCATGTAACAGTGAGAAACGCACTGTCTTGGCGAAAGAAAGCGTTTTTGTACAACTTCATATGAATAGCTGTAACTTTTGATAGAAGACTCGGATACACATGTTTATGGCTTTATCTTATAGAACTCAAGGTCTCCGTGCTGGGAAAACAGGTTTTGCAGCTGTTTGAGCTAAGATTTCCAAGTTATTCACATAATGAAAACCTATACTTTGTTTCGGTCGAGTTCCCCATTCAAAATGCATGTAACAGTGAGAAACGCACTGTCTTGGCGAAAGAAAGCGTTTTTGTACAACTTCATATGAATAGCTGTAACTTTTGATAGAAGACTCGGATACACATGTTTATGGCTTTATCTTATAGAACTCAAGGTTCCCGTGCTGGACAAACAGGTTTTGCAGCTGTTTGAGCTAAGATTTCCAAGTTATTCACATAATGAAAACCTATACTTTGTTTCGGTCGAGTTCCCCATTCAAATGCATGTAACAGTGAGAAACACACTGTCTTGGCGAAAGAAAGCGTTTTTGTACAACTTCATATAAATAGCTGTAACTTTTGATAGAAGACTCAGACAAACATGTTTATGGCTTTATCTTATAGAACTCAAAGTCTCCGTGCTGGGCAAACAGGTTTTGCAGCTGTTTGAGCTAAGATTTCCAAGTTATTCACATAATGAAAACCTATACTTTGTTTCGGTCGAGTTCCCCATTCAAAATACATGTAACAGTGAGAAACGCACTGTCTTGGCGAAAGAAAACGTTTTTGTACAACTTCATAGAAATAGCTGTAGCTTTTGATAGAAGACTCAGACAAACATGTTTATGGCCTCATATTATAGAACTCAAGGTCTCCGTGCTGGGCAAATAGGTTTTGCAGCTGTTTGAGCTAAGATTTCCAAGTTATTCACATAATGAAAACCTATACTTTGTTTCGGTCGAGTTCCCCATTCAAATGCATGTAACAGTGAGAAACGCACTGTCTTGGCGAAAGAAAGCGTTTTTGTACAACTTCATATGAATAGCTGTAACTTTTGATAGAAGACTCGGATACACATGTTTATGGCTTTATCTTATAGAACTCAAGGTCTCCGTGCTGGGAAAACAGGTTTTGCAGCTGTTTCAGCTAAGATTTCCAAGTTATTCACATAATGAAAACCTATACTTTGTTTCGGTCGAGTTCCCCATTCAAAATGCATGTAACAGTGAGAAACGCACTGTCTTGGCGAAAGAAAGCGTTTTTGTACAACTTCATATAAATAGCTGTAACTTTTGATAGAAGACTCAGACAAACATGTTTATGGCCTTATATTATAGAACTCAAGGTCTCCGTGCTGGGCAAATAGGTTTTGCAGCTGTTTGAGCTAAGATTTCCAAGTTATTCACATAATGAAAACCTATACTTTGTTTCGGTCGAGTTCCCCATTCAAAATGCATGTAACAGTGAGAAACGCACTGTCTTGGCGAAAGAAAGCGTTTTTGTACAACTTCATATGAATAGCTGTAACTTTTGATAGAAGACTCGGATACACATGTTTATGGCTTTATCTTATAGAACTCAAGGTTCCCGTGCTGGGCAAACAGGTTTTGCAGCTGTTTGAGCTAAGATTTCCAAGTTATTCACATAATGAAAACCTATACTTTGTTTCGGTCGAGTTCCCCATTCAAATGCATGTAACAGTGAGAAACACACTGTCTTGGCGAAAGAAAGCGTTTTTGTACAACTTCATATAAATAGCTGTAACTTTTGATAGAAGACTCAGACAAACATGTTTATGGCTTTATCTTATAGAACTCAAAGTCTCCGTGCTGGGCAAACAGGTTTTGCAGCTGTTTGAGCTAAGATTTCCAAGTTATTCACATAATGAAAACCTATACTTTGTTTCGGTCGAGTTCCCCATTCAAAATACATGTAACAGTGAGAAACGCACTGTCTTGGCGAAAGAAAACGTTTTTGTACAACTTCATAGAAATAGCTGTAGCTTTTGATAGAAGACTCAGACAAACATGTTTATGGCCTCATATTATAGAACTCAAGGTCTCCGTGCTGGGCAAATAGGTTTTGCAGCTGTTTGAGCTAAGATTTCCAAGTTATTCACATAATGAAAACCTATACTTTGTTTCGGTCGAGTTCCCCATTCAAATGCATGTAACAGTGAGAAACGCACTGTCTTGGCGAAAGAAAGCGTTTTTGTACAACTTCATATGAATAGCTGTAACTTTTGATAGAAGACTCGGATACACATGTTTATGGCTTTATCTTATAGAACTCAAGGTCTCCGTGCTGGGAAAACAGGTTTTGCAGCTGTTTCAGCTAAGATTTCCAAGTTATTCACATAATGAAACCTTATACTTTGTTTCGGTCGAGTTCCCCATTCAAATGCATGTAACAGTGAGAAACGCACTGTCTTGGCGAAAGAAAGCGTTTTTGTACAACTTCATAGAAATAGCTGTAACTTTTGATAGAAGACTCGGATACACATGTTTATGGCTTTATCTTATAGAACTCAAGGTCTCCGTGCTGGGCAAACAGGTTTTGCAGCTGTTTCAGCTAAGATTTCCAAGTTATTCACATAATGAAAACCTATACTTTGTTTCGGTCGAGTTCCCCATTCAAAATGCATGTAACAGTGAGAAACGCACTGTCTTGGCGAAAGAAAACGTTTTTGTACAACTTCATAGAAATAGCTGTAACTTTTGATAGAAGACTCAGACAAACATGTTTATGGCCTTATATTATAGAACTCAAGGTCTCCGTGCTGGGAAAACAGGTTTTGCAGCTGTTTGAGCTAAGATTTCCAAGTTATTCACATAATGAAACCTTATACTTTGTTTCGGTCGAGTTCCCCATTCAAATGCATGTAACAGTGAGAAACGCACTGTCTCGGCGAAAGAAAGCGTTTTTGTACAACTTCATAGAAATAGCTGTAACTTTTGATAGAAGACTCGGATACACATGTTTATGGCTTTATCTTATAGAACTCAAAGTCTCCGTGCTGGGCAAACAGGTTTTGCAGCTGTTTGAGCTAAGATTTCCAAGTTATTCACATAATGAAAACCTATACTTTGTTTCGGTCGAGTTCCCCATTCAAATGCATGTAACAGTGAGAAACGCACTGTCTTGGCGAAAGAAAGCGTTTTTGTACAACTTCATATAAATAGCTGTAACTTTTGATAGAAGACTCAGACAAACATGTTTATGGCCTTATATTATAGAACTCAAGGTCTCCGTGCTGGGCAAATAGGTTTTGCAGCTGTTTGAGCTAAGATTTCCAAGTTATTCACATAATGAAAACCTATACTTTGTTTCGGTCGAGTTCCCCATTCAAAATGCATGTAACAGTGAGAAACGCACTGTCTTGGCGAAAGAAAGCGTTTTTGTACAACTTCATATAAATAGCTGTAACTTTTGATAGAAGACTCGGATACACATGTTTATGGCTTTATCTTATAGAACTCAAGGTTCCCGTGCTGGGCAAACAGGTTTTGCAGCTGTTTGAGCTAAGATTTCCAAGTTATTCACATAATGAAAACCTATACTTTGTTTCGGTCGAGTTCCCCATTCAAATGCATGTAACAGTGAGAAACGCACTGTCTTGGCGAAAGAAAGCGTTTTTGTACAACTTCATATAAATAGCTGTAACTTTTGATAGAAGACTCAGACAAACATGTTTATGGCCTCATATTATAGAACTCAAGGTCTCCGTGCTGGGCAAATAGGTTTTGCAGCTGTTTGAGCTAAGATTTCCAAGTTATTCACATAATGAAAACCTATACTTTGTTTCGGTCGAGTTCCCCATTCAAATGCATGTAACAGTGAGAAACGCACTGTCTTGGCGAAAGAAAGCGTTTTTGTACAACTTCATATGAATAGCTGTAACTTTTGATAGAAGACTCGGATACACATGTTTATGGCTTTATCTTATAGAACTCAAGGTCTCCGTGCTGGGAAAACAGGTTTTGCAGCTGTTTGAGCTAAGATTTCCAAGTTATTCACATAATGAAACCTTATACTTTGTTTCGGTCGAGTTCCCCATTCAAAATGCATGTAACAGTGAGAAACGCACTGTCTTGGCGAAAGAAAGCGTTTTTGTACAACTTCATAGAAATAGCTGTAACTTTTGATAGAAGACTCAGACAAACATGTTTATGGCCTTATATTATAGAACTCAAGGTCTCCGTGCTGGGAAAACAGGTTTTGCAGCTGTTTGAGCTAAGATTTCCAAGTTATTCACATAATGGAAACCTTATACTTTGTTTCGGTCGAGTTCCCCATTCAAATGCATGTAACAGTGAGAAACGCACTGTCTCGGCGAAAGAAAGCGTTTTTGTACAACTTCATAGAAATAGCTGTAACTTTTGATAGAAGACTCGGATACACATGTTTATGGCTTTATCTTATAGAACTCAAAGTCTCCGTGCTGGGCAAACAGGTTTTGCAGCTGTTTGAGCTAAGATTTCCAAGTTATTCACATAATGAAAACTTATACTTTGTTTCGGTCGAGTTCCCCATTCAAATGCATGTAACAGTGAGAAACGCACTGTCTTGGCGAAAGAAAGCGTTTTTGTACAACTTCATATAAATAGCTGTAACTTTTGATAGAAGACTCAGACAAACATGTTTATGGCCTTATATTATAGAACTCAAGGTCTCCGTGCTGGGCAAATAGGTTTTGCAGCTGTTTGAGCTAAGATTTCCAAGTTATTCACATAATGAAAACCTATACTTTGTTTCGGTCGAGTTCCCCATTCAAAATGCATGTAACAGTGAGAAACGCACTGTCTTGGCGAAAGAAAGCGTTTTTGTACAACTTCATATAAATAGCTGTAACTTTTGATAGAAGACTCGGATACACATGTTTATGGCTTTATCTTATAGAACTCAAGGTTCCCGTGCTGGGCAAACAGGTTTTGCAGCTGTTTGAGCTAAGATTTCCAAGTTATTCACATAATGAAAACCTATACTTTGTTTCGGTCGAGTTCCCCATTCAAATGCATGTAACAGTGAGAAACGCACTGTCTTGGCGAAAGAAAGCGTTTTTGTACAACTTCATATAAATAGCTGTAACTTTTGATAGAAGACTCAGACAAACATGTTTATGGATTTATCTTATAGAACTCAAGGTCTCCGTGCAGGGCAAACAGGTTTTGCAGCTGTTTGAGCTAAGATTTCCAAGTTATTCACATAATGAAAACCTATACTTTGTTTCGGTCGAGTTCCCCATTCAAAATGCATGTAACAGTGAGAAACGCACTGTCTTGGCGAAAGAAAACGTTTTTGTACAACTTCATAGAAATAGCTGTAACTTTTGATAGAAGACTCAGACAAACATGTTTATGGCCTTATATTATAGAACTCAAGGTCTCCGTGCTGGGAAAACAGGTTTTGCAGCTGTTTGAGCTAAGATTTCCAAGTTATTCACATAATGAAAACCTATACTTTGTTTCGGTGGAGTTCCCCATTCAAAATGCATGTAACAGTGAGAAACGCACTGTCTTGGCGAAAGAAAGCGTTTTTGTACAACTTCATAGAAATAGCTGTAACTTTTGATAGAAGACTCGGATACACATGTTTATGGCTTTATCTTATAGAACTCAAGGTCTCCGTGCTGGGCAAACAGGTTTTGCAGCTGTTTGAGCTAAGATTTCCAAGTTATTCACATAATGAAAACCTATACTTTGTTTCGGTCGAGTTCCCCATTCAAATGCATGTAACAGTGAGAAACGCACTGTCTTGGCGAAAGAAAGCGTTTTTGTACAACTTCATATAAATAGCTGTAACTTTTGATAGAAGACTCGGATATACATGTTTATGGCCTTATATTATAGAACTCAAGGTTCCCGTGCTGGGCAAACAGGTTTTGCAGCTGTTTGAGCTAAGATTTCCAAGTTATTCACATAATGAAAACCTATACTTTGTTTCGGTCGAGTTCCCCATTCAAATGCATGTAACAGTGAGAAACGCACTGTCTTGGCGAAAGAAAGCTATTTTGTACAACTTCATATAAATAGCTATAACTTTTGATAGAAGACTCAGACAAACATGTTTATGGCTTTATCTTATAGAACTCAAGGTCTCCGTGCAGGGCAAACAGGTTTTGCAGCTGTTTGAGCTAAGATTTCCAAGTTATTCACATAATGAAAACCTATACTTTGTTTCGGTCGAGTTCCCCATTCAAAATGCATGTAACAGTGAGAAACGCACTGTCTTGGCGAAAGAAAACGTTTTTGTACAACTTTATAGAAATAGCTGTAACTTTTGATAGAAGACTCAGACAAACATGTTTATGGCCTTATATTATAGAACTCAAGGTCTCCGTGCTGGGAAAACAGGTTTTGCAGCTGTTTGAGCTAAGATTTCCAAGTTATTCACATAATGAAAACCTATACTTTGTTTCGGTCGAGTTCCCCATTCAAATGCATGTAACAGTGAGAAACGCACTGTCTTGGCGAAAGAAAGCTATTTTGTACAACTTCATATAAATAGCTATAACTTTTGATAGAAGACTCAGACAAACATGTTTATGGCTTTATCTTATAGAACTCAAGGTCTCCGTGCAGGGCAAACAGGTTTTGCAGCTGTTTGAGCTAAGATTTCCAAGTTATTCACATAATGAAAACCTATACTTTGTTTCGGTCGAGTTCCCCATTCAAAATGCATGTAACAGTGAGAAACGCACTGTCTTGGCGAAAGAAAACGTTTTTGTACAACTTTATAGAAATAGCTGTAACTTTTGATAGAAGACTCAGACAAACATGTTTATGGCCTTATATTATAGAACTCAAGGTCTCCGTGCTGGGAAAACAGGTTTTGCAGCTGTTTGAGCTAAGATTTCCAAGTTATTCACATAATGAAAACCTATACTTTGTTTCGGTCGAGTTCCCCATTCAAATGCATGTAACAGTGAGAAACGCACTGTCTTGGCGAAAGAAAGCTATTTTGTAACAACTTCATATAAATAGCTGTAACTTTTAATAGAAGACTCAGACAAACATGTTTATGGCTTTATCTTATAGAACTCAAGGTCTCCGTGCTGGGAAAACAGGTTTTGCAGCTGTTTGAGCTAAGATTTCCAAGTTATTCACATAATGAAAACCTATACTTTGTTTCGGTCGAGTTCCCCATTCAAATGCATGTAACAGTGAGAAACGCACTGTCTTGGCGAAAGAAAGCGTTTTTGTACAACTTCATATGAATAGCTGTAACTTTTGATAGAAGATTCGGATACACATGTTTATGGCTTTATCTTATAGAACTCAAGGTCTCCGTGCAGGTCAAACAGGTTTTGCAGCTGTTTGAGCTAAGATTTCCAAGTTATTCACATAATGAAAACCTATACTTTGTTTCGGTCGAGTTCCCCATTCAAAATGCATGTAACAGTGAGAAACGCACTGTCTTGGCGAAAGAAAACGTTTTTGTACAACTTTATAGAAATAGCTGTAACTTTTGATAGAAGACTCAGACAAACATGTTTATGGCCTTATATTATAGAACTCAAGGTCTCCGTGCTGGGAAAACAGGTTTTGCAGCTGTTTGAGCTAAGATTTCCAAGTTATTCACATAATGAAAACCTATACTTTGTTTCGGTCGAGTTCCCCATTCAAATGCATGTAACAGTGAGAAACGCACTGTCTTGGCGAAAGAAAGCTATTTTGTAACAACTTCATATAAATAGCTGTAACTTTTAATAGAAGACTCAGACAAACATGTTTATGGCTTTATCTTATAGAACTCAAGGTCTCCGTGCTGGGAAAACAGGTTTTGCAGCTGTTTGAGCTAAGATTTCCAAGTTATTCACATAATGAAAACCTATACTTTGTTTCGGTCGAGTTCCCCATTCAAATGCATGTAACAGTGAGAAACGCACTGTCTTGGCGAAAGAAAGCGTTTTTGTACAACTTCATATGAATAGCTGTAACTTTTGATAGAAGATTCGGATACACATGTTTATGACTTTATCTTATAGAACTCAAGGTCTCCGTGCAGGGCAAACAGGTTTTGCAGCTGTTTGAGCTAAGATTTCCAAGTTATTCACATAATGAAAACCTATACTTTGTTTCGGTCGAGTTCCCCATTCAAAATGCATGTAACAGTGAGAAACGCACTGTCTTGGCGAAAGAAAACGTTTTTGTACAACTTTATAGAAATAGCTGTAACTTTTGATAGAAGACTCAGACAAACATGTTTATGGCCTTATATTATAGAACTCAAGGTCTCCGTGCTGGGAAAACAGGTTTTGCAGCTGTTTGAGCTAAGATTTCCAAGTTATTCACATAATGAAAACCTATACTTTGTTTCGGTCGAGTTCCCCATTCAAATGCATGTAACAGTGAGAAACGCACTGTCTTGGCGAAAGAAAGCTATTTTGTAACAACTTCATATAAATAGCTGTAACTTTTAATAGAAGACTCAGACAAACATGTTTATGGCTTTATCTTATAGAACTCAAGGTCTCCGTGCTGGGAAAACAGGTTTTGCAGCTGTTTGAGCTAAGATTTCCAAGTTATTCACATAATGAAAACCTATACTTTGTTTCGGTCGAGTTCCCCATTCAAATGCATGTAACAGTGAGAAACGCACTGTCTTGGCGAAAGAAAGCGTTTTTGTACAACTTCATATGAATAGCTGTAACTTTTGATAGAAGATTCGGATACACATGTTTATGACTTTATCTTATAGAACTCAAGGTCTCCGTGCAGGGCAAACAGGTTTTGCAGCTGTTTGAGCTAAGATTTCCAAGTTATTCACATAATGAAAACCTATACTTTGTTTCGGTCGAGTTCCCCATTCAAATGCATGTAACAGTGAGAAACGCACTGTCTTGGCGAAAGAAAGCTATTTTGTACAACTTCATAGAAATAGCTGTAACTTTTGATAGAAGACTCAGACAAACATGTTTATGGCTTTATCTTATAGAACTCAAGGTCTCCGTGCTGGGAAAACAGGTTTTGCAGCTGTTTGAGCTAAGATTTCCAAGTTATTCACATAATGAAAACCTATACTTTGTTTCGGTCGAGTTCCCCATTCAAATGCATGTAACAGTGAGAAACGCACTGTCTTGGCGAAAGAAAGCTATTTTGTACAACTTCATATAAATAGCTGTAACTTTTGATAGAAGACTCAGACAAACATGTTTATGGCTTTATCTTATAGAACTCAAGGTCTCCGTGCTGGGCAAACAGGTTTTGCAGCTGTTTGAGCTAAGATTTCCAAGTTATTCACATAATGAAAACCTATACTTTGTTTCGGTCGAGTTCCCCATTCAAAATGCATGTAACAGTGAGAAACGCACTGTCTTGGCGAAAGAAAACGTTTTTGTACAACTTCATAGAAATAGCTGTAACTTTTGATAGAAGACTCAGACAAACATGTTTATGGCCTTATATTATAGAACTCAAGGTCTCCGTGCTGGGAAAACAGGTTTTGCAGCTGTTTGAGCTAAGATTTCCAAGTTATTCACATAATGAAAACCTATACTTTGTTTCGGTCGAGTTCCCCATTCAAAATGCATGTAACAGTGAGAAACGCACTGTCTTGGCGAAAGAAAACGTTTTTGTACAACTTCATATAAATAGCTGTAACTTTTGATAGAAGACTCAGACAAACATGTTTATGGCCTTATATTATAGAACTCAAGGTCTCCGTGCTGGGAAAACAGGTTTTGCAGCTGTTTGAGCTAAGATTTCCAAGTTATTCACATAATGAAAACCTATACTTTGTTTCGGTCGAGTTCCCCATTCAAAATGCATGTAACAGTGAGAAACGCACTGTCTTGGCGAAAGAAAGCGTTTTTGTACAACTTCATAGAAATAGCTGTAACTTTTGATAGAAGACTCGGATACACATGTTTATGGCTTTATCTTATAGAACTCAAGGTCTCCGTGCTGGGCAAACAGGTTTTGCAGCTGTTTGAGCTAAGATTTCCAAGTTATTCACATAATGAAAACCTATACTTTGTTTCGGTGGAGTTCCCCATTCAAATGCATGTAACAGTGAGAAACGCACTGTCTTGGCGAAAGAAAGCGTTTTTGTACAACTTCATATAAATAGCTGTAACTTTTGATAGAAGACTCGGATATACATGTTTATGGCCTTATATTATAGAACTCAAGGTTCCCGTGCTGGGCAAACAGGTTTTGCAGCTGTTTGAGCTAAGATTTCCAAGTTATTCACATAATGAAAACCTATACTTTGTTTCGGTCGAGTTCCCCATTCAAATGCATGTAACAGTGAGAAACGCACTGTCTTGGCGAAAGAAAGCGTTTTTGTACAACTTCATAGAAATAGCTGTAACTGTTGATAGAAGACTCAAACAAACATGTTTATGGCTTTGTCTTATAGAAGTCAAGGTCTCTGTGCTGGGAAAACAGGTTTTGCAGCTGTTTGAGCTAAGATTTCCAAGTTATTCACATAATGAAAACTTATACTTTGTTTCGGTGGAGTTCCCCATTCAAATGCATGTAACAGTGAGAAATGCACTGTCTTGGCGAAAGAAAGCGTTTTTGTACAACTTCATATAAATAGCTGTAACTTTTGATAGAAGACTCGGATACACATGTTTATGGCTTTATCTTATAGAACTCAAGGTCTCCGTGCTGGGCAAATAGGTTTTGCAGCTGTTTGAGCTAAGATTTCCAAGTTATTCACATAATGAAAACTTATACTTTGTTTCGGTCGAGTTCCCCATTCAAATGCATGTAACAGTGAGAAACGCACTGTCTTGGCGAAAGAAAGCGTTTTTGTACAACTTCATAGAAATAGCTGTAACTTTTGATAGAAGACTCGGATACACATGTTTATGGCTTTATCTTATAGAACTCAAGGTCTCCGTGCTGGGCAAACAGGTTTTGCAGCTGTTTGAGCTAAGATTTCCAAGTTATTCACATAATGAAAACTTATACTTTGTTTCGGTCGAGTTCCCCATTCAAATGCATGTAACAGTGAGAAACGCACTGTCTTGGCGAAAGAAAGCGTTTTTGTACAACTTCATATAAATAGCTGTAACTTTTGATAGAAGACTCGGATACACATGTTTATGGCCTTATCTTATAGAACTCAAGATCCCGTGCTGGGAAAACAGGTTTTGCAGCTGTTTGAGCTAAGATTTCCAAGTTATTCACATAATGAAAACCTATCCTTTGTTTCGGTCGAGTTCCCCATTCAAATGCATGTAACAGTGAGAAACGCACTGTCTTGGCGAAAGAAAGCTATTTTGTACAACTTCATAGAAATAGCTGTAACTTTTGATAGAAGACTCAGACAAACATGTTTATGGCCTTATATTATAGAACTCAAGGTCTCCGTGCTGGGAAAACAGGTTTTGCAGCTGTTTGAGCTAAGATTTCCAAGTTATTCACATAATGAAAACTTATACTTTGTTTCGGTCGAGTTCCCCATTCAAATGCATGTAACAGTGAGAAACGCACTGTCTTGGCGAAAGAAAGCGTTTTTGTACAACTTCATAGAAATAGCTGTAACTTTTGATAGAAGACTCGGATACACATGTTTATGGCTTTATCTTATAGAACTCAAGGTCTCCGTGCTGGGCAAACAGGTTTTGCAGCTGTTTGAGCTAAGATTTCCAAGTTATTCACATAATGAAAACTTATACTTTGTTTCGGTCGAGTTCCCCATTCAAATGCATGTAACAGTGAGAAACGCACTGTCTTGGCGAAAGAAAGCGTTTTTGTACAACTTCATATAAATAGCTGTAACTTTTGATAGAAGACTCGGATACACATGTTTATGGCTTTATCTTATAGAACTCAAGGTTCCCGTGCTGGGAAAACAGGTTTTGCAGCTGTTTGAGCTAAGATTTCCAAGTTATTCACATAATGAAAACCTATCCTTTGTTTCGGTCGAGTTCCCCATTCAAATGCATGTAACAGTGAGAAACGCACTGTCTTGGCGAAAGAAAGCTATTTTGTACAACTTCATAGAAATAGCTGTAACTTTTGATAGAAGACTCAGACAAACATGTTTATGGCCCTATATTATAGAACTCAAGGTCTCCGTGCTGGGAAAACAGGTTTTGCAGCTGTTTGAGCTAAGATTTCCAAGTTATTCACATAATGAAAACTTATACTTTGTTTCGGTCGAGTTCCCCATTCAAATGCATGTAACAGTGAGAAACGCACTGTCTTGGCGAAAGAAAGCGTTTTTGTACAACTTCATATAAATAGCTGTAACTTTTGATAGAAGACTCGGATACACATGTTTATGGCTTTATCTTATAGAACTCAAGGTCTCCGTGCTGGGCAAACAGGTTTTGCAGCTGTTTGAGCTAAGATTTCCAAGTTATTCACATAATGAAAACTTATACTTTGTTTCGGTCGAGTTCCCCATTCAAATGCATGTAACAGTGAGAAACGCACTGTCTTGGCGAAAGAAAGCGTTTTTGTACAACTTCATATAAAAAGCTGTAACTTTTGATAGAAGACTCGGATACACATGTTTATGGCTTTATCTTATAGGACTCAAGGTCTCCGTGCTGGGAAAACAGGTTTTGCAGCTGTTTGAGCTAAGATTTCCAAGTTATTCACATAATGAAAACCTATACTTTGTTTCGGTCGAGTTCCCCATTCAAAATGCATGTAACAGTGAGAAACGCACTGTCTTGGCGAAAGAAAACGTTTTTGTACAACTTCATAGAAATAGCTGTAACTTTTGATAGAAGACTCAGACAAACATGTTTATGGCCTTATATTATAGAACTCAAGGTCTCCGTGCTGGGAAAACAGGTTTTGCAGCTGTTTGAGCTAAGATTTCCAAGTTATTCACATAATGAAAACTTATACTTTGTTTCGGTCGAGTTCCCCATTCAAATGCATGTAACAGTGAGAAACGCACTGTCTTGGCGAAAGAAAGCGTTTTTGTACAACTTCATATAAAAAGCTGTAACTGTTGATAGAAGACTCAAACAAACATGTTTATGGCTTTATCTTATAGAACTCAAGGTCTCCGTGCTGGGAAAACAGGTTTTGCAGCTGTTTGAGCTAAGATTTCCAAGTTATTCACATAATGAAAACTTATACTTTGTTTCGGTGGAGTTCCCCATTCAAATGCATGTAACAGTGAGAAACGCACTGTCTTGGCGAAAGAAAGCGTTTTTGTACAACTTCATATAAATAGCTGTAACTTTTGATAGAAGACTCGGATACACATGTTTATGGCTTTATCTTATAGAACTCAAGGTCTCCGTGCTGGGCAAATAGGTTTTGCAGCTGTTTGAGCTAAGATTTCCAAGTTATTCACATAATGAAAACTTATACTTTGTTTCGGTCGAGTTCCCCATTCAAATGCATGTAACAGTGAGAAACGCACTGTCTTGGCGAAAGAAAGCGTTTTTGTACAACTTCATAGAAATAGCTGTAACTTTTGATAGAAGACTCGGATACACATGTTTATGGCCTTATCTTATAGAACTCAAGATCCCGTGCTGGGAAAACAGGTTTTGCAGCTGTTTGAGCTAAGATTTCCAAGTTATTCACATAATGAAAACCTATCCTTTGTTTCGGTCGAGTTCCCCATTCAAATGCATGTAACAGTGAGAAACGCACTGTCTTGGCGAAAGAAAGCTATTTTGTACAACTTCATAGAAATAGCTGTAACTTTTGATAGAAGACTCAGACAAACATGTTTATGGCCTTATATTATAGAACTCAAGGTCTCCGTGCTGGGAAAACAGGTTTTGCAGCTGTTTGAGCTAAGATTTCCAAGTTATTCACATAATGAAAACTTATACTTTGTTTCGGTCGAGTTCCCCATTCAAATGCATGTAACAGTGAGAAACGCACTGTCTTGGCGAAAGAAAGCGTTTTTGTACAACTTCATAGAAATAGCTGTAACTTTTGATAGAAGACTCGGATACACATGTTTATGGCTTTATCTTATAGAACTCAAGGTCTCCGTGCTGGGCAAACAGGTTTTGCAGCTGTTTGAGCTAAGATTTCCAAGTTATTCACATAATGAAAACTTATACTTTGTTTCGGTCGAGTTCCCCATTCAAATGCATGTAACAGTGAGAAACGCACTGTCTTGGCGAAAGAAAGCGTTTTTGTACAACTTCATATAAATAGCTGTAACTTTTGATAGAAGACTCGGATACACATGTTTATGGCTTTATCTTATAGAACTCAAGGTTCCCGTGCTGGGAAAACAGGTTTTGCAGCTGTTTGAGCTAAGATTTCCAAGTTATTCACATAATGAAAACCTATCCTTTGTTTCGGTCGAGTTCCCCATTCAAATGCATGTAACAGTGAGAAACGCACTGTCTTGGCGAAAGAAAGCTATTTTGTACAACTTCATAGAAATAGCTGTAACTTTTGATAGAAGACTCAGACAAACATGTTTATGGCCCTATATTATAGAACTCAAGGTCTCCGTGCTGGGAAAACAGGTTTTGCAGCTGTTTGAGCTAAGATTTCCAAGTTATTCACATAATGAAAACTTATACTTTGTTTCGGTCGAGTTCCCCATTCAAATGCATGTAACAGTGAGAAACGCACTGTCTTGGCGAAAGAAAGCGTTTTTGTACAACTTCATATAAATAGCTGTAACTTTTGATAGAAGACTCGGATACACATGTTTATGGCTTTATCTTATAGAACTCAAGGTCTCCGTGCTGGGCAAACAGGTTTTGCAGCTGTTTGAGCTAAGATTTCCAAGTTATTCACATAATGAAAACTTATACTTTGTTTCGGTCGAGTTCCCCATTCAAATGCATGTAACAGTGAGAAACGCACTGTCTTGGCGAAAGAAAGCGTTTTTGTACAACTTCATATAAAAAGCTGTAACTTTTGATAGAAGACTCGGATACACATGTTTATGGCTTTATCTTATAGGACTCAAGGTCTCCGTGCTGGGAAAACAGGTTTTGCAGCTGTTTGAGCTAAGATTTCCAAGTTATTCACATAATGAAAACCTATACTTTGTTTCGGTCGAGTTCCCCATTCAAAATGCATGTAACAGTGAGAAACGCACTGTCTTGGCGAAAGAAAACGTTTTTGTACAACTTCATAGAAATAGCTGTAACTTTTGATAGAAGACTCAGACAAACATGTTTATGGCCTTATATTATAGAACTCAAGGTCTCCGTGCTGGGAAAACAGGTTTTGCAGCTGTTTGAGCTAAGATTTCCAAGTTATTCACATAATGAAAACTTATACTTTGTTTCGGTCGAGTTCCCCATTCAAATGCATGTAACAGTGAGAAACGCACTGTCTTGGCGAAAGAAAGCGTTTTTGTACAACTTCATATAAAAAGCTGTAACTGTTGATAGAAGACTCAAACAAACATGTTTATGGCTTTATCTTATAGAACTCAAGGTCTCCGTGCTGGGAAAACAGGTTTTGCAGCTGTTTGAGCTAAGATTTCCAAGTTATTCACATAATGAAAACTTATACTTTGTTTCGGTGGAGTTCCCCATTCAAATGCATGTAACAGTGAGAAACGCACTGTCTTGGCGAAAGAAAGCGTTTTTGTACAACTTCATATAAATAGCTGTAACTTTTGATAGAAGACTCAGACAAACATGTTTATGGCTTTATCTTATAGAACTCAAGGTCTACGTGCTGGGAAAACAGGTTTTGCAGCTGTTTGAGCTAAGATTTCCAAGTTATTCACATAATGAAAACCTATACTTTGTTTCGGTCGAGTTCCCCATTCAAATGCATGTAACAGTGAGAAACGCACTGTCTTGGCGAAAGAAAGCGTTTTTGTACAACTTCATATAAATAGCTGTAACTTTTGATAGAAGACTCGGATACACATGTTTATGGCTTTATCTTATAGAACTCAAGGTCTCCGTGCTGGGAAAACAGGTTTTGCAGCTGTTTGAGCTAAGATTTCCAAGTTATTCACATAATGAAAACCTATACTTTGTTTCGGTCGAGTTCCCCATTCAAAATGCATGTAACAGTGAGAAACGCACTGTCTTGGCGAAAGAAAACGTTTTTGTACAACTTCATAGAAATAGCTGTAACTTTTGATAGAAGACTCAGACAAACATGTTTATGGCCTTATATTATAGAACTCAAGGTCTCCGTGCTGGGAAAACAGGTTTTGCAGCTGTTTGAGCTAAGATTTCCAAGTTATTCACATAATGAAAACCTATACTTTGTTTCGGTCGAGTTCCCCATTCAAATGCATGTAACAGTGAGAAACGCACTGTCTTGGCGAAAGAAAGCGTTTTTGTACAACTTCATATAAATAGCTGTAACTTTTGATAGAAGACTCGGATACACATGTTTATGGCTTTATCTTATAGAACTCAAGGTCTCCGTGCTGGGCAAACAGGTTTTGCAGCTGTTTGAGCTAAGATTTCCAAGTTATTCACATAATGAAAACTTATACTTTGTTTCGGTCGAGTTCCCCATTCAAATGCATGTAACAGTGAGAAACGCACTGTCTTGGCGAAAGAAAGCGTTTTTGTACAACTTCATATAAAAAGCTGTAACTTTTGATAGAAGACTCGGATACACATGTTTATGGCTTTATCTTATAGGACTCAAGGTCTCCGTGCTGGGAAAACAGGTTTTGCAGCTGTTTGAGCTAAGATTTCCAAGTTATTCACATAATGAAAACCTATACTTTGTTTCGGTCGAGTTCCCCATTCAAAATGCATGTAACAGTGAGAAACGCACTGTCTTGGCGAAAGAAAACGTTTTTGTACAACTTCATAGAAATAGCTGTAACTTTTGATAGAAGACTCAGACAAACATGTTTATGGCCTTATATTATAGAACTCAAGGTCTCCGTGCTGGGAAAACAGGTTTTGCAGCTGTTTGAGCTAAGATTTCCAAGTTATTCACATAATGAAAACTTATACTTTGTTTCGGTCGAGTTCCCCATTCAAATGCATGTAACAGTGAGAAACGCACTGTCTTGGCGAAAGAAAGCGTTTTTGTACAACTTCATATAAAAAGCTGTAACTGTTGATAGAAGACTCAAACAAACATGTTTATGGCTTTATCTTATAGAACTCAAGGTCTCCGTGCTGGGAAAACAGGTTTTGCAGCTGTTTGAGCTAAGATTTCCAAGTTATTCACATAATGAAAACTTATACTTTGTTTCGGTGGAGTTCCCCATTCAAATGCATGTAACAGTGAGAAACGCACTGTCTTGGCGAAAGAAAGCGTTTTTGTACAACTTCATATAAATAGCTGTAACTTTTGATAGAAGACTCGGATACACATGTTTATGGCTTTATCTTATAGAACTCAAGGTCTCCGTGCTGGGAAAACAGGTTTTGCAGCTGTTTGAGCTAAGATTTCCAAGTTATTCGCATAATGAAAACCTATACTTTGTTTCGGTCGAGTTCCCCATTCAAAATGCATGTAACAGTGAGAAACGCACTGTCTTGGCGAAAGAAAACGTTTTTGTACAACTTCATAGAAATAGCTGTAACTTTTGATAGAAGACTCAGACAAACATGTTTATGGCCTTATATTATAGAACTCAAGGTCTCCGTGCTGGGAAAACAGGTTTTGCAGCTGTTTGAGCTAAGATTTCCAAGTTATTCACATAATGAAAACCTATACTTTGTTTCGGTCGAGTTCCCCATTCAAATGCATGTAACAGTGAGAAACGCACTGTCTTGGCGAAAGAAAGCGTTTTTGTACAACTTCATATAAATAGCTGTAACTTTTGATAGAAGACTCGGATATACATGTTTATGGCCTTATATTATAGAACTCAAGGTTCCCGTGCTGGGCAAACAGGTTTTGCAGCTGTTTGAGCTAAGATTTCCAAGTTATTCACATAATGAAAACCTATACTTTGTTTCGGTCGAGTTCCCCATTCAAATGCATGTAACAGTGAGAAACGCACTGTCTTGGCGAAAGAAAGCTATTTTGTACAACTTCATATAAATAGCTGTAACTTTTGATAGAAGACTCAGACAAACATGTTTATGGCTTTATCTTATAGAACTCAAGGTCTCCGTGCTGGGAAAACAGGTTTTGCAGCTGTTTGAGCTAAGATTTCCAAGTTATTCACATAATGAAAACCTATACTTTGTTTCGGTCGAGTTCCCCATTCAAATGCATGTAACAGTGAGAAACGCACTGTCTTGGCGAAAGAAAGCTATTTTGTAACAACTTCATATAAATAGCTGTAACTTTTAATAGAAGACTCAGACAAACATGTTTATGGCTTTATCTTATAGAACTCAAGGTCTCCGTGCTGGGAAAACAGGTTTTGCAGCTGTTTGAGCTAAGATTTCCAAGTTATTCACACAATGAAAACTTATACTTTGTTTCGGTCGAGTTCCCCATTCAAATGCATGTAACAGTGAGAAACGCACTGTCTTGGCGAAAGAAAGCTATTTTGTACAACTTCATATGAATAGCTGTAACTTTTGATAGAAGATTCGGATACACATGTTTATGGCTTTATCTTATAGAACTCAAGGTCTCCGTGCAGGGCAAACAGGTTTTGCAGCTGTTTGAGCTAAGATTTCCAAGTTATTCACATAATGAAAACTTATACTTTGTTTCGGTCGAGTTCCCCATTAAAATGCATGTAACAGTGAGAAACGCACTGTCTTGGCGAAAGAAAGCGTTTTTGTACAACTTCATATAAATAGCTGTAACTTTTGATAGAAGACTCGGATACACATGTTTATGGCTTTATCTTATAGAACTCAAGGTCTCCGTGCTGGGCAAACAGGTTTTGCAGCTGTTTGAGCTAAGATTTCCAAGTTATTCACATAATGAAAACCTATACTTTGTTTCGGTCGAGTTCCCCATTCAAATGCATGTAACAGTGAGAAACGCACTGTCTTGGCGAAAGAAAGCGTTTTTGTACAACTTCATATAAAAAGCTGTAACTGTTGATAGAAGACTCAAACAAACATGTTTATGGCTTTATCTTATAGAACTCAAGGTCTCCGTGCTGGGAAAACAGGTTTTGCAGCTGTTTGAGCTAAGATTTCCAAGTTATTCACATAATGAAAACTTATACTTTGTTTCGGTGGAGTTCCCCATTCAAATGCATGTAACAGTGAGAAACGCACTGTCTTGGCGAAAGAAAGCGTTTTTGTACAACTTCATATAAATAGCTGTAACTTTTGATAAAAGACTCAGACAAACATGTTTATGGCCCTATATTATAGAACTCAAGGTCTCCGTGCAGGGCAAACAGGTTTTGCAGCTGTTTGAGCTAAGATTTCCAAGTTATTCACATAATGAAAACCTATACTTTGTTTCGGTCGAGTTCCCCATTCAAATGCATGTAACAGTGAGAAACGCACTGTCTTGGCGAAAGAAAGCGTTTTTGTACAACTTCATAGAAATAGCTGTAACTGTTGATAGAAGACTCAAACAAACATGTTTATGGCTTTATCTTATAGAACTCAAGGTCTCCGTGCTGGGAAAACAGGTTTTGCAGCTGTTTGAGCTAAGATTTCCAAGTTATTCACATAATGAAAACTTATACTTTGTTTCGGTGGAGTTCCCCATTCAAATGCATGTAACAGTGAGAAACGCACTGTCTTGGCGAAAGAAAGCGTTTTTGTACAACTTCATATAAAAAGCTGTAACTTTTGATAGAAGACTCGGATACACATGTTTATGGCTTTATCTTATAGAACTCAAGGTCTCCGTGCTGGGAAAACAGGTTTTGCAGCTGTTTGAGCTAAGATTTCCAAGTTATTCACATAATGAAAACCTATACTTTGTTTCGGTCGAGTTCCCCATTCAAATGCATGTAACAGTGAGAAACGCACTGTCTTGGCGAAAGAAAGCTATTTTGTACAACTTCATAGAAATAGCTGTAACTTTTGATAAAAGACTCAGACAAACATGTTTATGGCCCTATATTATAGAACTCAAGGTCTCCGTGCAGGGCAAACAGGTTTTGCAGCTGTTTGAGCTAAGATTTCCAAGTTATTCACATAATGAAAACCTATACTTTGTTTCGGTCGAGTTCCCCATTCAAATGCATGTAACAGTGAGAAACGCACTGTCTTGGCGAAAGAAAGCGTTTTTGTACAACTTCATATAAATAGCTGTAACTGTTGATAGAAGACTCAAACAAACATGTTTATGGCTTTATCTTATAGAACTCAAGGTCTCCGTGCTGGGAAAACAGGTTTTGCAGCTGTTTGAGCTAAGATTTCCAAGTTATTCACATAATGAAAACTTATACTTTGTTTCGGTCGAGTTCCCCATTCAAATGCATGTAACAGTGAGAAACGCACTGTCTTGGCGAAAGAAAGCGTTTTTGTACAACTTCATATAAAAAGCTGTAACTTTTGATAGAAGACTCGGATACACAGGTTTATGGCTTTATCTTATAGAACTCAAGGTCTCCGTGCTGGGAAAACAGGTTTTGCAGCTGTTTGAGCTAAGATTTCCAAGTTATTCACATAATGAAAACTTATACTTTGTTTCGGTGGAGTTCCCCATTCAAATGCATGTAACAGTGAGAAACGCACTGTCTTGGCGAAAGAAAGCGTTTTTGTACAACTTCATAGAAATAGCTGTAACTTTTGATAGAAGACTCAGACAAACATGTTTATGGCCTTATATTATAGAACTCAAGGTCTCCGTGCTGGGAAAACAGGTTTTGCAGCTGTTTGAGCTAAGATTTCCAAGTTATTCACATAATGAAAACCTATACTTTGTTTCGGTCGAGTTCCCCATTCAAATGCATGTAACAGTGAGAAACGCACTGTCTTGGCGAAAGAAAGCGTTTTTGTACAACTTCATATAAATAGCTGTAACTTTTGATAGAAGACTCAGACAAACATGTTTATGGCTTTATCTTATAGAACTCAAGGTCTCCGTGCTGGGAAAACAGGTTTTGCAGCTGTTTGAGCTAAGATTTCCAAGTTATTCACATAATGAAAACCTATACTTTGTTTCGGTCGAGTTCCCCATTCAAAATGCATGTAACAGTGAGAAACGCACTGTCTTGGCGAAAGAAAGCGTTTTTGTACAACTTCATATAAATAGGTGTAACTTTTGATAGAAGACTCGGATACACATGTTTATGGCCTTATATTATAGAACTCAAGGTTCCCGTGCTGGGCAAACAGGTTTTGCAGCTGTTTGAGCTAAGATTTCCAAGTTATTCACATAATGAAAACCTATACTTTGTTTCGGTCGAGTTCCCCATTCAAATGCATGTAACAGTGAGAAACGCACTGTCTTGGCGAAAGAAAGCTATTTTGTACAACTTCATATAAATAGCTGTAACTTTTGATAGAAGACTCAGACAAACATGTTTATGGCTTTATCTTATAGAACTCAAGGTCTCCGTGCAGGGCAAACAGGTTTTGCAGCTGTTTGAGCTAAGATTTCCAAGTTATTCACATAATGAAAACCTATACTTTGTTTCGGTCGAGTTCCCCATTCAAATGCATGTAACAGTGAGAAACGCACTGTCTTGGCGAAAGAAAGCGTTTTTGTACAACTTCATATAAATAGCTGTAACTTTTGATAGAAGACTCAGACAAACATGTTTATGGCTTTATCTTATAGAACTCAAGGTCTACGTGCTGGGAAAACAGGTTTTGCAGCTGTTTGAGCTAAGATTTCCAAGTTATTCACATAATGAAAACCTATACTTTGTTTCGGTCGAGTTCCCCATTCAAATGCATGTAACAGTGAGAAACGCACTGTCTTGGCGAAAGAAAGCGTTTTTGTACAACTTCATATAAATAGCTGTAACTTTTGATAGAAGACTCAGACAAACATGTTTATGGCTTTATCTTATAGAACTCAAGGTCTCCGTGCTGGGAAAACAGGTTTTGCAGCTGTTTGAGCTAAGATTTCCAAGTTATTCACATAATGAAAACCTATACTTTGTTTCGGTCGAGTTCCCCATTCAAATGCATGTAACAGTGAGAAACGCACTGTCTTGGCGAAAGAAAGCTATTTTGTACAACTTCATAGAAATAGCTGTAACTTTTGATAGAAGACTCGGATACACATGTTTATGGCTTTATCTTATAGAACTCAAGGTCTCCGTGCTGGGAAAACAGGTTTTGCAGCTGTTTGAGCTAAGATTTCCAAGTTATTCACATAATGAAAACCTATACTTTGTTTCGGTCGAGTTCCCCATTCAAAATGCATGTAACAGTGAGAAACGCACTGTCTTGGCGAAAGAAAGCGTTTTTGTACAACTTCATATAAATAGCTGTAACTTTTGATAGAAGACTCAGACAAACATGTTTATGGCTTTATCTTATAGAACTCAAGGTCTCCGTGCTGGGAAAACAGGTTTTGCAGCTGTTTGAGCTAAGATTTCCAAGTTATTCACATAATGAAAACTTATACTTTGTTTCGGTCGAGTTCCCCATTCAAATGCATGTAACAGTGAGAAACGCACTGTCTTGGCGAAAGAAAGCGTTTTTGTACAACTTCATATAAATAGCTGTAACTTTTGATAGAAGACTCGGATACACATGTTTATGGCTTTATCTTATAGAACTCAAGGTCTCCGTGCTGGGCAAACAGGTTTTGCAGCTGTTTGAGCTAAGATTTCCAAGTTATTCACATAATGAAAACCTATACTTTGTTTCGGTCGAGTTCCCCATTCAAATGCATGTAACAGTGAGAAACGCACTGTCTTGGCGAAAGAAAGCTATTTTGTACAACTTCATAGAAATAGCTGTAACTTTTGATAGAAGACTCAGACAAACATGTTTATGGCCTTATATTATAGAACTCAAGGTCTCCGTGCTGGGAAAACAGGTTTTGCAGCTGTTTGAGCTAAGATTTCCAAGTTATTCACATAATGAAAACTTATACTTTGTTTCGGTCGAGTTCCCCATTCAAATGCATGTAACAGTGAGAAACGCACTGTCTTGGCGAAAGAAAGCGTTTTTGTACAACTTCATATAAATAGCTGTAACTTTTGATAGAAGACTCGGATACACATGTTTATGGCTTTATCTTATAGAACTCAAGGTCTCCGTGCTGGGCAAATAGGTTTTGCAGCTGTTTGAGCTAAGATTTCCAAGTTATTCACATAATGAAAACCTATACTTTGTTTCGGTCGAGTTCCCCATTCAAATGCATGTAACAGTGAGAAACGCACTGTCTTGGCGAAAGAAAGCGTTTTTGTACAACTTCATATAAATAGCTGTAACTTTTGATAGAAGACTCGGATACACATGTTTATGGCTTTATCTTATAGAACTCAAGGTCTCCGTGCTGGGCAAACAGGTTTTGCAGCTGTTTGAGCTAAGATTTCCAAGTTATTCACATAATGAAAACCTATACTTTGTTTCGGTCGCGTTCCCCATTCAAATGCATGTAACAGTGAGAAACGCACTGTCTTGGCGAAAGAAAGCGTTTTTGTACAACTTCATAGAAATAGCTGTAACTTTTGATAGAAGACTCGGATACACATGTTTATGGCTTTATCTTATAGAACTCAAGGTCTCCGTGCTGGGCAAACAGGTTTTGCAGCTGTTTGAGCTAAGATTTCCAAGTTATTCACATAATGAAAACCTATACTTTGTTTCGGTCGAGTTCCCCATTCAAATGCATGTAACAGTGAGAAACGCACTGTCTTGGCGAAAGAAAGCGTTTTTGTACAACTTCATATAAATAGCTGTAACTTTTGATAGAAGACTCAGACAAACATGTTTATGGCTTTATCTTATAGAACTCAAGGTCTCCGTGCTGGGAAAACAGGTTTTGCAGCTGTTTGAGCTAAGATTTCCAAGTTATTCACATAATGAAAACCTATACTTTGTTTTGGTCGAGTTCCCCATTCAAAATGCATGTAACAGTGAGAAACGCACTGTCTTGGCGAAAGAAAACGTTTTTGTACAACTTCATATAAATAGCTGTAACTTTTGATAGAAGACTCAGACAAACATGTTTATGGCTTTATCTTATAGAACTCAAGGTCTACGTGCTGGGAAAACAGGTTTTGCAGCTGTTTGAGCTAAGATTTCCAAGTTATTCACATAATGAAAACTTATACTTTGTTTCGGTCGAGTTCCCCATTCAAATGCATGTAACAGTGAGAAACGCACTGTCTTGGCGAAAGAAAGCGTTTTTGTACAACTTCATAGAAATAGCTGTAACTTTTGATAGAAGACTCGGATACACATGTTTATGGCTTTATCTTATAGAACTCAAGGTCTCCGTGCTGGGCAAATAGGTTTTGCAGCTGTTTGAGCTAAGATTTCCAAGTTATTCACATAATGAAAACCTATACTTTGTTTCGGTCGAGTTCCCCATTCAAATGCATGTAACAGTGAGAAACGCACTGTCTTGGCGAAAGAAAGCTATTTTGTACAACTTCATAGAAATAGCTGTAACTTTTGATAGAAGACTCAGACAAACATGTTTATGGCCTTATATTATAGAACTCAAGGTCTCCGTGCTGGGAAAACAGGTTTTGCAGCTGTTTGAGCTAAGATTTCCAAGTTATTCACATAATGAAAACTTATACTTTGTTTCGGTCGAGTTCCCCATTCAAATGCATGTAACAGTGAGAAACGCACTGTCTTGGCGAAAGAAAGCGTTTTTGTACAACTTCATATAAATAGCTGTAACTTTTGATAGAAGACTCGGATACACATGTTTATGGCTTTATCTTATAGAACTCAAGGTCTCCGTGCTGGGCAAATAGGTTTTGCAGCTGTTTGAGCTAAGATTTCCAAGTTATTCACATAATGAAAACCTATACTTTGTTTCGGTCGAGTTCCCCATTCAAATGCATGTAACAGTGAGAAACGCACTGTCTTGGCGAAAGAAAGCGTTTTTGTACAACTTCATATAAATAGCTGTAACTTTTGATAGAAGACTCGGATACACATGTTTATGGCTTTATCTTATAGAACTCAAGGTCTCCGTGCTGGGCAAACAGGTTTTGCAGCTGTTTGAGCTAAGATTTCCAAGTTATTCACATAATGAAAACCTATACTTTGTTTCGGTCGCGTTCCCCATTCAAATGCATGTAACAGTGAGAAACGCACTGTCTTGGCGAAAGAAAGCGTTTTTGTACAACTTCATAGAAATAGCTGTAACTTTTGATAGAAGACTCGGATACACATGTTTATGGCTTTATCTTATAGAACTCAAGGTCTCCGTGCTGGGCAAACAGGTTTTGCAGCTGTTTGAGCTAAGATTTCCAAGTTATTCACATAATGAAAACCTATACTTTGTTTCGGTCGAGTTCCCCATTCAAATGCATGTAACAGTGAGAAACGCACTGTCTTGGCGAAAGAAAGCGTTTTTGTACAACTTCATATAAATAGCTGTAACTTTTGATAGAAGACTCAGACAAACATGTTTATGGCTTTATCTTATAGAACTCAAGGTCTCCGTGCTGGGAAAACAGGTTTTGCAGCTGTTTGAGCTAAGATTTCCAAGTTATTCACATAATGAAAACCTATACTTTGTTTTGGTCGAGTTCCCCATTCAAAATGCATGTAACAGTGAGAAACGCACTGTCTTGGCGAAAGAAAACGTTTTTGTACAACTTCATATAAATAGCTGTAACTTTTGATAGAAGACTCAGACAAACATGTTTATGGCTTTATCTTATAGAACTCAAGGTCTACGTGCTGGGAAAACAGGTTTTGCAGCTGTTTGAGCTAAGATTTCCAAGTTATTCACATAATGAAAACTTATACTTTGTTTCGGTCGAGTTCCCCATTCAAATGCATGTAACAGTGAGAAACGCACTGTCTTGGCGAAAGAAAGCGTTTTTGTACAACTTCATATAAATAGCTGTAACTGTTGATAGAAGACTCAAACAAACATGTTTATGGCTTTATCTTATAGAACTCAAGGTCTCCGTGCTGGGAAAACAGGTTTTGCAGCTGTTTGAGCTAAGATTTCCAAGTTATTCACATAATGAAAACCTATACTTTGTTTCGGTCGAGTTCCCCATTCAAATGCATGTAACAGTGAGAAACGCACTGTCTTGGCGAAAGAAAGCTATTTTGTACAACTTCATAGAAATAGCTGTAACTTTTGATAGAAGACTCGGATACACATGTTTATGGCTTTATCTTATAGAACTCAAGGTCTCCGTGCTGGGAAAACAGGTTTTGCAGCTGTTTGAGCTAAGATTTCCAAGTTATTCACATAATGAAAACCTATACTTTGTTTCGGTCGAGTTCCCCATTCAAAATGCATGTAACAGTGAGAAACGCACTGTCTTGGCGAAAGAAAGCGTTTTTGTACAACTTCATATAAATAGCTGTAACTTTTGATAGAAGACTCAGACAAACATGTTTATGGCTTTATCTTATAGAACTCAAGGTCTCCGTGCTGGGAAAACAGGTTTTGCAGCTGTTTGAGCTAAGATTTCCAAGTTATTCACATAATGAAAACTTATACTTTGTTTCGGTCGAGTTCCCCATTCAAATGCATGTAACAGTGAGAAACGCACTGTCTTGGCGAAAGAAAGCGTTTTTGTACAACTTCATATAAATAGCTGTAACTTTTGATAGAAGACTCGGATACACATGTTTATGGCTTTATCTTATAGAACTCAAGGTCTCCGTTCTGGGCAAACAGGTTTTGCAGCTGTTTGAGCTAAGATTTCCAAGTTATTCACATAATGAAAACCTATACTTTGTTTCGGTCGAGTTCCCCATTCAAATGCATGTAACAGTGAGAAACGCACTGTCTTGGCGAAAGAAAGCTATTTTGTACAACTTCATAGAAATAGCTGTAACTTTTGATAGAAGACTCAGACAAACATGTTTATGGCCTTATATTATAGAACTCAAGGTCTCCGTGCTGGGAAAACAGGTTTTGCAGCTGTTTGAGCTAAGATTTCCAAGTTATTCACATAATGAAAACTTATACTTTGTTTCGGTCGAGTTCCCCATTCAAATGCATGTAACAGTGAGAAACGCACTGTCTTGGCGAAAGAAAGCGTTTTTGTACAACTTCATATAAATAGCTGTAACTTTTGATAGAAGACTCGGATACACATGTTTATGGCTTTATCTTATAGAACTCAAGGTCTCCGTGCTGGGCAAATAGGTTTTGCAGCTGTTTGAGCTAAGATTTCCAAGTTATTCACATAATGAAAACCTATACTTTGTTTCGGTCGAGTTCCCCATTCAAATGCATGTAACAGTGAGAAACGCACTGTCTTGGCGAAAGAAAGCGTTTTTGTACAACTTCATATAAATAGCTGTAACTTTTGATAGAAGACTCGGATACACATGTTTATGGCTTTATCTTATAGAACTCAAGGTCTCCGTGCTGGGCAAACAGGTTTTGCAGCTGTTTGAGCTAAGATTTCCAAGTTATTCACATAATGAAAACCTATACTTTGTTTCGGTCGCGTTCCCCATTCAAATGCATGTAACAGTGAGAAACGCACTGTCTTGGCGAAAGAAAGCGTTTTTGTACAACTTCATAGAAATAGCTGTAACTTTTGATAGAAGACTCGGATACACATGTTTATGGCTTTATCTTATAGAACTCAAGGTCTCCGTGCTGGGCAAACAGGTTTTGCAGCTGTTTGAGCTAAGATTTCCAAGTTATTCACATAATGAAAACCTATACTTTGTTTCGGTCGAGTTCCCCATTCAAATGCATGTAACAGTGAGAAACGCACTGTCTTGGCGAAAGAAAGCGTTTTTGTACAACTTCATATAAATAGCTGTAACTTTTGATAGAAGACTCAGACAAACATGTTTATGGCTTTATCTTATAGAACTCAAGGTCTCCGTGCTGGGAAAACAGGTTTTGCAGCTGTTTGAGCTAAGATTTCCAAGTTATTCACATAATGAAAACCTATACTTTGTTTTGGTCGAGTTCCCCATTCAAAATGCATGTAACAGTGAGAAACGCACTGTCTTGGCGAAAGAAAACGTTTTTGTACAACTTCATATAAATAGCTGTAACTTTTGATAGAAGACTCAGACAAACATGTTTATGGCTTTATCTTATAGAACTCAAGGTCTCCGTGCTGGGAAAACAGGTTTTGCAGCTGTTTGAGCTAAGATTTCCAAGTTATTCACATAATGAAAACCTATACTTTGTTTCGGTCGAGTTCCCCATTCAAATGCATGTAACAGTGAGAAACGCACTGTCTTGGCGAAAGAAAGCGTTTTTGTACAACTTCATAGAAATAGCTGTAACTTTTGATAGAAGACTCGGATACACATGTTTATGGCTTTATCTTATAGAACTCAAGGTCTCCGTGCTGGGCAAATAGGTTTTGCAGCTGTTTGAGCTAAGATTTCCAAGTTATTCACATAATGAAAACCTATACTTTGTTTCGGTCGAGTTCCCCATTCAAATGCATGTAACAGTGAGAAACGCACTGTCTTGGCGAAAGAAAGCTATTTTGTACAACTTCATAGAAATAGCTGTAACTTTTGATAGAAGACTCAGACAAACATGTTTATGGCCTTATATTATAGAACTCAAGGTCTCCGTGCTGGGAAAACAGGTTTTGCAGCTGTTTGAGCTAAGATTTCCAAGTTATTCACATAATGAAAACTTATACTTTGTTTCGGTCGAGTTCCCCATTCAAATGCATGTAACAGTGAGAAACGCACTGTCTTGGCGAAAGAAAGCGTTTTTGTACAACTTCATATAAATAGCTGTAACTTTTGATAGAAGACTCGGATACACATGTTTATGGCTTTATCTTATAGAACTCAAGGTCTCCGTGCTGGGCAAATAGGTTTTGCAGCTGTTTGAGCTAAGATTTCCAAGTTATTCACATAATGAAAACCTATACTTTGTTTCGGTCGAGTTCCCCATTCAAATGCATGTAACAGTGAGAAACGCACTGTCTTGGCGAAAGAAAGCGTTTTTGTACAACTTCATATAAATAGCTGTAACTTTTGATAGAAGACTCGGATACACATGTTTATGGCTTTATCTTATAGAACTCAAGGTCTCCGTGCTGGGCAAACAGGTTTTGCAGCTGTTTGAGCTAAGATTTCCAAGTTATTCACATAATGAAAACTTATACTTTGTTTCGGTCGCGTTCCCCATTCAAATGCATGTAACAGTGAGAAACGCACTGTCTTGGCGAAAGAAAGCGTTTTTGTACAACTTCATAGAAATAGCTGTAACTTTTGATAGAAGACTCGGATACACATGTTTATGGCTTTATCTTATAGAACTCAAGGTCTCCGTGCTGGGCAAACAGGTTTTGCAGCTGTTTGAGCTAAGATTTCCAAGTTATTCACATAATGAAAACCTATACTTTGTTTCGGTCGAGTTCCCCATTCAAATGCATGTAACAGTGAGAAACGCACTGTCTTGGCGAAAGAAAGCGTTTTTGTACAACTTCATATAAATAGCTGTAACTTTTGATAGAAGACTCAGACAAACATGTTTATGGCTTTATCTTATAGAACTCAAGGTCTCCGTGCTGGGAAAACAGGTTTTGCAGCTGTTTGAGCTAAGATTTCCAAGTTATTCACATAATGAAAACCTATACTTTGTTTTGGTCGAGTTCCCCATTCAAAATGCATGTAACAGTGAGAAACGCACTGTCTTGGCGAAAGAAAACGTTTTTGTACAACTTCATATAAATAGCTGTAACTTTTGATAGAAGACTCAGACAAACATGTTTATGGCTTTATCTTATAGAACTCAAGGTCTACGTGCTGGGAAAACAGGTTTTGCAGCTGTTTGAGCTAAGATTTCCAAGTTATTCACATAATGAAAACTTATACTTTGTTTCGGTCGAGTTCCCCATTCAAATGCATGTAACAGTGAGAAACGCACTGTCTTGGCGAAAGAAAGCGTTTTTGTACAACTTCATAGAAATAGCTGTAACTTTTGATAGAAGACTCGGATACACATGTTTATGGCTTTATCTTATAGAACTCAAGGTCTCCGTGCTGGGCAAACAGGTTTTGCAGCTGTTTGAGCTAAGATTTCCAAGTTATTCACATAATGAAAACCTATACTTTGTTTCGGTCGCGTTCCCCATTCAAATGCATGTAACAGTGAGAAACGCACTGTCTTGGCGAAAGAAAGCGTTTTTGTACAACTTCATAGAAATAGCTGTAACTTTTGATAGAAGACTCGGATACACATGTTTATGGCTTTATCTTATAGAACTCAAGGTCTCCGTGCTGGGCAAACAGGTTTTGCAGCTGTTTGAGCTAAGATTTCCAAGTTATTCACATAATGAAAACCTATACTTTGTTTCGGTCGAGTTCCCCATTCAAATGCATGTAACAGTGAGAAACGCACTGTCTTGGCGAAAGAAAGCGTTTTTGTACAACTTCATATAAATAGCTGTAACTTTTGATAGAAGACTCAGACAAACATGTTTATGGCTTTATCTTATAGAACTCAAGGTCTCCGTGCTGGGAAAACAGGTTTTGCAGCTGTTTGAGCTAAGATTTCCAAGTTATTCACATAATGAAAACCTATACTTTGTTTTGGTCGAGTTCCCCATTCAAAATGCATGTAACAGTGAGAAACGCACTGTCTTGGCGAAAGAAAACGTTTTTGTACAACTTCATATAAATAGCTGTAACTTTTGATAGAAGACTCAGACAAACATGTTTATTGCTTTATCTTATAGAACTCAAGGTCTACGTGCTGGGAAAACAGGTTTTGCAGCTGTTTGAGCTAAGATTTCCAAGTTATTCACATAATGAAAACTTATACTTTGTTTCGGTCGAGTTCCCCATTCAAATGCATGTAACAGTGAGAAACGCACTGTCTTGGCGAAAGAAAGCGTTTTTGTACAACTTCATAGAAATAGCTGTAACTTTTGATAGAAGACTCGGATACACATGTTTATGGCTTTATCTTATAGAACTCAAGGTCTCCGTGCTGGGCAAACAGGTTTTGCAGCTGTTTGAGCTAAGATTTCCAAGTTATTCACATAATGAAAACCTATACTTTGTTTCGGTCGAGTTCCCCATTCAAATGCATGTAACAGTGAGAAACGCACTGTCTTGGCGAAAGAAAGCGTTTTTGTACAACTTCATATAAATAGCTGTAACTTTTGATAGAAGACTCGGATACACATGTTTATGGCTTTATCTTATAGAACTCAAGGTCTCCGTGCTGGGAAAACAGGTTTTGCAGCTGTTTGAGCTAAGATTTCCAAGTTATTCACATAATGAAAACTTATACTTTGTTTCGGTGGAGTTCCCCATTCAAATGCATGTAACAGTGAGAAACGCACTGTCTTGGCGAAAGAAAGCGTTTTTGTACAACTTCATATAAATAGCTGTAACTTTTGATAGAAGACTCAGACAAACATGTTTATGGCTTTATCTTATAGAACTCAAGGTCTACGTGCTGGGAAAACAGGTTTTGCAGCTGTTTGAGCTAAGATTTCCAAGTTATTCACATAATGAAAACCTATACTTTGTTTCGGTCGAGTTCCCCATTCAAATGCATGTAACAGTGAGAAACGCACTGTCTTGGCGAAAGAAAAGCGTTTTTGTACAACTTCATAGAAATAGCTGTAACTTTTGATAGAAGACTCGGATACACATGTTTATGGCTTTATCTTATAGAACTCAAGGTTCCCGTGCTGGGAAAACAGGTTTTGCAGCTGTTTGAGCTAAGATTTCCAAGTTATTCACATAATGAAAACCTATACTTTGTTTCGGTCGAGATCCCCATTCAAATGCATGTAACAGTGAGAAACGCACTGTCTTGGCGAAAGAAAGCGTTTTTGTACAACTTCATAGAAATAGCTGTAACTTTTGATAGAAGACTCGGATACACATGTTTATGGCTTTATCTTATAGAACTCAAGGTTCCCGTGCTGGGAAAACAGGTTTTGCAGCTGTTTGAGCTAAGATTTCCAAGTTATTCACATAATGAAAACCTATACTTTGTTTCGGTCGAGTTCCCCATTCAAATGCATGTAACAGTGAGAAACGCACTGTCTTGGCGAAAGAAAGCGTTTTTGTACAACTTCATAGAAATAGCTGTAACTTTTGATAGAAGACTCGGATACACATGTTTATGGCTTTATCTTATAGAACTCAAGGTTCCCGTGCTGGGAAAACAGGTTTTGCAGCTGTTTGAGCTAAGATTTCCAAGTTATTCACATAATGAAAACCTATACTTTGTTTCGGTCGAGTTCCCCATTCAAATGCATGTAACAGTGAGAAACGCACTGTCTTGGCGAAAGAAAGCGTTTTTGTACAACTTCATAGAAATAGCTGTAACTTTTGATAGAAGACTCGGATACACATGTTTATGGCTTTATCTTATAGAACTCAAGGTTCCCGTGCTGGGAAAACAGGTTTTGCAGCTGTTTGAGCTAAGATTTCCAAGTTATTCACATAATGAAAACCTATACTTTGTTTCGGTCGAGTTCCCCATTCAAATGCATGTAACAGTGAGAAACGCACTGTCTTGGCGAAAGAAAGCGTTTTTGTACAACTTCATAGAAATAGCTGTAACTTTTGATAGAAGACTCGGATACACATGTTTATGGCTTTATCTTATAGAACTCAAGGTTCCCGTGCTGGGAAAACAGGTTTTGCAGCTGTTTGAGCTAAGATTTCCAAGTTATTCACATAATGAAAACCTATACTTTGTTTCGGTCGAGTTCCCCATTCAAATGCATGTAACAGTGAGAAACGCACTGTCTTGGCGAAAGAAAGCGTTTTTGTACAACTTCATAGAAATAGCTGTAACTTTTGATAGAAGACTCGGATACACATGTTTATGGCTTTATCTTATAGAACTCAAGGTTCCCGTGCTGGGAAAACAGGTTTTGCAGCTGTTTGAGCTAAGATTTCCAAGTTATTCACATAATGAAAACCTATACTTTGTTTCGGTCGAGTTCCCCATTCAAATGCATGTAACAGTGAGAAACGCACTGTCTTGGCGAAAGAAAGCGTTTTTGTACAACTTCATAGAAATAGCTGTAACTTTTGATAGAAGACTCGGATACACATGTTTATGGCTTTATCTTATAGAACTCAAGGTTCCCGTGCTGGGAAAACAGGTTTTGCAGCTGTTTGAGCTAAGATTTCCAAGTTATTCACATAATGAAAACCTATACTTTGTTTCGGTCGAGTTCCCCATTCAAATGCATGTAACAGTGAGAAACGCACTGTCTTGGCGAAAGAAAGCGTTTTTGTACAACTTCATAGAAATAGCTGTAACTTTTGATAGAAGACTCGGATACACATGTTTATGGCTTTATCTTATAGAACTCAAGGTTCCCGTGCTGGGAAAACAGGTTTTGCAGCTGTTTGAGCTAAGATTTCCAAGTTATTCACATAATGAAAACCTATACTTTGTTTCGGTCGAGTTCCCCATTCAAATGCATGTAACAGTGAGAAACGCACTGTCTTGGCGAAAGAAAGCGTTTTTGTACAACTTCATAGAAATAGCTGTAACTTTTGATAGAAGACTCGGATACACATGTTTATGGCTTTATCTTATAGAACTCAAGGTTCCCGTGCTGGGAAAACAGGTTTTGCAGCTGTTTGAGCTAAGATTTCCAAGTTATTCACATAATGAAAACCTATACTTTGTTTCGGTCGAGTTCCCCATTCAAATGCATGTAACAGTGAGAAACGCACTGTCTTGGCGAAAGAAAGCGTTTTTGTACAACTTCATAGAAATAGCTGTAACTTTTGATAGAAGACTCGGATACACATGATTATGGCTTTATCTTATAGAACTCAAGGTTCCCGTGCTGGGAAAACAGGTTTTGCAGCTGTTTGAGCTAAGATTTCCAAGTTATTCACATAATGAAAACCTATACTTTGTTTCGGTCGAGTTCCCCATTCAAATGCATGTAACAGTGAGAAACGCACTGTCTTGGCGAAAGAAAGCGTTTTTGTACAACTTCATAGAAATAGCTGTAACTTTTGATAGAAGACTCGGATACACATGTTTATGGCTTTATCTTATAGAACTCAAGGTTCCCGTGCTGGGAAAACAGGTTTTGCAGCTGTTTGAGCTAAGATTTCCAAGTTATTCACATAATGAAAACCTATACTTTGTTTCGGTCGAGTTCCCCATTCAAATGCATGTAACAGTGAGAAACGCACTGTCTTGGCGAAAGAAAGCGTTTTTGTACAACTTCATAGAAATAGCTGTAACTTTTGATAGAAGACTCGGATACACATGTTTATGGCTTTATCTTATAGAACTCAAGGTTCCCGTGCTGGGAAAACAGGTTTTGCAGCTGTTTGAGCTAAGATTTCCAAGTTATTCACATAATGAAAACCTATACTTTGTTTCGGTCGAGTTCCCCATTCAAATGCATGTAACAGTGAGAAACGCACTGTCTTGGCGAAAGAAAGCGTTTTTGTACAACTTCATAGAAATAGCTGTAACTTTTGATAGAAGACTCGGATACACATGTTTATGGCTTTATCTTATAGAACTCAAGGTTCCCGTGCTGGGAAAACAGGTTTTGCAGCTGTTTGAGCTAAGATTTCCAAGTTATTCACATAATGAAAACCTATACTTTGTTTCGGTCGAGTTCCCCATTCAAATGCATGTAACAGTGAGAAACGCACTGTCTTGGCGAAAGAAAGCGTTTTTGTACAACTTCATAGAAATAGCTGTAACTTTTGATAGAAGACTCGGATACACATGATTATGGCTTTATCTTATAGAACTCAAGGTTCCCGTGCTGGGAAAACAGGTTTTGCAGCTGTTTGAGCTAAGATTTCCAAGTTATTCACATAATGAAAACCTATACTTTGTTTCGGTCGAGTTCCCCATTCAAATGCATGTAACAGTGAGAAACGCACTGTCTTGGCGAAAGAAAGCGTTTTTGTACAACTTCATAGAAATAGCTGTAACTTTTGATAGAAGACTCGGATACACATGTTTATGGCTTTATCTTATAGAACTCAAGGTTCCCGTGCTGGGAAAACAGGTTTTGCAGCTGTTTGAGCTAAGATTTCCAAGTTATTCACATAATGAAAACCTATACTTTGTTTCGGTCGAGTTCCCCATTCAAATGCATGTAACAGTGAGAAACGCACTGTCTTGGCGAAAGAAAGCGTTTTTGTACAACTTCATAGAAATAGCTGTAACTTTTGATAGAAGACTCGGATACACATGTTTATGGCTTTATCTTATAGAACTCAAGGTTCCCGTGCTGGGAAAACAGGTTTTGCAGCTGTTTGAGCTAAGATTTCCAAGTTATTCACATAATGAAAACCTATACTTTGTTTCGGTCGAGTTCCCCATTCAAATGCATGTAACAGTGAGAAACGCACTGTCTTGGCGAAAGAAAGCGTTTTTGTACAACTTCATAGAAATAGCTGTAACTTTTGATAGAAGACTCGGATACACATGTTTATGGCTTTATCTTATAGAACTCAAGGTTCCCGTGCTGGGAAAACAGGTTTTGCAGCTGTTTGAGCTAAGATTTCCAAGTTATTCACATAATGAAAACCTATACTTTGTTTCGGTCGAGTTCCCCATTCAAATGCATGTAACAGTGAGAAACGCACTGTCTTGGCGAAAGAAAGCGTTTTTGTACAACTTCATAGAAATAGCTGTAACTTTTGATAGAAGACTCGGATACACATGTTTATGGCTTTATCTTATAGAACTCAAGGTTCCCGTGCTGGGAAAACAGGTTTTGCAGCTGTTTGAGCTAAGATTTCCAAGTTATTCACATAATGAAAACCTATACTTTGTTTCGGTCGAGTTCCCCATTCAAATGCATGTAACAGTGAGAAACGCACTGTCTTGGCGAAAGAAAGCGTTTTTGTACAACTTCATAGAAATAGCTGTAACTTTTGATAGAAGACTCGGATACACATGTTTATGGCTTTATCTTATAGAACTCAAGGTTCCCGTGCTGGGAAAACAGGTTTTGCAGCTGTTTGAGCTAAGATTTCCAAGTTATTCACATAATGAAAACCTATACTTTGTTTCGGTCGAGTTCCCCATTCAAATGCATGTAACAGTGAGAAACGCACTGTCTTGGCGAAAGAAAGCGTTTTTGTACAACTTCATAGAAATAGCTGTAACTTTTGATAGAAGACTCGGATACACATGTTTATGGCTTTATCTTATAGAACTCAAGGTTCCCGTGCTGGGAAAACAGGTTTTGCAGCTGTTTGAGCTAAGATTTCCAAGTTATTCACATAATGAAAACCTATACTTTGTTTCGGTCGAGTTCCCCATTCAAATGCATGTAACAGTGAGAAACGCACTGTCTTGGCGAAAGAAAGCGTTTTTGTACAACTTCATAGAAATAGCTGTAACTTTTGATAGAAGACTCGGATACACATGTTTATGGCTTTATCTTATAGAACTCAAGGTTCCCGTGCTGGGAAAACAGGTTTTGCAGCTGTTTGAGCTAAGATTTCCAAGTTATTCACATAATGAAAACCTATACTTTGTTTCGGTCGAGTTCCCCATTCAAATGCATGTAACAGTGAGAAACGCACTGTCTTGGCGAAAGAAAGCGTTTTTGTACAACTTCATAGAAATAGCTGTAACTTTTGATAGAAGACTCGGATACACATGTTTATGGCTTTATCTTATAGAACTCAAGGTTCCCGTGCTGGGAAAACAGGTTTTGCAGCTGTTTGAGCTAAGATTTCCAAGTTATTCACATAATGAAAACCTATACTTTGTTTCGGTCGAGTTCCCCATTCAAATGCATGTAACAGTGAGAAACGCACTGTCTTGGCGAAAGAAAGCGTTTTTGTACAACTTCATAGAAATAGCTGTAACTTTTGATAGAAGACTCGGATACACATGATTATGGCTTTATCTTATAGAACTCAAGGTTCCCGTGCTGGGAAAACAGGTTTTGCAGCTGTTTGAGCTAAGATTTCCAAGTTATTCACATAATGAAAACCTATACTTTGTTTCGGTCGAGTTCCCCATTCAAATGCATGTAACAGTGAGAAACGCACTGTCTTGGCGAAAGAAAGCGTTTTTGTACAACTTCATAGAAATAGCTGTAACTTTTGATAGAAGACTCGGATACACATGTTTATGGCTTTATCTTATAGAACTCAAGGTTCCCGTGCTGGGAAAACAGGTTTTGCAGCTGTTTGAGCTAAGATTTCCAAGTTATTCACATAATGAAAACCTATACTTTGTTTCGGTCGAGTTCCCCATTCAAATGCATGTAACAGTGAGAAACGCACTGTCTTGGCGAAAGAAAGCGTTTTTGTACAACTTCATAGAAATAGCTGTAACTTTTGATAGAAGACTCGGATACACATGTTTATGGCTTTATCTTATAGAACTCAAGGTTCCCGTGCTGGGAAAACAGGTTTTGCAGCTGTTTGAGCTAAGATTTCCAAGTTATTCACATAATGAAAACCTATACTTTGTTTCGGTCGAGTTCCCCATTCAAATGCATGTAACAGTGAGAAACGCACTGTCTTGGCGAAAGAAAGCGTTTTTGTACAACTTCATAGAAATAGCTGTAACTTTTGATAGAAGACTCGGATACACATGTTTATGGCTTTATCTTATAGAACTCAAGGTTCCCGTGCTGGGAAAACAGGTTTTGCAGCTGTTTGAGCTAAGATTTCCAAGTTATTCACATAATGAAAACCTATACTTTGTTTCGGTCGAGTTCCCCATTCAAATGCATGTAACAGTGAGAAACGCACTGTCTTGGCGAAAGAAAGCGTTTTTGTACAACTTCATAGAAATAGCTGTAACTTTTGATAGAAGACTCGGATACACATGTTTATGGCTTTATCTTATAGAACTCAAGGTTCCCGTGCTGGGAAAACAGGTTTTGCAGCTGTTTGAGCTAAGATTTCCAAGTTATTCACATAATGAAAACCTATACTTTGTTTCGGTCGAGATCCCCATTCAAATGCATGTAACAGTGAGAAACGCACTGTCTTGGCGAAAGAAAGCGTTTTTGTACAACTTCATAGAAATAGCTGTAACTTTTGATAGAAGACTCGGATACACATGTTTATGGCTTTATCTTATAGAACTCAAGGTTCCCGTGCTGGGAAAACAGGTTTTGCAGCTGTTTGAGCTAAGATTTCCAAGTTATTCACATAATGAAAACCTATACTTTGTTTCGGTCGAGATCCCCATTCAAATGCATGTAACAGTGAGAAACGCACTGTCTTGGCGAAAGAAAGCGTTTTTGTACAACTTCATAGAAATAGCTGTAACTTTTGATAGAAGACTCGGATACACATGTTTATGGCTTTATCTTATAGAACTCAAGGTTCCCGTGCTGGGAAAACAGGTTTTGCAGCTGTTTGAGCTAAGATTTCCAAGTTATTCACATAATGAAAACCTATACTTTGTTTCGGTCGAGTTCCCCATTCAAATGCATGTAACAGTGAGAAACGCACTGTCTTGGCGAAAGAAAGCGTTTTTGTACAACTTCATAGAAATAGCTGTAACTTTTGATAGAAGACTCGGATACACATGTTTATGGCTTTATCTTATAGAACTCAAGGTTCCCGTGCTGGGAAAACAGGTTTTGCAGCTGTTTGAGCTAAGATTTCCAAGTTATTCACATAATGAAAACCTATACTTTGTTTCGGTCGAGTTCCCCATTCAAATGCATGTAACAGTGAGAAACGCACTGTCTTGGCGAAAGAAAGCGTTTTTGTACAACTTCATAGAAATAGCTGTAACTTTTGATAGAAGACTCGGATACACATGTTTATGGCTTTATCTTATAGAACTCAAGGTTCCCGTGCTGGGAAAACAGGTTTTGCAGCTGTTTGAGCTAAGATTTCCAAGTTATTCACATAATGAAAACCTATACTTTGTTTCGGTCGAGTTCCCCATTCAAATGCATGTAACAGTGAGAAACGCACTGTCTTGGCGAAAGAAAGCGTTTTTGTACAACTTCATAGAAATAGCTGTAACTTTTGATAGAAGACTCGGATACACATGTTTATGGCTTTATCTTATAGAACTCAAGGTTCCCGTGCTGGGAAAACAGGTTTTGCAGCTGTTTGAGCTAAGATTTCCAAGTTATTCACATAATGAAAACCTATACTTTGTTTCGGTCGAGTTCCCCATTCAAATGCATGTAACAGTGAGAAACGCACTGTCTTGGCGAAAGAAAGCGTTTTTGTACAACTTCATAGAAATAGCTGTAACTTTTGATAGAAGACTCGGATACACATGTTTATGGCTTTATCTTATAGAACTCAAGGTTCCCGTGCTGGGAAAACAGGTTTTGCAGCTGTTTGAGCTAAGATTTCCAAGTTATTCACATAATGAAAACCTATACTTTGTTTCGGTCGAGTTCCCCATTCAAATGCATGTAACAGTGAGAAACGCACTGTCTTGGCGAAAGAAAGCGTTTTTGTACAACTTCATAGAAATAGCTGTAACTTTTGATAGAAGACTCGGATACACATGTTTATGGCTTTATCTTATAGAACTCAAGGTTCCCGTGCTGGGAAAACAGGTTTTGCAGCTGTTTGAGCTAAGATTTCCAAGTTATTCACATAATGAAAACCTATACTTTGTTTCGGTCGAGTTCCCCATTCAAATGCATGTAACAGTGAGAAACGCACTGTCTTGGCGAAAGAAAGCGTTTTTGTACAACTTCATAGAAATAGCTGTAACTTTTGATAGAAGACTCGGATACACATGTTTATGGCTTTATCTTATAGAACTCAAGGTTCCCGTGCTGGGAAAACAGGTTTTGCAGCTGTTTGAGCTAAGATTTCCAAGTTATTCACATAATGAAAACCTATACTTTGTTTCGGTCGAGTTCCCCATTCAAATGCATGTAACAGTGAGAAACGCACTGTCTTGGCGAAAGAAAGCGTTTTTGTACAACTTCATAGAAATAGCTGTAACTTTTGATAGAAGACTCGGATACACATGTTTATGGCTTTATCTTATAGAACTCAAGGTTCCCGTGCTGGGAAAACAGGTTTTGCAGCTGTTTGAGCTAAGATTTCCAAGTTATTCACATAATGAAAACCTATACTTTGTTTCGGTCGAGTTCCCCATTCAAATGCATGTAACAGTGAGAAACGCACTGTCTTGGCGAAAGAAAGCGTTTTTGTACAACTTCATAGAAATAGCTGTAACTTTTGATAGAAGACTTGGATACACATGTTTATGGCTTTATCTTATAGAACTCAAGGTTCCCGTGCTGGGAAAACAGGTTTTGCAGCTGTTTGAGCTAAGATTTCCAAGTTATTCACATAATGAAAACCTATACTTTGTTTCGGTCGAGTTCCCCATTCAAATGCATGTAACAGTGAGAAACGCACTGTCTTGGCGAAAGAAAGCGTTTTTGTACAACTTCATAGAAATAGCTGTAACTTTTGATAGAAGACTCGGATACACATGTTTATGGCTTTATCTTATAGAACTCAAGGTTCCCGTGCTGGGAAAACAGGTTTTGCAGCTGTTTGAGCTAAGATTTCCAAGTTATTCACATAATGAAAACCTATACTTTGTTTCGGTCGAGTTCCCCATTCAAATGCATGTAACAGTGAGAAACGCACTGTCTTGGCGAAAGAAAAGCGTTTTTGTACAACTTCATAGAAATAGCTGTAACTTTTGATAGAAGACTCGGATACACATGTTTATGGCTTTATCTTATAGAACTCAAGGTTCCCGTGCTGGGAAAACAGGTTTTGCAGCTGTTTGAGCTAAGATTTCCAAGTTATTCACATAATGAAAACCTATACTTTGTTTCGGTCGAGTTCCCCATTCAAATGCATGTAACAGTGAGAAACGCACTGTCTTGGCGAAAGAAAGCGTTTTTGTACAACTTCATAGAAATAGCTGTAACTTTTGATAGAAGACTCGGATACACATGTTTATGGCTTTATCTTATAGAACTCAAGGTTCCCGTGCTGGGAAAACAGGTTTTGCAGCTGTTTGAGCTAAGATTTCCAAGTTATTCACATAATGAAAACCTATACTTTGTTTCGGTCGAGTTCCCCATTCAAATGCATGTAACAGTGAGAAACGCACTGTCTTGGCGAAAGAAAGCGTTTTTGTACAACTTCATAGAAATAGCTGTAACTTTTGATAGAAGACTCTGATACACATGTTTATGGCTTTATCTTATAGAACTCAAGGTTCCCGTGCTGGGAAAACAGGTTTTGCAGCTGTTTGAGCTAAGATTTCCAAGTTATTCACATAATGAAAACCTATACTTTGTTTCGGTCGAGTTCCCCATTCAAATGCATGTAACAGTGAGAAACGCACTGTCTTGGCGAAAGAAAGCGTTTTTGTACAACTTCATAGAAATAGCTGTAACTTTTGATAGAAGACTCGGATACACATGTTTATGGCTTTATCTTATAGAACTCAAGGTTCCCGTGCTGGGAAAACAGGTTTTGCAGCTGTTTGAGCTAAGATTTCCAAGTTATTCACATAATGAAAACCTATACTTTGTTTCGGTCGAGTTCCCCATTCAAATGCATGTAACAGTGAGAAACGCACTGTCTTGGCGAAAGAAAGCGTTTTTGTACAACTTCATAGAAATAGCTGTAACTTTTGATAGAAGACTCGGATACACATGTTTATGGCTTTATCTTATAGAACTCAAGGTTCCCGTGCTGGGAAAACAGGTTTTGCAGCTGTTTGAGCTAAGATTTCCAAGTTATTCACATAATGAAAACCTATACTTTGTTTCGGTCGAGATCCCCATTCAAATGCATGTAACAGTGAGAAACGCACTGTCTTGGCGAAAGAAAGCGTTTTTGTACAACTTCATAGAAATAGCTGTAACTTTTGATAGAAGACTCGGATACACATGTTTATGGCTTTATCTTATAGAACTCAAGGTTCCCGTGCTGGGAAAACAGGTTTTGCAGCTGTTTGAGCTAAGATTTCCAAGTTATTCACATAATGAAAACCTATACTTTGTTTCGGTCGAGTTCCCCATTCAAATGCATGTAACAGTGAGAAACGCACTGTCTTGGCGAAAGAAAGCGTTTTTGTACAACTTCATAGAAATAGCTGTAACTTTTGATAGAAGACTCGGATACACATGTTTATGGCTTTATCTTATAGAACTCAAGGTTCCCGTGCTGGGAAAACAGGTTTTGCAGCTGTTTGAGCTAAGATTTCCAAGTTATTCACATAATGAAAACCTATACTTTGTTTCGGTCGAGTTCCCCATTCAAATGCATGTAACAGTGAGAAACGCACTGTCTTGGCGAAAGAAAGCGTTTTTGTACAACTTCATAGAAATAGCTGTAACTTTTGATAGAAGACTCGGATACACATGTTTATGGCTTTATCTTATAGAACTCAAGGTTCCCGTGCTGGGAAAACAGGTTTTGCAGCTGTTTGAGCTAAGATTTCCAAGTTATTCACATAATGAAAACCTATACTTTGTTTCGGTCGAGTTCCCCATTCAAATGCATGTAACAGTGAGAAACGCACTGTCTTGGCGAAAGAAAGCGTTTTTGTACAACTTCATAGAAATAGCTGTAACTTTTGATAGAAGACTCGGATACACATGTTTATGGCTTTATCTTATAGAACTCAAGGTTCCCGTGCTGGGAAAACAGGTTTTGCAGCTGTTTGAGCTAAGATTTCCAAGTTATTCACATAATGAAAACCTATACTTTGTTTCGGTCGAGTTCCCCATTCAAATGCATGTAACAGTGAGAAACGCACTGTCTTGGCGAAAGAAAGCGTTTTTGTACAACTTCATAGAAATAGCTGTAACTTTTGATAGAAGACTCGGATACACATGTTTATGGCTTTATCTTATAGAACTCAAGGTTCCCGTGCTGGGAAAACAGGTTTTGCAGCTGTTTGAGCTAAGATTTCCAAGTTATTCACATAATGAAAACCTATACTTTGTTTCGGTCGAGATCCCCATTCAAATGCATGTAACAGTGAGAAACGCACTGTCTTGGCGAAAGAAAGCGTTTTTGTACAACTTCATAGAAATAGCTGTAACTTTTGATAGAAGACTCGGATACACATGTTTATGGCTTTATCTTATAGAACTCAAGGTTCCCGTGCTGGGAAAACAGGTTTTGCAGCTGTTTGAGCTAAGATTTCCAAGTTATTCACATAATGAAAACCTATACTTTGTTTCGGTCGAGATCCCCATTCAAATGCATGTAACAGTGAGAAACGCACTGTCTTGGCGAAAGAAAGCGTTTTTGTACAACTTCATAGAAATAGCTGTAACTTTTGATAGAAGACTCGGATACACATGTTTATGGCTTTATCTTATAGAACTCAAGGTTCCCGTGCTGGGAAAACAGGTTTTGCAGCTGTTTGAGCTAAGATTTCCAAGTTATTCACATAATGAAAACCTATACTTTGTTTCGGTCGAGTTCCCCATTCAAATGCATGTAACAGTGAGAAACGCACTGTCTTGGCGAAAGAAAGCGTTTTTGTACAACTTCATAGAAATAGCTGTAACTTTTGATAGAAGACTCGGATACACATGTTTATGGCTTTATCTTATAGAACTCAAGGTTCCCGTGCTGGGAAAACAGGTTTTGCAGCTGTTTGAGCTAAGATTTCCAAGTTATTCACATAATGAAAACCTATACTTTGTTTCGGTCGAGTTCCCCATTCAAATGCATGTAACAGTGAGAAACGCACTGTCTTGGCGAAAGAAAGCGTTTTTGTACAACTTCATAGAAATAGCTGTAACTTTTGATAGAAGACTCTGATACACATGTTTATGGCTTTATCTTATAGAACTCAAGGTTCCCGTGCTGGGAAAACAGGTTTTGCAGCTGTTTGAGCTAAGATTTCCAAGTTATTCACATAATGAAAACCTATACTTTGTTTCGGTCGAGTTCCCCATTCAAATGCATGTAACAGTGAGAAACGCACTGTCTTGGCGAAAGAAAGCGTTTTTGTACAACTTCATAGAAATAGCTGTAACTTTTGATAGAAGACTCGGATACACATGTTTATGGCTTTATCTTATAGAACTCAAGGTTCCCGTGCTGGGAAAACAGGTTTTGCAGCTGTTTGAGCTAAGATTTCCAAGTTATTCACATAATGAAAACCTATACTTTGTTTCGGTCGAGTTCCCCATTCAAATGCATGTAACAGTGAGAAACGCACTGTCTTGGCGAAAGAAAGCGTTTTTGTACAACTTCATAGAAATAGCTGTAACTTTTGATAGAAGAACTTCGGATACACATGTTTATGGCTTTATCTTATAGAACTCAAGGTTCCCGTGCTGGGAAAACAGGTTTTGCAGCTGTTTGAGCTAAGATTTCCAAGTTATTCACATAATGAAAACCTATACTTTGTTTCGGTCGAGTTCCCCATTCAAATGCATGTAACAGTGAGAAACGCACTGTCTTGGCGAAAGAAAGCGTTTTTGTACAACTTCATAGAAATAGCTGTAACTTTTGATAGAAGACTCTGATACACATGTTTATGGCTTTATCTTATAGAACTCAAGGTTCCCGTGCTGGGAAAACAGGTTTTGCAGCTGTTTGAGCTAAGATTTCCAAGTTATTCACATAATGAAAACCTATACTTTGTTCGGTCGAGTTCCCCATTCAAATGCATGTAACAGTGAGAAACGCACTGTCTTGGCGAAAGAAAGCGTTTTTGTACAACTTCATAGAAATAGCTGTAACTTTTGATAGAAGACTCGGATACACATGTTTATGGCTTTATCTTATAGAACTCAAGGTTCCCGTGCTGGGAAAACAGGTTTTGCAGCTGTTTGAGCTAAGATTTCCAAGTTATTCACATAATGAAAACCTATACTTTGTTTCGGTCGAGTTCCCCATTCAAATGCATGTAACAGTGAGAAACGCACTGTCTTGGCGAAAGAAAGCGTTTTTGTACAACTTCATAGAAATAGCTGTAACTTTTGATAGAAGACTCGGATACACATGTTTATGGCTTTATCTTATAGAGCTCAAGGTTCCCGTGCTGGGAAAACAGGTTTTGCAGCTGTTTGAGCTAAGATTTCCAAGTTATTCACATAATGAAAACCTATACTTTGTTTCGGTCGAGTTCCCCATTCAAATGCATGTAACAGTGAGAAACGCACTGTCTTGGCGAAAGAAAGCTATTTTGTACAACTTCATATAAATAGCTGTAACTTTTGATAGAAGACTCAGACAAACATGTTTATGGCTTTATCTTATAGAACTCAAGGTTCCCGTGCTGGGCAAACAGGTTTTGCAGCTGTTTGAGCTAAGATTTCCAAGTTATTCACATAATGAAAACCTATACTTTGTTTCGGTGGAGTTCCCCATTCAAATGCATGTAACAGTGAGAAACGCACTGTCTTGGCGAAAGAAAGCGTTTTTGTACAACTTCATATAAATAGCTGTAACTTTTGATAGAAGACTCAGACAAACATGTTTATGGCTTTATCTTATAGAACTCAAGGTTCCCGTGCTGGCAAAACAGGTTTTGCAGCTGTTTGAGCTAAGATTTCCAAGTTATTCACATAATGAAAACCTATACTTTGTTTCGGTCGAGTTCCCCATTCAAATGCATGTAACAGTGAGAAACGCACTGTCTTGGCGAAAGAAAGCGTTTTTGTACAACTTCATTTAAATAGCTGTAACTTTTGATAGAAGACTCGGATACACATGTTTATGGCTTTATCTTATAGAACTCAAGGTCTCCGTGCTGGGCAAACAGGTTTTGCAGCTGTTTGAGCTAAGATTTCCAAGTTATTCACATAATGAAAACCTATACTTTGTTTCGGTCGAGTTCCCCATTCAAATGCATGTAACAGTGAGAAACGCACTGTCTTGGCGAAAGAAAGCGTTTTTGTACAACTTCATATGAATAGCTGTAACTTTTGATAGAAGACTCGGATACACATGTTTATGGCTTTATCTTATAGAGCTCAAGGTTCCCGTGCTGGGAAAACAGGTTTTGCAGCTGTTTGAGCTAAGATTTCCAAGTTATTCACATAATGAAAACCTATACTTTGTTTCGGTCGAGTTCCCCATTCAAATGCATGTAACAGTGAGAAACGCACTGTCTTGGCGAAAGAAAGCGTTTTTGTACAACTTCATTTAAATAGCTGTAACTTTTGATAGAAGACTCGGATACACATGTTTATGGCTTTATCTTATAGAACTCAAGGTCTCCGTGCTGGGCAAACAGGTTTTGCAGCTGTTTGAGCTAAGATTTCCAAGTTATTCACATAATGAAAACCTATACTTTGTTTCGGTCGAGTTCCCCATTCAAATGCATGTAACAGTGAGAAACGCACTGTCTTGGCGAAAGAAAGCGTTTTTGTACAACTTCATAGAAATAGCTGTAACTTTTGATAGAAGACTCGGATACACATGTTTATGGCTTTATCTTATAGAACTCAAGGTTCCCGTGCTGGGAAAACAGGTTTTGCAGCTGTTTGAGCTAAGATTTCCAAGTTATTCACATAATGAAAACCTATACTTTGTTTCGGTCGAGTTCCCCATTCAAATGCATGTAACAGTGAGAAACGCACTGTCTTGGCGAAAGAAAGCGTTTTTGTACAACTTCATAGAAATAGCTGTAACTTTTGATAGAAGACTCGGATACACATGTTTATGGCTTTATCTTATAGAACTCAAGGTTCCCGTGCTGGGAAAACAGGTTTTGCAGCTGTTTGAGCTAAGATTTCCAAGTTATTCACATAATGAAAACCTATACTTTGTTTCGGTCGAGTTCCCCATTCAAATGCATGTAACAGTGAGAAACGCACTGTCTTGGCGAAAGAAAGCGTTTTTGTACAACTTCATAGAAATAGCTGTAACTTTTGATAGAAGACTCGGATACACATGTTTATGGCTTTATCTTATAGAACTCAAGGTTCCCGTGCTGGGAAAACAGGTTTTGCAGCTGTTTGAGCTAAGATTTCCAAGTTATTCACATAATGAAAACCTATACTTTGTTTCGGTCGAGATCCCCATTCAAATGCATGTAACAGTGAGAAACGCACTGTCTTGGCGAAAGAAAGCGTTTTTGTACAACTTCATAGAAATAGCTGTAACTTTTGATAGAAGACTCGGATACACATGTTTATGGCTTTATCTTATAGAACTCAAGGTTCCCGTGCTGGGAAAACAGGTTTTGCAGCTGTTTGAGCTAAGATTTCCAAGTTATTCACATAATGAAAACCTATACTTTGTTTCGGTCGAGATCCCCATTCAAATGCATGTAACAGTGAGAAACGCACTGTCTTGGCGAAAGAAAGCGTTTTTGTACAACTTCATAGAAATAGCTGTAACTTTTGATAGAAGACTCGGATACACATGTTTATGGCTTTATCTTATAGAACTCAAGGTTCCCGTGCTGGGAAAACAGGTTTTGCAGCTGTTTGAGCTAAGATTTCCAAGTTATTCACATAATGAAAACCTATACTTTGTTTCGGTCGAGTTCCCCATTCAAATGCATGTAACAGTGAGAAACGCACTGTCTTGGCGAAAGAAAGCGTTTTTGTACAACTTCATAGAAATAGCTGTAACTTTTGATAGCACTAACCGACCAAGGCTTACAT
>NC_137434.1:2369299-2421799 GCF_964374335.1 Astatotilapia calliptera
CTAAGTAGCATTCACACACATTCATGCTCCGATGGAGTATGAGAGCAATTTGGGGTTAATATCTTGCCCAAGGATGTTTGACATGCAGACTAGGGGAAGCTAGGAATCGAACCACCAACCATCCGATCAGTAGATGACCTGCTCTACCGCCTGAGCTACAGCCACCCCAAAATGCTGTAAAAGTTAAAAGAAAAACACAGTTAAAAGTCCAAAAATGTATTTCTTGTCTGTGTGTGTGTGTCTGTGTGTGTGTGTGTGTTTAGGTGAATGAGACTTAGAAAGTACTTTGAGTGCTCAAATAGAGGAAAGAGGTGCAATATAAGTGTAAGTCCATTTACAAGCCAGATCTAACCACAAATTCCTACAGAGCTTTAAATCTGTACAATTTCAGCACCTTATCTGCCTGTGGTCACTTTAGGTCTTTGGACTGTGGAATGTTTTTCCTATACTGCTAAAGAAAACACACACAAGCACTGGGAAAAAATACAAACTTCACGCAGAACGCTTCAATCTAAGAACCTTGTTGTTGTGAGGTGACAGAGATCTCACCCCTGTCCCACCCATTCTAATTTTTTATTTTTTATTTCACAGGGTCTGTCTTTGCTTGCTAGTTCTCAGTTGCCTAAACATACCTGGGTACATACTGTTATGATACTACCCCGAGTCCAAAGCACAGACACAAAAGACGTGCACAGAGTTGCTGGAAATAGTGCAAACAGTTGTAATTGTGTCCTGTTTGTTTTCAAAATTTGCTGTGCTTTGTTGTGACCTGATGCTGTTTTCTGTCTATTTCTTTTACAGCTCTGGGGGATCATCAAACAGGGGTACAAATGCAAAGGTATAATTTCACTGGCTTCTTCTGTGAAGGTCTTCCAAGAAAACAAAAATGAATAGAGAGAAATAACAATTAGCCCCCTCTGAAATCATCATTGCTAAAAAATCCAACCTAACCTAAAGGGTTAGGTGCAAGATAAGTAAAAAAAAGCATGGTTTAAGGTCATCGTTAATAATGACTTACATAACCAACCTTATTTTTTTTAATGGTGAGGGCAGCCACTCTAGTTCTTTGTAACTTTAACCAGAATTTTAGAGGCGTCTTATAAATCAAATCAAGATTGTAAAGACAATGTGGCACAATCAAAAACTCAGAGTAGTGAAGCTTGATTTAGACATTTACAGCGAGTCTAGAGTCCGTTTGCGTCATAAGTTAATTTGCCCCTGAAGTATAATTCACACATAAGGTGAAGTGTTTCATCAACTATCATTCCTGTAGCCACAAATGTCAAACTTTATGCACTGAAATGGCTACAGGTGGGACACAAAAAGCAGTTATTACACACTATGCTGGTCTAAAATGCAAAATTGTATTTGGGTGGTGAGTCCTGTACAGTCCTGATTTATCCACGATCCTCTGAGGTGGACGTCCATTTGCAGAGAGAAAGAAATTTGACATTCACGTGATGTAGAGGCTAAATCAAGAGAAGGGTATGAGTTAGGCTGATGTGAGAATTTGTTGTTGCTGCCTATGAAGCTGCTGTTCCAACAACAAAGCAAGTTGATCTTCACATTAGAACTGCCAAACTGCCATGATACTATGGATACTTGAACACATTTGACTATATGCTTCTATTTTTGCTTTGCAGACTGTGGTGTTAACTGTCATAAACAATGCCGTGAGCTGCTGGTTCTGGCCTGTAGGAAGCTGATTCGCTCCGGCTCTCTGGGCAGCGTTTCTCCAGTCAGAGGAACTCACAGCTCACTGCCCAGCAGCCCCACGTTGCCTGCCTGTCAAGGTCATTTTTAGCTACTGCAAACACTGCATACACTCAAAAAAGTGAAAATGGGAGGTTATTACCTTTGCAAAAGTGTAACTTATAATTAGAACAAAATAATTTAATGTTTCTATGGTGCGTGCTTAGATCATATATGATCTGAACGAAATTCAACGACTTAACACTTGTTAAGTTTATTCTTGTTAAGATGACATGATACTATGTAGCAAGAGTTGTTAGTTGCCTGGAATTGTGATTTCAGAAGTCACGTAAGGTTTTAAACCACAGGAAAATCACTGGGGTTTTAGGAGGCAGAAAGCATACCCGAGCACTACTATAGTAAAAAAACTAATGCCTTTACCTTGTACATTTGATGCTTCAGCAGCTGCAACCAAGCCCAAATACCTGAGGTGTATCATGACACTATAAATAATTTGTTCACAGTCCTCTGTTTTGTGTTTCCTTTTTTTTTTCCAGATGAGGACGAGGTGTTTGAGTTCCCCGCTGTCACACCAGCAGTTCCAGCTCTCGACACTCAGTCCATCACCCTGATGACGGGCTCAGCCCAGAGAATCTCTGTGCGCCTGCAGAGAGCCACCATAAGCCAGGCTACCCAGACTGAACCACTGTGGCCTGAACATGCCTGGGAGGCGGCAGACAGTGGTGCTCACACCTTCCCCAAAATGAAATACAGGACTCACAGGAAAATGTCTAAAAACAAGGGTTTTGCCTGCTGGGAAAACCAGAGTGGCAGGCAGTACCAGGCAGGTTCTGCACCGCACTGCACTGGAAGCAGTGTAGACTCCCAGGAGAAGCCAGACGTCTCTGTAGAGCATGTACAGAACAGGGTTACACACAGAACAAAGGTAATGGAATAGATTATTTGTGGATTTTTATTCAAAAATCAAATTTTAGGCCGGAAGTGTTTCATTTGTAAAAGTCAAACCCCCAACAATTTGATGACCAGCAGAAGAAAACCTTTTTTTTTTTTTTTATTATTTTTTGGATTTGTTGCGTCTTTATATAAATCAATTTGAATTCAAATGAATTTAATTTTTTTTAACAGGAAGAGACCTTGGTCAGCAGTCCGGTTGGGTTGCGAGTAAAAAGGAAAAAACAGTGCATAGAGAGACAAGACCAAAGTTAATGACATTCAGTAGTGACATGTAAACACATCAGCAGTGGAAAGAAGAGAGGGGCTCAGTGCATCCTGGGAAGTCAACCAGTGTAAACCAGTAATAACTAAGGCATGGTTCAGGGTCACCCAATTCAACTAAGCTGTCTGTCTCCTGAACCCAGACTGATGGCTCTGCTTCACATTCTACTTTTGATTCTTTTTGGATTAGATAACTTATTACTGTGTGACTTAGGACCAGTGTTGGTCAAGTTATTTGAAACAATTAGTTAACCATTACTGATTACTTCTCCAAAAAGTAATCCCATTACTTTACTGATTACTTATTATCAAATATAAGTAGTTACTTAGTTACTTTTCAAAAACATGATACACAACCTGAATACGTAATAAAGCAATAGACCTTTGAGCCATATTCTACTTTTTCTGCATAATCCATCATATAAAATTGAATCAAATGGAAAGCCTCTTTCTAAAATTTTTTATTTGTTTTAATCTTTCAATTTTATGCACATTGCATTAAGCAAAAATTTTAATTATATGCAACAATCTTTGACTTGAAGAAATGTGTTTAACATTTAAACCTATGTTCTGCATATTCAATGATATAAAATATAATAATGTTTTGTGTTTACACTCGTTCTTTCAAATAGATGCAAGTAAAACACAGCAGGAAATAAATAAAATCATTCAGCAGCACTGAGTCCTGTCGCTCTTAAATCTATGTTCACCTGTTTAGCAGGAGTGAGGCGGGTGGAGGTTTGCTTGAAAACTAAAAGTAATGTAAGTACATCCATGCTTTAAATGCTGCATGGATGTACTCTCTCCCACATTCCATATCATTGTTGATCTGCACACCCTTACGTCATTGTCATGAGACACTTTCACAAACAAAATAACGACAATTTAGTAACGCAGTAAGGCAGCTTACGGGAAAGTAACAGTAATCTAATTATAGTGTGCGATAGTAATCCCTTACGTTATTCGTCACTTGAAAAAAGTAATCGGATTATAGTAACGCATTACTGCCCATCTCTGGTCTTTAGTTAAAATAAATAAAAAGTAAATAAATTGATGCCACCAACCCAAACACACGTCTCTCCTCTTTCTTCCACTCCAGAACAGCTGACTCGGTTACAGTGGTGAGAAGCACTCGTGGAGATCCAGAAAGCCCCTAGTCGCTAAGACCAGGAGCTTCAGGGGGATATTCTTGGCTTTCTGAGGTCCCCCTTCAAAAACATGGAGTCATCATGTCCTCTCAAGACTTCAGCACAATACAGACAGAGCGACATAGAGCTGAAGTCAGGGAGAAGAGCTCTATAACATACAGTCTTTTAGCTCCAGGCAGAAAGGCACAAGATGAAGGATTTTCCTTATGGATTGTTGGCCAGTTGCTTTACATCGTCGAGCTTTCAAATGGAGCTCAGGAAGAATGTGAACAGAAATGATCTGGTGTTGGATTTTAATAAAGAGATGCAGCATCAAGATCCTGATGTCACATGATCATAGCAAAGGGAATTTTTTGGATGTTTGTATGTGTAGATGGAAATAAAAGGAAACAGAACCTGAATGTAAAGGGAAACCAACAGAACATTTAGCACAAAGACTCATGAAACAGCATTTCTATAGTGACAGCTGCAGAGCGGCCCACCTTAATTTGATCTTGCAGGGTTTTTTTCAGCAAAACAAATGCTGCAGACAACCTCAATCATTCTGTTGTGATCTCTCTCTCTCCCATCATTGATCTTTTATCAAAGATGATAAAAGCATTTTTTACAAATGCTGTACACCATCAAGTGTGGAAGGTTTCATAAATATGCGTTGTGCTTTGTGTTTTCCTATTTTTCTGTGTCAAAACAAATAAAAAGTACATATTTATGCAATGTCATGCCATTTTGTCTTTGCCATCTGAAGGGATGTTTTTCATTGTAATTTGATGTTTCCACTGACTTTAAAGTTAAATCATGTGTCTGATTTTGAGCCTGGCAGTGCAAGGTGCAGTCAGTCACACCCACTAACTAAGTTAGCTATTGCTACATCAACTTTAGTCATGCTGTTGTTTGTGAGGTCCTGTTGGGAAGCCTGAAGCTGAACATTTTTATCATCACCATCCTGGTCTTTATAGGACATGACAAGCGAGGGGTGGATCTGACGTAGAAATCAAGAAACAATGTATGCTGTGGTGCTTAAACAAAAATATATATTAAATATACTAAAGAGAAAGTGATCACTGTGCAACTCCTAGCAGAGTTCTGTCACATAAAAGCTTTATTGCTCCTGTAAATGAGTGCCATCTTGTGGCCACATTTGGTAATGTTTCTGGAAACTAGCTTTACTATGAGCCAGTGACGATTATTTCTAATGGTAAATGGCCTGTATTTATATAGCGCTTTACTAGTCCCTAAGGACCCCAAAGCGCTTTACATATCCAGTCACCCACCCATTCACACACACATTCACACACTGGTGATGGCAGCTACATTGTAGCCACAGCCGCCCTGGGGCGCACTGACAGAGGCTTTAAGGTTGTATAGTGCAGATGCAGGCACTGTGGGGTTACCCTTATCAGTGCAGAGGCTGCAGCACTTGTAAACAATCATCCAGTTATTACTATTATTATGATAAACTGTTAGATCTGTTACCAGAGGTGTGGACTCGAGTCACATGACTTGGACTCGAGTCAGACTCGAGTCATTAATTTTATGACTTTAGACTTGACTTGAAAAAATGTTCTAAGACTTGTGACTTGACTTGGACTTTTACACCAATGACTTGGGACTTGAATTGGACTTGAACCTGTTTACTTGAAAAGACTTGATATTTTACCCCAAATATAAAATTTAACATGCATATTATATAGAGATTGAAAATGTGACGTCATTCACGGGTAGAACCGCAAAGGATTCTGGGAACTCGTGGCAAGAGGTACTAGCGCACACAGACTTTCAATTGAAATCAGTTATACAGCGATAAAAAGAAACACAAAAATGTCAAGAAGCTGTTGTATTATTAACTGCAATAGCCGGTCGCATGACAGCCACGGGAAGCCGACGGGTAAAGAGATCGGTTGTTATCGGATTACATCGTTGAAGAGAAATTGTTCGAGCCATGTTTCCGAAGTAACAAAGACGCGACGGATGGCCTGGATTGCAGCCATTCAAAGACCAAATATAGCGTCCCAGAACACTCCAGCTCACAGGTTAGTCTGCTCCAAGCATTTACACAAAGGTCAGTGTTTTTTAGTAGTTAATACGTCATTTTTCATAACATAATTGGTGATATAGGTTACAAGCAAGTCTGGCACTGAACAGAAATTGTCGCGCTATGCTCCTTTATTTATTGTGCATAAATAGTGAATTGTCCTGACACAATATTGCGTTTCGCTTCTGTTATTATGGTACATTGACAAAAACATATACTTTTATTCACAGGATAAAACAGGTTTTTGTATCACTAATTGCCCAGTGCGATTACAGCATACAATATTATTGTCACTGCTACATTTCTGTGATGGGTACCAGAAATTATTTCCACTACTAATTAATTATCGTTGAGCTCAAAGGTCCTATTAATAAACGGTTAAGGAATGTGTATTTATGACGACAGTTTGTGAGACTGGTAAACTTATGATACGTACGATGGTCTTTCGTTCTACACGGTGCATTTCAAGGTCCTGCACCCATCCGTCGGTAAACTGTACCTGGGCTTGTTGCAGTGACCTGAAGTTACTAAACTTCATGAGTGTATGCACTCACTCCAAGAACCGTATGATTATAAATATGCATATAAATATGCTACGATGAGATAGCTGACTTCATCTAACTAGCAAATGTTGTCCAGGCTACGTTGGTGATGCAGTTTTTTTTAATGTGTATGATATTTTTGTCATGCGATTTTAAAGCCGGTCCTACAACCGCATCCAAGAATAACATGCAGCTTATCTCAGAACTGTCGGTGAAAATTATTCTTGGAGCTAGGTTTAATTGAGCTGCATTTTAAAGAGGTGCAATTTCACAATTTGTGTATATTTTCTAAGTTCACTATTTTGTCATGTGTTGAGAAAAACACAGATTTAAAAATTACATGGTCTAATATTTACATTTAGCATATAACTGCAACATGCTTTTTTTCGTTTTTTTGAATGACTCGAAAGGACTTGAAATTCAAAGTTTCAGACTTGTGACTTGACTCGGACTTTTACACCAGTGACTTGAGACTCGACTCTGACTTGCCTGACATTACTTGAGACTTGACTTGAGACTTGAGGACAAAGACTTGAGACTTACTTGAGACTTGCAAAACAATGACTTGGTCCCACCTCTGTCTGTTACTACTCCTTCAATGAGAGGTCTGGACCTTGACCAGGCGTTACCACTACAGTTCTTTGATTCTTTTCTTTGTCAACCATTCTACTGTAGGTATGATGGTGTGCTTGAGAAGTAAACAGTGCAGTCAATATATTTGGTACAACTGCGGTAACAAACAGTTTTATTAATAATATAAATGTTTTTTAAAATGCAAGTAATAAAAACATCCATTAGTTCTAGTAAAAATAAAGAGTGGACAGGCAGAGGTTGCAACATAGTGTAGGTCACTATTGAAGCTGCTATAAGCGATTACACAACAGGATGTCCTGGTGGCAAGACAGGACCAGTTCACCTTTTTTTAAATAATTTTTTTCCCGTTTACTCACTATTATTGTTGTTGTTGTTGTTGAATGAATAATTCATTTTCTGTCTTCATTTTCTTTTTTTACAGCCCCATTTTTAGCCCTACAAAGTAACATTCTGATATCCAGAAATATACCAATCAGGAAACCCCTGGAGTAGTGAAACATCTGATTCACTAGGCCGACTTCATGACAGGATCTCCAACCACTGAGAGCAATGTAAACAAGGATGCTTTGCATGATGTTCATGGTCTGTTCGCCTTGTAATTGGAAGGTTGCTGGTTCGAGCCCCGGCTCGGACAGTCTTGGTCGTTGTGTCCTTGGGCAAGACACTTCACCTACCGCCTTCTGGTGTTGGCCAGAGGGGCCGATGGCGCGACATGGCAGCCACGCTTCTGTCAGTCTGCCCCAGGGCAGCTGTGACTACAACTGTAGCTGCCTCCACCAGTGTGTGAATGTGAGAGTGAATGGGTGGATGACTGGGTGTGTAAAGCACTTTGGGGTCCCTAGGCGGGACTAGTAAAAGCGCTATACAAATACAGGCCATTTACCATCGATGAAGGTCTGGAGTCCAGCTCAGAGCTGGCAGACCTCAGTCTAAGGACAATAAAGATGGTGTCAAACTTTGGAAATCACCAACCACCTTACTCAGACTAATATTATTGATTTGAACACTGCCACCTCAAGCTTCCCTTTCAACTTCTCGGGGTTGTTATTTATCTTTTCAGATCCTTCCAGCAAATGTCTTCTTCTATTATTAATACTGGCACCTAATTACATCATCTAATTAAATTCTGTAATTACACACAGATCTATTTATGTGTATCAGTATTTCTGTATGAGTGCATGGGTACGTGTATATATAGATAACACTATGCATGAATATACATATATTAGTATAGGTATGTGAGCAAAATTGCATGCACGTTTGCATCTGTGTAGATGAACATATCAGGCTCATCACAGTTGAGATTTCAATTCTATTTTTCTCCCATCCAGGACAAGCTGTTTATAGCTTTTCCTGTTACCCTTGTATGTCCTCGTCTTGTGCTACTGTTGTAAAAACTAAACAAAAACAAAGTAAGCTAAATATACTATGGGAGCAGTAATTAGGCCTTGGTTACAATATAAAGTGTAACCAAAATCAATTACGTAGTATTATTATAACCATAAAAATATCACATTTTCTGTGGTCGGCAATTATCAGAAGCCCAATTCCACACACCGTGGATTCCTGAGAAAGTGCTTGGACATTAGTCCAGCTCCAACTTCTCTTCAAAGAACGTGTAGAATCCTTTAACACACTCACTTTACTGCAGCAAGTGTGAAAGCATTTAGGTTGGACAAAACCCAGAGTATAGCTACCAAAGGTACATTTACTACACTTCACACATCTGTCCTGAATGTGCCTCCATTTTTGAACAAGAGGAAGTGACCTACTGTGCATGTACAATTTTATTTACATTGCAAACACCTCATGTGTCCAAAGACAGCAAAGTCATGTCCAAAATCATATGAAGCTGAACAGACATCAGATCGGAAAGAAATGAAAGGAACTTGTGTGGGTCAGTCTTTCTCTGCAATCACCTGCAGTGAAGTGACAATGAAATTAAAGAATTTGGAGCTTTTTGTCACTGCTGTTTATTGCACTGCATGTTTTAATGCAGTTAGTACTAAACTGAAATTAGACCACACAAATCCACTGTTGGCTTAATACAATTTTATAAAGAACAAAGCTAATCTCACAAAGTATCTCAGAGATTTCGTTTTTGACAAATCATTGTAATAAAAGACATGAACAGATCCACAGGAAACAATTTAAAAGTATCCATAACTCATTGAGCACACTGTCAAAGGCTGACGAGGTGCATGCAAGCTACCTGGATTTCATCCTAATCATTTCAAATTTTACTTTTTAAACAAATGGAGACCATAAGTACAAATGCTATAGAGTAAAGCAACATTTCCCAGTGTGACTGACGAGTCTCAGGTGTCGCCCAGTAACCTACACAGAAGGTTCACTGTGGCTCCAGCACTTATTCAACAGAATAAGTAACAAGGTATTAGTCTTCAGGCTGAAGGTCAAACAGATGTTTATTAAAAAATAAAAATAAAAACTACAAAAAACCCAAAATGGGGAAAAAAAAAAAAAAAAAAAAAAAAAAAAAAAAAGCACACAGAGCCTAATGCATTCATAACACAGCAAAAACTCATCCTTTGGCTTCTGATCAGTGGGCGATAACTGCTAACGGGATCGCAGTGAGAAGGCAAACCACAGTGCACATATACATCTATAAAAACAAAATGTGTTGTTGAAAGCCCCTTTCTGGCTTGCTTTTACAAATTAAACATGCAGCCATGTGATATGGTACGATTACAGCATATCGTCATCATCTCCTCCTCCGTACATGTCGGCCAGTTTCTTGAAGCGAGGGCCCCATTCATTGAGGCAGTCATAGTTCTGGTCTCCACTGCTTGAAGAGTTCAAAGAGGAGAGACTTCCTGCATCAGAACCACCTCCCTCATAGTCAAACACCAGCAGGGAGTCATAAGGGGGTGCTGTTGGGTCGTTGTCTGCAGCCTTCAGATTCTGTTGGAGGAAATTTTACACAACTTACTTCAATTACCTCACATGGAGCACAATAACGTAACAGAATAATAAACGTGACCATTATCAAAGCACAGACATGATGTACTCTTAGCCAAAACATCCATCTTCTGCCACTTGTCTGGGAGCAAGTCAATTAAACAACTCCCTCTTTTTCTTCTCTTAAAATAAATAAATTAAGATTCCCGTCACCATGACTGCTCCAGTCATGGCTCCCAAAGTAATGCCATCCAGCTTATGTCTAAGATTTTAGAGCAGGTCACCTACCAATCGGAAGGTTGGTACACTGCAGACCAAATATCCTTGAGCAAGATACTAACATGTGTGATAACATTAGACAAAAAGCAATGAAAATGTATGCACTCCCTTCAAATGACATAAGTGCTTCCATGAGGCAGTAAGAGCTGCTTAGGTTCCCATTTTCTGTAATACTGTGGTCAATGTTATCAAATGATGCACTGAATTCACACCTCAGTACCACATTTCATTAAGTTTTAAGGAGCTTTAGAATCTCACTCACATCTTCAATGAAGTTGCCAATCTCCTCGGGGTTGGCAGGCCGTGGCCGGTACTGAGGAGCAGGCATGAAGTTTGGCACCACTTCATTCCTTAACACATCGGGCCGGTTGTCCAGGCCACGGTGGAGAACACTCAGGTCATAATCCTGAAAGAAGGCGATTTAATGATGCATTATTACATGGAATATTTTTGCTGTACTTCTGCAATCCACTCTCTTCATCCACTTAGCCCATTGTCTACTCAAACTTTTCTATCAGTAAAAAGCCTGGGTCAAATCACTGAAATGGAACAAATTTGATCAGCCTTTTTAAACATTTCATCTCAAAAAGAAAATCTCAGGTTTTCTGTTCCTGAGACTTGTGTGTGTGCAGCTTTGATTAATGTGTAATCAGAATGAGTGTCCATTTACCTGATCATCCTCGCCACCTCCTTCTTCATCGTAGTAATAGACGTTGTCTCTGACACCATCATCCAGCAGGAGTGGCTCCTTTTTCTCCCTTTTCCTCTGTTTTGTAAACAGCAGCACTAGCAGCAACAGCGCTGAACACAGAGCACAACGTTTAGCACACAGTAACCAACCAAATCCTACTTAGCTGGGAAAGGAAAGAGATGCACCGTCCTGAGACTACAGATGTGTGACTCACCGAGCAGCAGGATGGCTCCAAGTATTCCAAGGATAAGGGGCAGGTTGCTGGCAGCTGCACCATAGCGTCCTGGACCTGAGCATGCAGTGAAGTCTGTGCCCCTGCAGTCACACACTTTAGCTGTGATGATGTTGTCCTGCCCCAAGCCATGTTTGTCTGCCACTGTCAGTATAACACTGTACTCTCCACTGGGCAGCTCAGCGGCTAAATTCAAGATGATGCCCGTTTCTGAAATAAGACAGCAGATATTTTACTTAATAATTCTGTGTTGATGGATTTGCTTTGTCTCACTTTCACCTAGCTTTACCACCTCTTCAAAGCCACGTTGCACCAATTACTCTAATCTCAATGTTCAGTGGTGAACACTGAATCATGTCCGACCTAAACAATCCTGACATTTGCAAATCACATGTTAGCAGGAAAAATACATATTTTGGTTTCTGAACCAAAATATTTAAAAGTCTGGCCATCTTATCAGTTTGTACTTGTCACATGTTAGCAGTGTACATACTGGTGTCGTTCATCCTAGCGGTCCAGTTGGTCTTTGACATGCCCTGTAAAGACACCGAGTAGGGAGGTCCAAATTCTGGTCCGTCTTTATCTGTTACTGACAGCAGCTGAGGAGCTGGATCCTTGTTGCACACCTGAGGAAACAAAGTCACAGTGAAGCTTTCCTTCATGCTGATGACCATCCTGTAGTTGGAAATCTTACAAACACACCCATCCTGCACCACAATTAGACAAGTTCAACACAAAACGATTCTTGAGCTATTGGAAATAAGACACACCTTGATTTCACGCTCTTCAATAAACGGAGCATTGTCATTGACATCTTCCAGCTGAATGATCAGAGTACCAGTTCCTGTAGCCGGGACAGCATCTGGTAACAGAACAAACATCAGGAGAACATTTATTACAACGATATTTCACTTTATTGAAGAAACCCAAGTTCATAGTAATGCACACAGACTTTCCTCTAGACCTCTGATCACCAGCCATTAGTTTTAGCCCTCAAATCTTTGTTTTAAAAGCTAAGATCAAATTAATTACTGAATTACTAATTATTACATTTTTCAAATTAAGGGTTGCAATGTTATTAGTTGGGAATGTCCCAGGAAAGGCCGTTTGTGCTGGAATTTGAAAAAAAGATTCCATCATTCAGTGATCAGTCTGTGCAACATAGGATTTCTTGTCCTGCAACTTTATCGGGACATTATACAGGCTAGTCCAACTTATCCAATTTAACAAGTGTTCCTCCATAACTTTTCAGAAATGGGAATTTTATTAAAAGTTATAAATTGTAATAGTCTTAACTGCCACCTACCATTATCATAGGCACCAATGGTTGCAGTGTATCTGTTGTTTGTGACAAAGATACCCTCTCTGTCCATGGACGCTCTCACTTTAATAAGACCTGTGTCCTTGTCCACGTTCAGCCAGCCTGCTGGGTCAGTCAATATTTTGTACCTGTACAAGACAGTCACAGAAAAGATGGTAATACTGTGCAGGCAGGATGATTAGAATTAGCATGTTCCACAATGTGATACAGTGGAACCCCGACTTACGAAATTAATTCGTTCCCGAGGGTCTTTTGAAAGTCGAAAGTCGAAGCACCCATCGCGCGTTTTGACTGAGGCGATGCTGAACAATAGGCTATAGGCTAATTGCTAACCAGAACAACAATACGTCGTTCAAGTGGAACAGCGAAGCGCAAGTATGGAAGCCAAGGGGTTGTCACATGAATCGGAAGGCATTGTGTGTGGGCTCAGCCAATCAGAGCCAATGGATTTTGTTACTCAGGCATTTTGCCATAACACGGGCAAAAATATTGCCGTTCAGTGCCTTCGTAACTTGAATTTTTCGTGAAACGGGGTATTGGTAAGTCGGGGGTTCCACTGTATTTGATTTTGAACATCCTCCGCTTTCTCCTCAGGCTAAATACACGGTGCAAGAATTAAACACATTAACTGTTACAGGGTTCTCACATCATTTAAAAATACTGGTGGCCACTAGGTACCATCCATCAGCCTCCTAGTAGATGCAGCTATGGTAGGAATTTGAATGTCCTAAGTTGCCTCATTCTTGGGTTATCGGATTCACAAACTTTGGTGTCCACAGCGCCTGTCCAGCAGGGTGGTGACAATACCCAATGAGCTTTTTACAACTAAGGAGTTAAAAAAAGCTTTAAGACCTTAATGATACAAATTAATTAATTAACTGTATTTGGGTCTTTTATAAGCCTAATATTCTATTATGGTATACAGCTATTCAGTGTTTTATCGCTATAGACAGTATTCTGTAATTATATCTGCCACACATGAGGACAGTGAATCAATTTTGACCATCAAACAGAACAAGGAATCTAAAACATTTATCTAAGACATTTATCTATAAGGAAATTTAATATTTGCAGCACTTATGAGGTCAGTGATACATTCTCTTTAGCAGTAGAAAGTCTCTCCCCCACCCCCCGACTTACGAGACTGTCTGCTTGCGTGCAGTGTCTGGGTCTGAAGCAGTGTACTGCACCACGGCTTCATCCACAGCAAGGTCCTCTGGTTTTACCACAAGAATCTCCTTTGGATCAAATATTGGAGCTTCATTCACATCTCTCACATTCACCACCACTGTGGCGGTAGAAGTGACCACAGAAACACCAGGAGCAAAAGGAATCTCATTCTCCACTGAAACCAACAGAGTGTGCTTGCTGGCCCTCTCGAAGTCCAGTTCCTGGTTGGAAGGAAGGGAGGAGAAAGAAAAACACACACACAAAATAATTACTTTGATTCCATCACATCTGAAATGAATAGTGTTTAATGTCATTACACTTTATGGGTGTTTATTAAAACTGAAGAATGTACACATATATCACTCACACACACACACACACACACACACACACACACACTTACTTGTGAGGATACATGAAATCACAAAAATGCTGCCATCAAATGACACAATTATCTTCCAATATTATGAATGAATTCCTGATTTTCTTCCTACCTTTGCAGTAGAAAGGATTCCTTCATGTTTGTTAGTTCCTGTTTTTACAGTGAAAAGTCCATCAGGATCACCACTGACGATCTTGAACTTGGCGTTCCAGGCTGGAGTTTGTGGTTCATCCTCATCTGTTACCATCATCCTAACCACCACAACATCCTTTTTGTTTTCATCAACTGTTGCAGTATACTGTGAGAAAATAAAGGATGAGTCAGAAATCACAGCAGTGAAAACAGATCTAAAGCCTCCTAACTAGGAACGGCGAATAATGGCCTCATTTTGTAGTCTGTGTCATTATATTAGGTTCATTACTTAATGCAAGTCTACAACTGTGGAGTCCATAAATTTAATTCGCTATGCATGTGGTAAAATATTGTTTTTAACTGCATTTGTACATTTCCCATGTGCTGTCAAAGACTGGGTTTTTGCTGTGTCAGAATGTGTGAGTGCAACATTAATAATGCAGTTAGATACAGGATGAATGTTCTGCTTTAACAGTGTGAAAAAGCAGCAGTTAAACAGGAAGTTTCCAGTTACTTCATACTTACTGAGCTCTGAGTGAAGACTGGAGCGTTGTCATTGCTGTCCGTCACCGTGAGGATGACTTTGGTTTGTCCAGTTAACCCTTCTCCTGCCATATCTGCTGCTTGCACTGTCAGAGTGTACTGTGGATATTTCTGGTAAGATACAGACATCAGCTCATCAACAGGAAGGAAGAAACACTGACATCGGTTTACAGACTGTAACAAAGCCTTCAGACGGACTAAAGCTCTTCATCTATGAAGGCCGATTCTGCTGAAAAGCTGAAGCTAAACTCATTTAATATTTTGCTTATGACAAACATGATGCTGTTGAGAGCCTTGGTCAAACTGTTAGAATAAAGTATTTCTTGACCATTTGGCACGAGGCTGTTTGTTGAAACTGACTTCACAGAGCAACAAAGAGGTTTATGATGCTGCACCAGAAACAGCTCTGATCTCCTGTAGTCTGGACAAACTATTTATACTTGGCGAATAGTTTGTCAGACTAGTCTGTGTCTTCCATGCAGAGGTATGACACAAACCAGAAATGTAGACAGAAACTAACTATACTTTAGAGGCTGTGTCTAGTTTTACTGTCAAAAAAAAAAAAAAAAAACCCACCATGTTTTTTTGCAGCACCCTCTTTGTGACTGATTTCTAGCAGTGACAGGCAGACTACTGATCCTGATTCATTACAAAATGTTTTTTCAGCCCTTAGGTGTAAAAGGACACTTGTGTTTGAAATGTGTTTAACAGGTCTTACCTCTCTATCCAGTCCTCTACCAGTGATTCTGATGCTTCCAGTAATTGGGTTGATTTCAAACATGTTGTCAGTGGGCAGCGGTGGGTCCTGGTTCAGAATACGATAGCGGAGCTCTGAGTTGTCAGTATTTGGCTCATCGTTGTCTTTGGCCTCAACCTTAACCACCTCCGTCCCTGGAGTGGAGGAAATAAAAAAGAAGTTCCTGAAGGTCTTCACACTGCTTCATTTACAAGATTTACTAAATAAAATTGACTTAATGCAAACGTCTGCTAATTTCCTTCTAACCCAAATCCTTCTCTGGTGCTTTAGGTGTCATTCTGATTTTCTTTAAATCTCTGGGTATCTTGAAATTCATTAAATATAGTGGATAAGTATTAGAAACACGAACAAAAGCAAAGAAAACTACCCAAGTCCAGAGGCAATAAGGTTTCTATACATACCGATGGCCGTGGCCTCAGCAACATCGGCGTTGTACTCCACCGTAAAATAAGGTTTGTTGTCGTTCTGGTCGATCACAATGACTATAATCTCCATGGGATCCTCAGCTTGTCCTGCTCCGTCAACCATAGCATGTGCTTCAAACTACACAGGCAGAAGATTTTAAGTTTATACACACACACACACACACACACACACACAGGATCAAAATGCAATCATCAAGTACACACATGGAAAAACATTTGGACAGAGTGAGGATGATTACCGTGTAACTGGGTATTTCCTCTCTGTCGAGTGGTTGTGTTACATACAGATTGCCCGTTTCTCTGTCCATTGTGAAACGATCAACAGGAGGCAGATCAGCTCCAGGACCAGTGATGCTGTAAAAGAGCTTCTTTTTTTTATCGTCACTAGAGCGGATCTGGAAAAACAAACAAAAACAAATGAAAAACACAACAGGACTAATTAAGATCACTCTCACCATCTAAAGTAACTGTTAAATAGTAAAGAGGCTGTGCATTAGACTCAAATTCAAGAGATTTCTGGTTATTTTGATATATAGAGCAGAAGGACTCCTTGTGATCTCAAATCAAAAAGATTGTTAGATTCTCTAAGCATTTTGGGCACACTATAATTACTCATTGTAAATAATCTGAGTTATTAGCGTAGTGTTATCGTCAACCAATTTACTCCAGTTTTAGTTAATTTTGTGTGTCACTGTTGCCAAGTTCAAAACACTCCATACCGCAGGATTAAGACCCTATAGTATTAGAAAGAAATCACAACAATCAGCTGATCTCCATGAGTAAACACTTGTCACCGTGAGAAAGCAAACTCCCTTTTAACTAGAGAAATGTCCAACAGAACCAGGTTCAAGGACAGGGAGCCATCTGCCACAAATTGTTGGGGAGTGAAAGTTAGGAGTAGTGAGAGATGGGACAAATTTTAGCATTTATAAATTTAAAAAATAAAAACAATTATACCTAAGAGACAAATACATCTTTCACTTGGCACTTAAGTATCAACTTTTCTGACTGCCAACAACATATAGATCTTTACTTGTGCCTTTACACTTCACTTGCGTTACTCTAAAGTTAACTGATAGTCATACTAAGAATTACTTATGACATCCAAGAAAAAAAATAAAAATAAAATAAAATAAAAAAAGACATGCGGACTGCAGAGGAAACAACAGCGAGATCCTATGCAGAAATAAACATTTAAAATGCAGTTTATTGTCAAATTAACCACAAGGTCATTCAGTTCACCTTACCTGAGCTACTTTCAGGGGATAGGTTCCTCTCTTATTCTCAGTAACACTGAGCGGAGGAATAACCCAGTCCCTTTTCCTCCTCCTCAGCCCTCCACCAGACTTGGGAAATTGCAGAACGGGCACTTGTGGCTCAGCGGCATTCTGGAAGAACATACAGACAGCTTTTTTAGCAAGAGCTTGGATAGAACACCACTCAGAACTTAATTAAACTATGAGGAGGAGCACAGACGTTCTCAGAATGAGTTTTAAATTATTTTCAGACTATGACGGGTCTGTGTCTGTCCAGAGTTAACATCAGTTTCAACATCTTAGCCATGAAGGCCAATGAGGCATTATCGTGTCCTACCAAGCAGGACATGTTGATACTCAAGTTTGTGAATCTGATAAATTATATGTAGCCTCACGAGTTAAGTTGCCATCTGTTGTATCTACTAAAAGTGTCGGAAACAGGCATTTTGCATGTATCGATTCCAAATGTACTTTTCATTCATGCCCCATTAAACGGTGTCTCTAAACCCACCTCTGTGTTGTTAATAGAGTCCACTTCAGTACTGTGATGCTGAATGTTGAAGTTTGTGTGGGCTCCATGGTGGTGCTTTCCACGGTGATGCTCAGGGTGAACGACACTGACTGGAACTGTTATTTTGTGACCATGAGAGTCCCAGGAGTGGATGAAGAAGTTCCGGTGTCCTTTATGAAGAACAACCTCTCTGTTTACCTGGAAGGTAAATAAATAAATAAATAAATAAATAAATATATAAAAAACAAAACCTTTAACAGAAATACAACATACATTCGTTAGACTAAGTCCTCACAAATCTTACTTCAATATCTTCTTTTCTAAACTAACCCCAACTTTGCTGTCAGGTCTGTCAACTCTACTTACCGTTAATGTACCATCTGCCTTTACAGTAAAGCGACTGTCATCAGTGCTGAAAAGAATTACTGTGCGCTCTGTGCAGTCAGTGAAGCCCACTGGGAAAGGATAGGAAAGAGTTAATCATTATGAATGTGGTACATATAGTGAAAAATCTGGCAAGTTTTTTGTATTCAAAGAAAAGCGACAGACACCACTCCCTCTTCCTTAACAAAAGCAGCATAAGTGACTGCAAGATGACTAAATGGTTTTTAGCTCTGACAGTAGCAACACTCAGTCAGGTTAACATTATTTACTTTTAACAAAGACGTCAAAACCACACACACACACACACACACGTTTTATTTGAAGTAAGTACACATTCTCATACAACCATCAACCTCACTTTGACGGTTTAAATTGGTAAAAATATTAATAAAAGTTGGCGTTTACCTCAGGTTGTCATTTCAAAAAGCAGCAAAATTGCCAGTGCAGAACAGATTTTTTCTGGTTTCCAGTAAAGACAACATAACTACACAACACCTCACTTCCCACACCCTTCAGGGGACCATGCTTATGAAAATTACATATTGACAACGTAATGTTAATCCATTCTTCATTCCTTTCATTTACTTTAACACTTAACATAAATTGTTACATTTCTGCGATTGGTAATTCATTTTTAGGATACAAGAAAGAAGAGGGGGGATAAACAGCCTTGACTTGAACTAAAACAATTCATAGAATTGTCTAAACCTACGTATTCTTAGACAACAGCCTATTAATATAAAACTATCAAGACATGCAGTCAAACTAAAGCAGTATTGGAAGAGGAAAAGGTTGTATTAATGCATCTGTAATAACCATAGGCCAAGAAAGCTAAAACAATGTTTATATTTTAGTAGGGTTGGAACCATCAATCATTTCGAACCAACTATTCTACCCATTATTCACTGCTCCTTATAGAAGTATTGTGGAGTAAGTGTTTGGTTCACTACAGCCTTTTCTCATTACTGCCTACTCAACTTGATTTTTAGGTTGCAGTACTTTTGGCACCTACTCTAGGGCCCTGTTGGCATCTACTCTTAATGACATTTTACTGAATTGTATTGAAAAAGGACAGAAACTGACATATGATGCCCAGATATAGATTTCTGCAATATTTTCCTAAATAAATAAACAAGGTAAAGCTGTACATACATTTACACAGCGTTTTAATCTGATTATCATAAATTGCTTGTGTCTTAAAAACCCCCATCAAAGTGGGTAATTCAGTATTCAGTAGAGGACATTGATAAAGAAACGAATATTCACGCTAAAGCAAACATGCATAACCACAACCCATTTAAAAAAAAACAAACAAAAACTGTTTAAGTCTGTTTATAAGAAGCTTTTAAAAACCTTTCAGTTAACTGAAATCAAAGAAAACAGTTCCTTTTTTAGAGTTTCACTTGAATAGCAAAGCCTGTAAAACAGGTTCGGGGATACTGCTCTGACCAGCAGGTAAAAGTAACAGAATCAGAGTGAGAGCAGGCTGAGACATGTTTGGGTTTCAACTAAGAACAATGTGCCCAGCTAATCTGCTGAAGGCCATCTGGGCTGGAGGAGTCCTTTACAACAGCAGAGTTGTTCCATGTAGGGCTGCAACTCAGGTCTAAACCCTCCGACAGTTTCATACAAACAAATCTAATGTGAAATGATACTAGACAATAGAAACAAATACCCAAAAATAATTTCATTTAGATTATGACTAAGAGTAACGCACCATCCAGGCAGAAAACATTAACATCCAAATCAAAAACACGTTTAAAAACACCCATGTACGAGCCTACACTGGGTTGCTCTTACCTTTGCCCAGCCTCATGCCCGGCCTCAGATGTTCCCTGGACACTCTGAAAACCAGCAGCTCTGACTCAAATCCAGGCACACATGTTGGCCTGTTAGCTCTCTCTAGTGCTGACACCTAGGAGAGGAGCAACAGTTTCAGTTAGACGTACAATAAGACTTCAGGCTTATAAGAGTTCGAAACTGAATAACTACATGTTTTTAAAAAAAAAAAAAATCAAAAACTTGAAATGTTTTCAGCATTGAAAGGTCAGGATTTTAGGTTTTTCCTTAAACTGAACAACGTGCAGCTTTGAGCTGTTGTTCAGAAAATGCCTTGGCAAAGCATTGCGCTGCTTAATATACACAGTTTAAACACTAAATAAAGAACAAAATAACTGTCACTTTAAATACTAATGAAAATGTGTCTAACGCCCCGTGTAATTATATGAATGAATTGAAATTGTGCCTGTAAGCCAAATGACTTTATTTCATTTTAAAATCCCAAAAACGATATTACTTGGATGATAGTCCTTTTTCTCTTTTACATTAATGAATCTTTTTACAAGTGCTTCTCGATATGTGTAAGCGAAACAGACTGGAGTGAACAAAGCTGAAACCACAACTCTGAACTGGAAATTAACCTGCAGACAACGTCATGAGCGGAATCAGGGCGAGGCTCGCTCACAACCTCGAACTCTTCGAGGCGGAAGGGTATGAAAAGAAAAAGAAAGACGGCCTAAACCTCCGCGTGTGTTCTGCGGTTTCGACACTGTTTTAAAATACTTTTTTAAAAATATTTGTTGCAGATTGCTCTGCGGAGAAAGCTGCTACACACAATAAGGATTTTAGACCCCCACAAGTTCGTTTGGCCCACTAGTCCCAGCAAGTACCATAGCTGATAAAAGCATTTCTTTATTAAAATCGAAGGCTACTTCACGCATAAAGAGGTGCCGAAATTATTCCGCGAAGAAAAGAAAGAAAGACTGCTTGTGAGATACCCGGTGTTGTCCAGTTCAATCAAATAAGTAACAGGATTAACCGACATTTATTTTTTGTGACTCAAAGTAGAAGGGACAGTGAGAGAATTGAGCACCGATGGCAAAATATTAACCAAAAGAGGAAGTCTCACCTGGAAAACGACGATTAAAGCACCAAAAACCGCGAACAATGCGGTCCCCATTTGTCTAAGTCGTATTTTTAGTATTCCTCTCGAGTACACAGCCAAAAACGAAAAGAATCCTAAATATATTCCTCTTTGAACTCGCTTCTTGGCGTCTTCCTGTTGTCCCCTGAAGGTAGTTTCTGTAACTGAGACTCGACTCTGCAAGGCGCTCTTTCAGGTACTTTCAGCACATGACGTCAGCTTACAGGTGCGCAGGTTCCGTGTTCCTAATATGGTCATCCCAGCCCGTCACACCTGAAGTGACAGGAACAAGTAGTTTCTGTTCATAAATAATAAATAGAGACACAGCGGATAGTAGCAGCGGACAGCGTTATTATCAGCAATGATCTGAGTCTGAGTTCAGTCAGCCACATTCGGGAGCTCTCAGTCTCATTTCCTCTTACTGATAATCTGTCTCTCACTCCCCATGTCTTTCTCACACATGCACACACACTGACATTCAGACTTTATCCACAGTTGCTTACTAAGAATCACTAAAAAACACGTGAAGCTGCTGACAGAAAACCATCTTTCATTTGTAAAGCCAACCAACAGTGTTATAAAGTCATTAGTGTGAAACCAGCCTAAAAAAAACACAAATGACTGTCTGAAAACCAGTGGATGTATTCAGCTGAGTGTTGAAAGGAAATCATTGACAGTGTCCCCGAACAGAAGCCAAATACAGAATTTGATGATACAAATTTAAGCATTCAGCTTTATTTGCTTCAGTTTTCACTGTCATCTGAATACACAACATCCCATTTGCTAATAAGCTGTTGTAAGCGTACCCACTGAAGTAATGCTATGTGCTGATAAACATCAGTAATTGATACTGAAGAAAAATGGACTTTTCTCATCCATGCTGTTCTTACCCTCACAGTCTGAAAGCATGTGACTGAGAGAATGCACTACTACTTTATTTTAAATGGAATTTCATTTATTCAAGTCCAATAGTTTAAGTGAACAATGTTTGTAGTAGTCTCCAGCAATAGTTCTCCAGGTTTCTTGAAGGACATTGTAAAGTTCTTCTTTAGATGTTGGCTGCTTTTTCTTCTGTTCTGTGTCAGGACTATCTTTTTGGGGTCTTTCTGTTGTATTCCTGCTTCAGTAATATTGAGATTCGGGCTCTGGGAGGTCAATCCATCATGGATAGTGTTCCACTGTATGTTTTTCTATCTGGGCCTGCTTTTACTGCATTGGCAGTGTATCATTGGCATGCTGAAAAAACAAAGCTGTTGCCAACCAGATGCTTTTTAGATGGTAGATCAAAATCTGAGGATACGTTTCAGCTTTAATAAGACACTCACTGTTGTATCTCTTCTCCTGACAGTCCTCACATTTTTAAGGATACACTCCACAACATGCAGAGATATGCCAAGATATTCTAATAGCATTTTAACAGAAAAACTAAAATTTTATACCTGTCACACTGTGTCCTTTGTCATTTTTCTTTTTTACAGAATCAACTAAAGAAACGGGAACAATTATGTGTTTTTGTGATTAACAAAGTGCTCAAAGATTTGGTTTTACCTGTGCTATTTGTCAACTAACACCGATTCACCTGTGTTACTTGCCGTTTTATGCTTGACTGAGTAATATATAAAGAAATGAGGAGTAGATCAAGACTGTTTGCACAGGACTGGATATCAGAGATTGTAGCTTTCCTAAAATGCAGCCACAAAAGGATATAATAGTATTACCAGCTAACATCTGGCAGACACAAACAAATGCTTGTTGAGTTAAATGGTAATTAGACTGATTCTTATACAGCGTTTTTCTGCTCTCCTGGAGCCCTCAAAGCGCTTTATACAACATGCCACCTTCGACTATTCACACAAGCACTTTCTTCTATGCTTCTAAGCACTTTCCAGCTAACCTTCACACACATTCATACTTGAGGGGGGTTAAGACTACACTGAAATATTTAAGTCCACTGGGTTTCCTTAACCAAAACAATGCCAAGATGTGTGAAAAGTAAAAAAAAATAAACAAGAGCCCTAACCCTAATTACTTTTCCAAGAAAATAGAAACTTGATGGAAGCTAGCAGCTAACATTAGCTTACTCTTTAGCTTTCAGGAAATCACACCGATAAGCACATAAAACTGATATTAATTAACTTCATATTTAATACACGACTTAGCAGATTTTTACTGAATTGAAAACTGAAATAACATCTATGAAACCATCTAATTCATTTAGGTTTTTGACAGACCTTTACCTAACTAAAGTTTGCCAAAATGATAGTTAACTCTGGGAACAGATATTCTTGCTTGAATGTTAGCAGATCCTATAAATATTTGCTAGTTTAGCAAATTTCAGCATACCCTGATTACAAACAGTTTCACAGCACTGTTCAAATGCTGTCATTGTGATGCTGAGGAGCAAATAAAACACCGTTGGCAAATAGTTTACTCACCATGAATGTAGCCAGGATCAGCCATAGCTAATGTTAGCTGCTGGATTCCTCTTCCCTCCCTCCTTTCTTTCTGAATTCTGTGCTTGGTATGTTTTTGGTACCAAGCACACCATTGCTGATGGATATTTAATTAGAATATTAATACATTAATCAGCAATTCTTCTTTGTAAAATTACAATAGATGATTGGAAATGTGTTATTAGAATTTACATGCAAGGTCTAACTGAATATGCTCTGACTTCCGAAAACATTTTATAGAAGCAAAATTATGAAAATCAACCAGTGCATGAAGCTACTGTTAAAATGACAAGTTAAGCTGAAGATGGTTATTTCAAATACCCTTTATATCATATGTTGTGTAGTCTAATCCTCACAGTTTAAGAGTGAACAGGCATGGAAGATGGGGGATTTTTGAAAAGCAGTTAAGTGATGTTATCTTTTGCGCCTTTCTTTCATCCCTGGAACACAGAGATGTGGGGGTGGGAAGAATGGTCAGTTTACAGTGACCACCACTTAGCCAATAAAAGATCAGTGTGTGACAGAGAGGGAGGGAGAAAGAGGAAGCAAAGAGAATGTGAGGGCAGAGAAGGAAGAAGGCAGTGAAAAGTGTCATGTTGCATTATCAGTTTCTTGAGATGGAAGAGTGAGTGATCCTTTTAAGTCACTGTGTAATGTGTAATCATTCCTTTAATGTAGAAGTTGATTCTCTTTTAGATTACATTTTTTTTAACTACCACGACTTTGAAACCACCTTCATAAATACACTTTATTTATTTATACATTAGATACTGGAAGATTAAACTGGAAGAATTTAAGATTTAATGTTCACAATAAATGTCTGTTCAATGCAGGATTATGACACTATAATGTTCTCTAATGATGGCTGTAGAGTTGCACTTTCAGGTATCCATGTTTGGTAAGACTGGAATATCTCAAGGACCATTAGATAGAATTCCATGAAATGTTAAACAGGCATCCTTGGACTTTAGAGCAGGAACTAATGAGATGCTCAAATCTTTCTTCAAGCACTTGGCTGACTTTAAATGGATGCGACAAACATGTCACATTATGCTACGTGAGAGTTGGGGTGGACTGACAAAAACATTCTGGTTTAATTAGATGTTTAATATTAATAACTCTGTATCCTTAATCATGCTATATTTTAACCCAAACACAGAACTAGCCAAACTGATGCAGTAACTGCTGTCTTAAATAAATTGTGCATAACATTACATAAATCAACTGGACATTTTTTGAAAAAAAAAGAAAAACTCATAAATGCATATAAATATGCATTTTTGCAAGGTAAAAATACTCTTCTACTTTACTGGAAGAGAGATACCTAATGTTTAATAGTCAGCATTTAACCGGTTTACTTCTTGTGCAGTTGTAGATGTTACATTGCAATGTTTTTGTGAGGTATTTGTGAATTTTTGCAGTTTTTTTTATTCATCCTTTGATGGTCTGGGAGCAGACACACTCTTTATGGGAATGGGAGTTTTGGGGGGATGTCAGGAGGAGAGAAACTGCAGAGAGGCAACTCTGGTACCTGGATATCTGGATAATCATGTTGTGGGGTGTTTAATAAAAAGACAACTCCCATTTCAGTCCAGTAACAGCTGCAAACCTGCCATGCAACACGAACAGCGTCAGGACGAGTAAGAGAACCCTGGGAGAATTTCACAATACAAGTTTCTGACATTCACTCTTCTTTTCTGTCAGCTAAGAGACAAAATGTATTTTAACCAGATATCTTATCTTTTGTGGAATTTCTGACAATGAACCATTATTACATTGTCTCACACATACACACACACAGACACACACACTGTGTGCACAATGTGTCCTTGCGTTATCCTTCTGGAATGTACAACAAGCTCACGGGCTCCACAACATGAACTTGAATTTGGTAAACTATATCCAAAAAAAGAAGTACAGATGCATAATACAACTGTGAAAACAGAAAGAGAAATTAGGCAGCGAAGGAACTTTAGAACAGGAAGTGAAAAAAGGGAAATGAAAAATAAAACAATTAGTTTGACACAATCCATTTATATTAGTTACAAGTTGAACTGTCACTTTAGCCATCCTTTGACTTTGCATTTAACACCATCACTCACATAAAAACTTGTAGTTTTATACCCTAGAAGACTATAGTTCCTAGGTTCTCACATTCTCACCAGCTTCAGATGTACTTACATGTACTTGTATATATATATATATGTATAGTGCTAATAATCAAATAATAGTAATGCTTTCTATGCTGAACTAAAGCACTTATATTTTTCACTTTTTGTGTGTCATCTTGAAGCTGACCAGTGTTTGCTAATAGGCATTTGTAGATAATTTTGTCATATAATACAGAATTAGGTGGGATTTGGCAAGTGTGGAACCCTCTGGTCTGGTATAAAACTACAGTGAGGGGCTCAAAACAATTATTTAACACGGTGAGCTTGGTTTCCTTGAGAAGCAGCTTGCTGCTGGCTCCGAGGTTCACTGCTCTTTTGGTATTTGGCTATCTGCATTCTGGAAAAGCAAGCAGGTATTCATGCAACACCTCAAGGAGCTTTATATTTTAAGGTAAAGACTCTACACCAATAGACAGAAAACCTCAACAATCACATAAACGCCTTATGAGCTTTCACTTGGCAACAATGGGAAAGAAAAACGTCCATTGAACAAGAAAAAAATAATATCTGTAATAAAAATACATAAGCACAGAGATGAGTCCAGTGTCAGAGGCTACAGGATGATAATTTCACTTGACACTGGTAATGGTTATTTCACTTGTTGTTGCTATGAGGGGCTGAATTGAATGGGCATTCCATATGATCACCACATTGCTGCTAGTTTCTATCTCTGTTGAAACCTCTTAAGATGAGCCAAAGTTCACCCTGGCAGAGCTGTTGGTCCAGATTCATGGAGTCTTAAGCTAAGGAGCATTCTTTCACTTTTAAGCCTAACTGCCTATTTCTAATGCTTTCTGACACTTGGCTCTGCTGTCAGTTAATCTAGTGTACTATGGTTGCCCTTACACTTCTCATTAAACATAAATATACCATTTAAACATAAACTCGGATCATTTGCCAGAAAAAAACCCTGTGCTCTTTTGTCTGTTCTACTACCTGGCAGACTGTCTCTTTCAGTCAAGGCAACCAAAGGCTGCTGCAAAAGGGAAATCATGTCAATTATTAACAGTTGGGTCAATGTTTATAGGCCAATATCTGCTGACAGCAGTGAGGAAACACAGAAACTGTTGGATTAAAAGAAAACAACAGCAGTGAGACGGTTCAATAGCTAACGAGCCTAACTTTTATAAGCAGCAGTTGACTCATAAACACATAGTACCTCTAATTCAGTTTCAGGAAAATTTACAACAAACAAAATATCACGAACCTCAAAACACTTTAGAATATATTTTTTCATTAGCATTATTGCTAATATTATATTTATTAATAACAACTAATAATCAAATACAGAGATGTGTATAAACACACAGTGAGTGAAACGAGGGGATTGAAGAAGAAACGCTCAACAGTGCATCATGGGAATCCCCCACCAACCTAGACTTAATGGAGCATAACTAAGGGAGGGCTCGATCTACCTGATGCAGTATCACTATACAGCGAGGAACATAAGTGTCTGAACACCTGAGAAAATCAGTGTTAATATTTGGTACAAAAGCCTTTGTTTGCAATTACAGAGGTGAAACGTGTCCTGTAGTTCTTGACCAGGTTTGCACACTGCAGTGGGGATTTTGGCCCACTCCTCCACACGCCCACATAGCAAGCAGGATCTGGTATCAAGCTGGCACTGCTGTTTGACTTCTGGCATGATAAGACGTATGTCATCCAGATATGGACCAGGCCTGGCATAGATGGCACTGTCTATGTGATAGCATGCCATATCTGGCTCGATTGTGGTTTGATTTATCTGGTCCAGGCCCATAGAAAACAGGTCTGGCCTGGATCTGCCATCAAGCTGGCACTTCTGACTGACCGGTGTCATGGCTGAGTTTATGTCAACCAGATGTGGGACAGGTCTGGCAATGATGGCATTATTTATGTTCCTATTTTCCTATTTTAGTTAGAAGACCCAAATGCCATGTTGCAATACTATACTGCTATGGTAGCCAACGTTTCAAACGTAGGTTTGACAGGTCTGTGAGTGTAAATTTTATCCAAAACCTAGTGAAGGTTTACTCATGCTTCCTGCTGGGTGGCTGTAGCTCAGGAGGTAGAGCAAGTCACCTACTGATCCAAAGGTTAGTGGTTTGATCCCTGGCTCCTCCAATCTGCATGTCAAGACTGTGGATGTGTATAAATGTAGTCAGGAAGCATTCGTTTAAAGATATTGGGTGAATGTGGTATGTTGTATAGAGCACTTTGAGCAAACTGGGAGTGTAGAAAAGTGCTATATACAAACCAGTCCATTCACTATCTGAACAGATTTTTGTCATGTTACTTTTGCACTATATGTTGTCATTACATGGCTTGGTTAAGGTACACATTAGGCTGACATCTGGGGCCAGAGCTGAAACTGTTCTGGGCCAGCGCAGGGCCAGCAGTGTGCCTGCAACTGGCCTTGTGTTGGCCCATGTGTGGGACACCTCTGGCAAACCAGATCTGCGCCATGTGGGCCATGTGTAAGCACATTGTGTGGTCCAGATCTGGGCCATACCAATTTTGCTATGTGGGACAGATCTCCTCTAGATGTGTCAAGTTTCTGAGCTGTTGCTGAGAAACACAGAGTTTCAGCTCCCTGCAGAGATTTGCTATTGGATTTAGGTCTGGAGACTGGCTAGGTCGGTCCAGAACCTTGATATAATTCTTACGGAGCCACTCCTTGGTTAACCTGGCTGTGTGCTTCAGGTCATTGTCATGTTGGAAGACCCAGCCACGACTCTTCAATGACTGAGGGAAGGACGTTGTTGCTCAAAATGTCACAATACATGACCCCCTTCATCCTGTCCTTAATACAGTGCAGTCACCCTGTCCCCTTTGCAGAAAAGCACCTCCAAAGCAGGATGTTTCCACCCCCAAACTTCACAGTAGGGATGGTGTTCTTGGGATGCAACTCCTTCTTTTTCCTTCAAACATGGCGAATGAAGTTGAGGCAATTTCTATTTTGGTCTCATCTAACCACATGACTTTATCCTCTTCTATTTTCTAACAATTGCTCCAGTAGTTGATCTATTTTCACCAAGCTGCTTGGCAATTGCCCTGTAACCCTTCCCAGTCTTATGGAGGTCCACAATTTTGTCTCTGGTGTCTTTTGACAGATCCTTGGTCTTGCCTATGATAGTAGTTGGAGTCTGACTGACTGTGGAGTGGAGAGGTGTCTTTAAAGAGCTCAGACACTGGCTACTAATTTAGATTAATAAGTAGAGTAGAGGTGGACTTTTTAAAAGCATAGTAACAGGTCTTTGAGAGACAGAATTCTTTCTGATTTCCAGGTGTTTAAATAATGTGCAGCAGTGCAATACAAAAAAAATATTTAAAAATCATGCAATGTCCTGAATTGTTTTTAAATGCTGTCTCTCACAGTGGGAATACACCTACAATGTGTTCCATGATTTCTAAGTGGGAGCACTTGCAAAATCGCAGGGTGTTCAAATACTTATGTTCCTCACTGAATGCTTTATTAAAACGGAAAGTTTTAAGCCTAATCTTAAAAGTAGAGAGCAGCTCCAGAGAAGAGGGGCCTGAGAGCTGAAAACTCTGCCTCCCATTCTGCTTTTAAATATCCACATGTAAGCCAATGAGAGTGAGGCGGTCTGCTGGTATTATGAGAGCTTTAAAACAAGATGGGGCCTCATTAGGATTTTAAATAACATTCTGGATTTAACAGGGAGCCAATAAAGAGAAGCCAAGATACAGAAATATACTCTCTCTCTCTTTTTTATCTTTTCTGCCTGTCCCGTTTGGATCTTTAGCCATCAGAATTGTTGTCTGAAGGCCAAGAAAGATGCCAAGCGGATTTATCATGGCCTTGCCATATTGGTCCATTTGATTGACCTTTATTATAATTATGTATTCATTTTATTTTATTTTCAGTTGTTACAGACGTGACAGACATGACTGGGCGATAGGACAGGGAGAAAGAATGAAAGAAAGAGAGGGAGAGAAAGAAAAATAGAGGGGAGAAGAGATGGTGAGAAAGGGGGGAAGAAAAAAAAGAAAAACAAACAAAACACCTGGATCACCTGTATGGAGATAAAAAAAAAACAGAAGAGAAAACAAACAAAAAAGAGCAACATAATAAATACAACACTATTACAATAAACTAGCTAACAGTAGATAACAGTAGATACTAAATATTACATGTTATTGTGCAGTACGCAAGATTGACAGAGCACAATGTGCTTTGAGGCAGCAGCCACGAAAGGTGTAGTTTGTGTCTGTGAACACCTGTGTGGATCAGCACACTTGTATTCAAAAGGTTTCTCCATGTAACGATCTGCTAGGGAGTGTGGGGAGCCATAGCCCCGTCCCCCAGGGCATGAAGCAGGTATGGAGGACATCCAGGCCCCAGACATTGAGAGGCCCCAGATCCGAGGAGGACCACCAAAGGCGCCACCGTGCCACCCTCCTGGGAAGAGCTGAGGAGAGCCCCAAACGAGAGGTCACCCAGCAGCCACGGAGGAGAGGCCAGAGGGGGTTGCAGTGACGTGGCAGCGGGCTCTGCTACTACTCTCTTTCAAGTCCATGTCAGTACTCTTGCTGCAGCATTTTCAATTAACTGAAGACTTTTCAGGGAGTTTTAATAACAGTAGTGCAACCTAGAAGTAATAAGTGCATGAACTAGTTTTCTGGATTTAATTTTCTGAATTGCTCAAAACCAAACAAAACCAAACAAACCTAAACAAAATTCTTAACAAACAAGTGACTATGTATGTTAACTACGTTGTATAGTACGAAAAAAGTTGAACACATCCAGGGTTGCTTTGCATTACTTGGCTTGACAAAACCCCAAACCCCAGTTGGAGATAATGGGTATCATAACAGTGATTATCTACTTTCTCTTTTAAGCGCCACTTTCTGAAGCTTCAGGCAGTAAACACTCAGTTAAAAATGGTCGTTTTGTTGGTTGTGTAAATCTTCTTCCACACAAAATGATCCCTCTGAGTGCCAGAGACATTATCGCATGGTGAAATGCAATAAAATGCAACACAAGATATTCATGCTACAGAACACTGTTAATGTATTGCACAGAGTGGTTAAAAAAATTAATTAATAAATTCAAGTTAATTATGCTATTGTTGACTGTGCTCTTGTTGCTGCTGCTTGTGTGGGTGCACATTAGAGCTCTCAACCAGGTTATGTATTCAGCATAGGTTACCACAGTGATTTAGATACACTTGTATGACACAGGGAACTTTGACTGCTGCACCATTTCATATGAAGGACATGTCAAATGTTTTTTTTTAGAGAGGCACATTTAATACATATATATTAGAGCAGATGGACCGTGTGTCCATACATAGAACAATGTGTAGGTCTTAGTTCATTCTGAGTGATTCATCAGCACAACTGGTTTACAGGAAAACCTCCATAGTAGGACAGTACATAACATGGTGGAACTTATCTATATGTCTGCAGCTGACAACAGCATAAAAGCACTTCAGCTGTTCAATAGCACTTGACTTCCTGTTAAAAGCCCATTGTCAGGCCGCTCATAAGCTTTTAGTTCCCATCAGATCATCATGGAAGAGAAGCCCTACTTTCTGATCAGAGCTTCACTTAAACACAGTCACATGACAACAGTGTTTGTGCACTCAGTCGTAAACAACTGCAGGTTTGCTCATTTGCAGCGAAGTGCTGCTGGTGATGAAAAAAACCACAGACCACAAATTGATCATGATAGCGTAGAGCCACTGAATGAGACTGTATATCAGGTAATTCTTCATATTTGCAGGCAATAATTATTGCAGGCAAAGTTTTTGTACAAAAGATGACAGTTACAGATCATAACACAAGTATTACACCACCGCCCAGTGTAAGGTTTTTGCCTCAGCTGCCCTAAATGGTAATTACCAAAATATTTTTTATGCTTTGGTTAATCCTTAATTAAAATGCTATTTTTAATGCTAAAATATAATAATTGTTGTTATCCATAATGTTCTTTTTAATTTACTGTTTAGAAAAAAGTAGTAACGGACATTTTTATCATTTGTGATATTTTATTAGCCTTCCTAAACAGAAAATTGTGTTTTAGTTGTTGAATATTGTGCTTTATTGAGAAGTTCAGTGTGTCAGATCAAAATGTGATTATGAAAACATGAAGTCAGTTTGTTGTGAAGTAGGCATTCCAAGAACATGACTCAACATGAAGACGGTTTCTTCACTCTGTCAAGAGGCGAGTAGTGCTGTGCGATACTGCAAGATTTGGTATCCTTCCGATACCAAGCAAATATTGGGCCAGTATCGCCAATGCCGATAAACTGGATGCATCATCAAATTGTGAAATCTGAATGAATTAGTTAGAACAGAGGACAAAAAAAAATAAAACGATTAAGGCTGCAGCACATCTACTTGTAGTTTAAATATAGTAATCATACAATTTCCCTTTCACAGTTTAAGCAAAAGGGTAATTATATCCAGTCAAATCTGAGCCATATTATACCACCTTTATCTACCTGGATCTGAGCATGCTTGCTTGTTTGTTTGCACTGCCAAGTCACGTGACAGTACAACCTCAAAACACAAGCGAGGAGAGGAGGCGCAAACTGCCTGCTCTGTGCTGTGTGACCTGAAAGCAGCAGGAGAAGGCAGAAGTGCCAAGAAAAGAAGTGCCATTTCAAAGATAAGTCACAATTTGTCTACATTAAGTTTGACACCCCTGTACTAATGCGTCTATTAATTGCCTCCAATCTCTACAAAATGCCGAGGGAAAACGTTTATCTTACTCTCATAAATATTCTCATATTATCCCAGGGTTAAAGCTTCAGCACTGGTTTCCAGTCAGGCTCGGATTTCAGTATAAAACTTTGGCTCTTACTTTTATGGCTTTATAAGATGAGACCTTCAGTTAAGGGAGATTGTGCATTAAGAATCTGAGTTTCAAAACTCTGAAAGCTCACCACACTCTCTACAGATCTGTGACATTCAGCTTACAAGTCATCTGTTCAAAGAGGCATTTGTCTTATGTTCTTTGTTCAGGGCTGGACATTTTCATTACTTTTACCTTGCACTGTCAGTGTCCTTACAAAGGTTCCCCTCATCCCCACCCCAGTGTAAGATCTGTGTATGTGTGCCTGTGTGGGGCAGGACAAAGGCCTAGTCATATTTTTTTCCCCTGTGGTTTCACCTGAAGCCTAATGCAATTGTACGGATGACGAAGTAGGAGAGGGGAGGTGATAGTTGCTCTAGCTCTTGAGTAATCGTTCCAGAGAATCATTTTTAGATAAAAGAGCAGACTGAAGAATTAGTCAGTGTTTTATTTTCACATTCTGTGACAATAGTTCATTTTCTCCTTATTTTAAAACCTCTTCATCCGAGAAACTAGGATTTTTTAGAAGAACATATACATTAATAGCAATATTGTTGTATAAAATTCATTTGGTTCCCACTGTTACCAACCTTACTGACGCCCAAGTAAATATTGGGCCAGTATCGCCAATGCCGATAAAGTGGATGCATCATCAAATTGTGAAATCTGAATGAATTAGTTAGAACCCAGCACATCTACTTGTAGTTTAAATATAGTAATCATACAATTTCCCTTTCGCAGTTTAAGCAAAAGGGTAATTATATCCAGTCAAATCTGAGCCAATATTGGTGTATAAAATTCATTTGGTTCCCACTGTTACCAACCTTACTGACGCCCAAACTGATTCTTTAGCAGTTACTGGAAAACTAATGCAAATGACATCAGTCTGACACAGAAAAGTGGTGACAGCTGCTTTTTCTGAAAAAAATAAAAATGTATATTCATTTAGTTTTTAATAAAAACAAAAAATAAACCTAAAACAACTGTACCAAAGGACCAGAAATAATTATGCTGAAAATGGAAATCCAAAAAGAGATTTTTAGATTTAAGAAAATGCACATTTTGAAAAATCTCCTCATGTTTTGAGGTTGTTCCTTCAAATCATCAGGTAGCAGAGAGACAAAATCTTAATGTTGAAATGCTGAACTCTGAAAGTGCCTGCAGACTGCCATCTCAGGTCTCGAGCTAAATACAGATGACGATGACAACAGAATCGTTTTCCATATACAGTTATGTTGAAACTGTGACGATGACAGAGGGGGAGTTAGAACATTTCCAATAACAGCATCACTGTGAGTGAAAGGGTGATCCACATGATTGCCATTCATATGATGCTCTGCTGCTTTCCTTCTGTACAACTTCCTGTTTCTCCCATGTGTCATTGCCCTGAGGCTTTGTGACTCATGCTGTGATGAGCCTTGTCAGTCATGCTGTGATAGCGGGAAACCAGAAGCTGTGTTGAAACAGTGTTCCCATATCCTGTGATGGTGGTGGGGACTTCTCCTATTGCATCCACACACATGATGTGTCCTCCATTGTTATACTGATAAAAGAAAAAGAAAGAAAATATTATTATCAAAGAACACTGTCTGCATCTCCGCCAACTGTATGAAACATTTAGATTAACTGGTTAACTATCTGTACACGCCCTGCTTCATGGAGTCAAACTCCACACGAACTGCTAACAAATACAAAGTCCTGCTAGTGCAAGGGAAGTTATCTTATATAGAATCAAACACAAAGCGAAACAATGGTCTGTTTTGCAAACGTAAATATAATTTTTGGAAAGTGTTCTTGCCAAACAGTAACAATGAAAAATTCTCTTAATGATAAGGGATTCCAGGAAAGGTTAATATACCACCACGCCTGTGTGCTGGCCTTGTTGCTCTGTGCTTGTTGTCCAAAAACTGCTAAAACACAGCCAGTGTGGCTCACTGGAACATTCCTTTATTATCATGAACACGCACACTGGAGTTTAGTTTAACTCAGTCACACACAAACCACAAAGCTTCGAAGACCATGTTAATCTGCTACTAAAAACAGCCTACTGCCCTACTGTTTGATTAGTCACACTGAGCCCTTTTACAGTCTAACTGTAAATTTGAGCTGTTGTCAAAGATGGAATCTTAAGAAGGAATGGGTGGACACAGGTGCCACAGACAGCAGAAGTGATAGAAGGTCATCACTTTTGTATTAATGTGAGATTGAAAAAGGGGGGTGGCAGCAGCCATTTTGACATGAGGAGGTAAGGTACACACAAAATGAGTTATGGTTTCGTTCTGTTGAGTGTGTCAAAGCTCTCTCAGTGAGCCACTTCAACTTGTAGAGGCAGTAGGCACTAGTAGAGGCAAGCAAACAACTGTTAGCTGGATCTGGATCTGTCAATCATAGCACCCAGGCCTGATGGAGGGCTGGGTTACAAATAAATAAGTAAAAATCAGCCACTATACACTTGTTATGTAGGTGGAAATGTCTTTTGTAACAGGCTGTAAACATTAACGTTATCACTAATATTTTTTAGATGGGCATAGACAGGTTAAGAGCCGGTCTTCCATAATGTAGCAAGCACAACATCCCAGGTTCAATCTCAGGAACAGACTCAAAAGTCCACAGAAAAGTCCACATTATTAAACACGTACGTTCAACAAGCTTTAACCTGCATTGGTTCTGTTTAGATTTCTCTCTCTGATCGTGTGTCACCAGAGTTCAAATGAGTTGAGCTCTCAGCTAACGGCACTGAACATGTTTGCAGTAAATATACCTCAGGCTGCTCACTTCCTGTGCTGACATGTTTTCTCCTGCTGGGAGTGTCTCTAAACATACTGCGCTGCGCTAACAATTTAGCCTAGTACTATGAAGCCAGGATGCTTTCAGAAAAACAACTCTTGTAACGACTTCACTTTAACAATAACCAAAGAGCAAAAAGAAAAAAAAAACACATCCATGGAAACTGACTGGCACAAACCAAAAGAATTCCTCTTCATCCCCCCATAACCACATCCTAATCCCTGGCAGACTGGAGCCTGAGGACGAGGCCTGTCTGCTGTTTATCTCTAAGAAATCTTGTGACCACACCTCTAATCTTTACCTCTGCATGTGCTTGTTGTGTGTGTTTAATGGCCTGTCTATTGTCATTCAGGTGCGAGCATAGGTGTGGCTCTTTTTCAGAATTACAGTCATTGACATTAGTAAACACAGGAAGCAAATCCAAGAGTAGGGCAGGAATGGCATTATTCTCTGGTTTTACCTGGTAAAACTATGTCAATGTTTGGTACAAAACCTTCCCCAAATGTTTTTTCAGTAACTGACACACCTCTGTGCCTTTCAGTTAAGCTGTTCCACTGCAAACAGAAGCAAGAGCCTGGCTTATCAGCAGCTGTAAAACTGCCTCACTCTCTGCAGACAGCAGAGGCTTGCTAAACAGGAACAACTGGCTCGCAAGACAATAATATCACATGTGCTTTTATTTCAGGTCTCTTTATCATTCACTTTAAAGTGTCAGAAAGCACAAACAATACCAGCAGTCAAGTCATGCATATTAATGTTTTCTTATTCACAAAATCCTTCCAGCTCCTGTATGTTTCACGTCTCCATAACTGCAAACAGCATGCAGTTAGCATTTAGCTAAAGAGCCAAACATTTTCAAGAGCCAGTATATCTAAAGGAAGTCTGGCCCAGAAACTCAACTCAACTCCATTTGTAAATGTTTGCCAACAAGTTTATCCAGGTGACAGTCCCAGTTTTGTTTCCAGCTGCCTTGAAAGAACAGATAATTATGTAGAACAGGTTTTACGTAGCTTGTTGTTTGTTTCTGTTTGTTATTGTTTCCATTTTCACTGTCTTTCTGCGTAGTTTGCAAATTGAAGTAAACCATTTGTAAACACTGGTGTATTTAAAGCTTTAACTAAGGCAGGAAGAGTGACTACAAAACAAACAGTTTAATCCACAGTTAGTTTATCGCGTATATCTGGCTAATAACCTGCTACCAAACACCCAGCAGACAGACAGGAACATGTTTGAGTCTGAATTCCCGGAATACAGACTACAGACGGCCCACTTGTCTGATCTTGTTTGTTGGAGACTTTGCTTTCAGTTTGATTCCTTGTTTTTTATGGAAGTCCTAATCAAAATGGCTTCAGAAGAAAATCACAAAGGAAAATTTGTAAAAAGAGTTGACAGTGATTCTCTAAATCAGGGGTGTCCAAATCCAGGCCTCAAGGGCCGGTATCCTGCAGGTTTTAGATGTGTCCTTGATCCAACACAGCTGATTTAAATGGCTAAATGACCTCCTCAACATGTCTTGAAGTTCTCCAGAGGCCTGCTAATGAACTGATCTTTTGATTCAGGTGTGGTGACCCAGGGTGAGATCTAAAACCTGCAGGACACTGACCCTCGAGGCCTGGAGTTGGACACCCCTGCTCTAATGGTCAGCATTATTAGAGACCCTTTCACATTAGAGGCCTGTTTGATTCAATGTTCAAATCAAACTTTGTTGTTTAAAAGGGCGTGATGACATCACAGTTGGGGTGGCACACAACTTAAATCTTTTCAGCCTCTTTAAGAGGAGATTGTTGTTCCTCTTCTTGTTTAGGTTGATTTCGTTCAGTTTTTTTGTTTTGTTTTTGGTTTCACTATTGCTATTAAAAATATTCCAAAGATATTGTTAAACAAAATATGTAGCTTGCTTAGTGCAGTTGATATTTGCACACAAGAAGTTAATTCTGAAATTAAAATTCTTTGGATATAATAAAACATTAATATGAAAAAGAATATAAAAAAGAAGAAAAAACAACCTAAATGGCAATCCTTCTACCTTTGCCTTCTCTAAATCCTGGACAAAGCAAAAAATTGCAAATATCTTTTCCAAAACAACAAATTAACGATATTTTTCTCGTATTATTTCACACATGCATGACCGACAGACTAAATTTTGTAAAGTGAGTGAGTCGCTGTGCTGGCCTGACACAGTGCACTGAGAGCTCAGACCTATAAGTGAAAGCAACATAGTCAGCAGGCTGGACTTCACCGTCTTTAAATAACATGGTGTTACTCCACCAACAAGCTGTGACTTGCAGTGACAGGCAGCCGGGAAGCCTGAACCAGTCGCTGCCCACTGTTGAAATAGGAAAGTTATTATAAAGGTCTATATGGTTTCACTTTTCTTTCCTGTCAGACATGTTAAATGAGGTCGTTTTCTGTTAGTGGTTATACTAATGCATGTGAATTTGTCGCCATCTAGTGGGCAGCAGTGTATATGAATAACATTCAATTGGGCAGACTTTCTTCTTCATGCATGATCAAAATGAACCCAAGTTTACAAAGCAAGAGCACCAAATTAGAGTGTTGTGTTCCTATGCTTTCATGATAGTGTATAAAAAACAGTCCCAGTTTCAACCTTGTGATTTTCAATGCTTAATTTTATTGGCTTTGACTGAAAGGATACAAGAGGCAGCATAGCAAGAGCAAGAGATAGACAGTTACTGTAAAAAAAAAAAAAAAAGAGCAACAATCCCATTTTCCTTTCTTATACATGTATAGTACATATACATTATTTCATTTGTGTTTTATGCAGCAGGCCATATTAAAAGAACTGTGACTATACGGTATTGGGCCACACTGTTAAAAAACTTCCTGGTGATTAACACTGGCTGTTTTGTCACAATGCCATTTTCTGGTGGGTAACCTGGGTTCCCAGCACTCATGTGGTTCTTATGTTGAGACATAAGGTAATATGTCTATAGGTAATAAAAAACCGATATTTGACAAATGTAAAGGTTGGTGCAATGACAGAGATAGTTCTGTTTTCTGATCTTTAGGCTGAATAAGGATTTCTCTGAAGTCAAAGCGGACATGCGTTGATAGTTTTTGCAGGAATATATTTATCTGTGTTAGTCAGTCTATTTGCTGGGAAAAGCTCACTAAAAATGATATGAATAAAAACTATAATTGCAGTAAAACCCTGTTATTAAGTAAAAATAATATGCAGCACCAAGTATATTTTAAACCAGATAATATTGACTGGATTGTGTTTTCAATTCATGAAGTGGTAACTGGATCTGAAATATCATTTGGCATGCAACAGCAAAATGATCCCTGTCATCATACACTTCCTCTACACAACATCCACTTACAAGTTTCTTCTACAAACTTGTAAGTGGATGTAATAGTACTTTATTTTGAGTGTGCATCAAGACAAAGTAACAGTACTTAATTTCTTTGGAATTTAAAGATACTTTTGGACATAACCAACTGAACTTTTATGTTCGGATACCAATACTCTTAATTAGTTATATATGTTTCAGTTACTATAAAGAAGTATATTCCTCAGTGACAGCATGATCATGTTCCAACACATCATCAAATCTATTGTTTATGCAGCTGCTGACTGTGGTTTACACCATTTGAATCTTTTGTTTTCTTTGACAAACAGAGCAAGAAAATCACTTGAAGGAGTGCTCGCTACAATAATCATTGAAAAGAAAAGCAGCAGATACACAGCTCCCCCTGGAAGTTTTCTAAGACACATATGCAGAGCTTCCCACCACCTACAAAATGCTTACATGTGAATAATAACTATGCTGGGAATTTATTGTCACATGATCAGTGACAAACCAGCTTTGATCATTTTAACTGCTCATTCATGCATTCACACCCATTCACATAAGCACTTTTTTCTATGTAAGTGCTTTCTATCTAACATTCACACATGCATATGAAGAGAGCGTCATGTAGAATCAGCCAGTGATAGATGTCTCTGATGTCTTCGTGCTCTGTTTTGGGTAAAACACAACAAAAGTTTCTAGCATATCAATACGGAGCCACCAAACCAGGGTGAACAATGTTTTTCTTCAAGGGGTCAAACTGACTCAGGATCAGTGGAAATGCAGTAAGTGGAACAAATCAGAAATTACTGTTTGTTTATTATTTTAAAAAGCTCCATTTTTGTTTCAATTTTGTTCTATCCAGAAATGTAGATTCTGTAACAGTAAGGTAAGAGTGCCAGCTCCTTGTGGGTTAATTAAGAAGCACTACTTCTTGTCAGAAGTTAGGTGATGTTAATATTAATTCTAGAAATGTTACAATGGGGGAAGTGATGACAATTAGTGTAGTTCACTATTGGACAATTCAGTTTAAAAAATGAGATGTAGTTAAACTTACCAAACAGGAACAGGAGACCTGAAGCTTTTCCAGGACTACTGGCTCTCCACCACCTGTTATTCAAACACAGGCTGTTAAAGTGCCTCTAAAAACAACAACCGACTGCCAACTACCACATTTTGAAAACAAGGGGCAGCATTTTCACAGTGACAATGTTGCTACTGCTATCCTGTTTTTACTTTTGATGTTGGTTTTTAGCCCTCAGTTAATCAAGAAACTTTACGTTTTTCCAAGGTCAATACTGGACATACAAATATCTTTTTAATATGTAGCCTGGTTTTGTACAACATGAAAGCACAGCCCTCCTGATATGGCACAACATCTCATTAACACACCTTGTTTCTCTGCATTATTTTGATAGCTTTAAGCTAATTTTGGATAATCCTGAACTACTATTAAAACACTATTCATGAAAAGTGTTCTCAGAAAACGTGTCAAGGAAAGAGCATTTCATTCCTTTGTAGTAATGCTGACATCACCACACTGAGAGCAACGGTGCCCAACACTGGGCCAGCCCAGAATCTATTTGACACCTCGGCTAAATTTGCAAACGTGGAGTGATTATTAAGACCCTCTAGTGAAAAAGAGAACATTGATGTTATCTCTGACCTTGATGATTACTTGTGCTTGTCCAGATAACCCTTCTCCCTCCATATCTGCTGCCTGTACTGTCAGAGTGTACTGTGGATATTTCTGTTGGAGGAGAAATATAATAAGTTCAGCTCATCAACAAGAAGGATAAAACATTCTATCATCAGTTTGTATCCAAAGGAGACTCTGATGAGATACTTCTCTTTTTAAAGTTCAGTGGAATATGCTAACTAATTTCTGTTTACATAGAACTGACAGTGTCATGTGACAACATCCCAGCAGGACAACGTTTTCATGTTGATTATTGGCAACAGGAATATATGGAATCAAGCTTTTTTCTGAAACCAGAAAGAGCTGACAGACACTTTGGTACATTTTAATGTTGCAGATTCATCTAATGCTATAATGCTGTCCACCCTATGAAGCTAACCACTAACTGTGTGGTAGCATAGGCAGAATGAGAGCCAGGGAGTTTATTTTCCAGTTGCACTCAGAAGAGACAGTTTTATTTCATTTTTGAACATATATCTTTGAGACAGCACCAGATCATATTTAACTTTGTCTACACTGACACACCTGTGTTAGCCTACTTGAATTAGTGGACATAAGTGGACAGATATCAGCTAAACAAGTAAAATGGAATGAAGTCGTGATCTTTTCCTGCTTCTTTGATACAATTTGCTGTTTGTTAAAGCTGTTTTTAATTTGTAAAAAAGTGGTACAGGGGAAAAGAAAAGTTAAAACTGCCAACTTAATAGTTGTTCTTTTTTTTTCTAAATCCCTTGTATGCCAGTCATAAGTGGGTCCCCTTATCCCGAGCTGGCCAGTGTGCTTACTGTCACTGAATGCGTTAGAAGGCTAACCTCTCTGTCTAGTCCAGTGCCAGCAACACTGATGGCTCCAGTAACTGAGTTGATTTCAAACATGTTGTCACTGGGCAGCTGCGGGTCCTGCCTCAGAATACGGTAACGGATATCTGAGTTGGCATTATCTGGTTCATCAGAATCTGTAGCCTCGACCTTAATCACTTCAGAACCTGGAGAGAAAGAATTCAGAAGTAGGAATTAAGAACAGTCATTCAGGCTTTGTTTATCTTTTATTTATAGTAGGTTTACAATGTACACATCCCACTTTACTGGAGCTAATTACAAATAAAGTACCTTGTAACTATTAGCAACCGATTCCTTTTTCTCCTGTAAAAGTGAAACAAGCACACATGACAAGCAAGCTTAAATTAAAAACACTATCAGTACCTTGTGCTGAGTTTTCAGCAACTTGTCCCTCAAAGGTGTTTTGAGAGAAGACAGGTTTGTTGTCATTCTGGTCGATGACTTTAACTGTAACACTCATGACCTCCTGGTGATCTCCACTTTCTGCCACGACATGCACTTGTAGCTGCCAATATACAATCACATTAAAATTATGCTGTTCAAAAAAAGAATAAACAATGTACATTAATGCTTTTATTCAAAATAATAGGAACATTTTGGGGCTTTATTGGATAGAGAAAGTGTAGATAGACAGAGAGAAGGAAAGACATGCAGCAAAGGGCTGCGGGTCATACTCAAACCACACCTGTTGCTGCTGCTGTGGTAAATAAAATAAAAAAATCTGTCAGCACAACTCTTTGGGCTTAAATTATTAGAAAGACTTCTGATAGCTCATTGCTCAGACTATGTTTTAATTATAAAACAAAAGGTTATAATCTATTTTCTTACAAAGAACTACCATAAATATCTTTGGTAGATAGTGAAACATCCACACTCTCCTGTTGTCTTTCTGTGACTTAATACTTTGATGCAGTATAAATGGGAGAGCTATAAAACTTGTAAAACGTGTTCATCTGGACGTAACATTTAAGTGGAAGAAATATTGGCCATGAGTACCATCCAGAGAGAGTTGGGGAATGGCTGCAACCACAGCATTGTAAGATGTTGAAAGATGGTGGACAGGGAGGACGCTGGGTTGAGCAGGAGTCAAGGAGCCTGTTTATGTGAACCACCTCTGAACTGAAGAGGGGGCCTAAGGTTTACATCTCTCACTGCAAATTCATTTGTATTTTAATTTAGATTCAAATAGCATTTACATTCTGAAGCAGTAACCTTATTTTATTCTTATGTTAATACATCAATAGATTCAGTTACTTTTGCATAAAAACACTGCTTTCAAGTGGTCCAAGAGTACATTTCAGAGCTTGTACTTTTTCACTTTCACTTAAGTAAAGAGGTTGATTCAGTACTTTTACCTTTACTGGAGTATTTTTTAAACACAAGAAAAATGTCACTTTACCTTATAATGGGCTACTTCCTCTCTGTCGACTGGCTGTGTGACATACAGACTGCCAGTGTCTCTATTCATGGTGAAAAGGGCAACAGGAGGCTGATCAGCTCCTGGACCAGTGATGCTGTAATGTAAATTCTGCTTTTGATGTTCATCAGACCGTATCTAAACAAAACACACCAGGATTAGGTTAAACCACTCTCACTGACTACAGTTATAATATTGCACAACAACTATTGTAAAGCAGTTGTGCAGAGGTCTTTAGCTGTACTTTTTTTAAAACATTTATTATTAGCCCATTATTAGTTTTAACAAATTTTACGTAATACACCATGGACATAAAAAAATGCATAATGATAAAACAGAAAACAAAACAAAACAAATCATAACAGAAGGTAAGGGCAGATATACAAATCAAGTTAGCACTTCAAGCCGTTAAGTCCACAGTGTATACGTTACAGTTCACCAAAACGCTGTAGAATTTTGACCATATGGACCAAAACTTGTCCAGTTTATTTCTTAATGCACAAGTTATTTCCTCCATAGATAGTATAGATGTCAGTCCATTAAACCACTGAGATAGTCCACATATTTTTTGATTTTTCCAACACATAGCAACACAGCGCTTGGCTTCCAAAAGTCGATCGTTAACAGAGCTCTATTGTTTGCAGCAAGTACAAAATTATTTGTGTATATATTTAAAATACACATGTTGGGATCAAGTGGAATCACATCACCAATGATTGGACAGATTTATTACCTTTTCCCAAAAAACTTTCACATGTGGACATTCCCATATACAGTGAAACAAAGAACTCCTATCCACTCCACACTTAATACAGGTGTCTGGGATGTTTGGGTTAAAATGATGCATTTTTGATGGAGTAATATATTGTCTTGTTAACCATTTATGTTGAAGTAGTTTAGATTAATTGTCTGACTCTGGGCCAAGAAGCATGATTTATACCAATCGTCATCTGATATATCCATTTGCAAATCATTCCTCCAAGCCTCTAAAATAGACTGCGTTGATTCTTTGGAATTTTCCATAAATAATTTGTACAATGCAGAAACTTGGCCTCTCTCATTTAGATGATTTATAACTGTATTCTCTAGAGAGGAGTAGGTGGGGATTTCAAAGCTGTTACCTTGTGTGGTTAAGATAACATTTCTTAATTGAAGAAATTTAAAAAGAAATGTTTGACAGGAATAGAAAATGTACTTCTAAGCTGTTCAAAAGCCATAAGAGTATTATTCCTAAACATATCAGACACTTTTCTTATACCTTGACCGAACCAAAGTTTAAAGCCTGCATCCGCCCTACCAGGAGGAAAGCTGTTATTTCCAAATATTGGAGTGAACCTAGAAAGTTGTGACGTTTCTCCCAAGTAGTTATGTGTTTCATACCAGATCATTACAGTGTTTTTAAAAAAAGGGGTTCTTAGTTTGCTTAAGTAGTGCTTTCCTGTTGGCTGAGTAAAGATATAAGTTAGGGGGAATTTTGATTTCTGTAGACTGCATAGAAACTCACGCTGGAGTCTGCTCATTAGCAAAATAAAACATTGCCACTCTGATTTGAGCAGAAGTACCACGTTAAATTAGGAAGTTGTAAACCCCCTCTTTCATAAGGAAGGTATAGTAAGGAGATTCTGAGCCTTGGTCTTTTGCTATTTGAGATAAAGTTTTGGAATTGTTTTTGCAAATCTTAAAAGAAAGATTTTGGTCGGGAGAGAGATATTGATTGAAAAAGGTAAAGATATTTGGGCAAAATTTACATTTTTAGTATATTAATACGATCAGTTAAAGATATAGGTAATTTCGTCCATCTATTTAGGAGTGTAGTAACTGACGTCGTTAAGGAATTATAATTGGATGCAAGAATATTTTCAATTGAGGGAATTAATTTCACACCTAGATAAGTAAACCCATGTTCAGATTGCAGAAAGGGAGGATTTTGCAGAAACTGGAGGACTTTGTCGTTCATTTTTATTCAAAAATAATATTTCAGACTTTTTATTTTGTAACCAGAAAATGTACTACGGTAAATGTATTAATGAGACTTAATATGGATGGTATTGATTTGTTTAAATTGGTGCAGAACAGGATCATATCATCTGCATATAGGGCAATACGGTGGTCAACATTGCCTACTTTAATTCCTGATATGTTTTTATGATTCCAAATTGGCATTGCAAGAGACACAATTGCCAAGGTGAACAAGAGAGGTGACAAAGGGCACCTTGTGTAGTACCACGATAGAGTCTGAATGGTGTGGAAAAAAGACCGTTAGTTAAAATCTCTTCTTGAGGATTGGAGTATATCAATTGAATCCATTTTAAAAATCTGTTTCCAATACCAAACTTTCTCAAAACTTCAAATAAAAATGGCCATTCAATCCTGTCAAAGGCTTTTTCATCATCCATTGAGATTAATGCGTTGTCTCTGGTCTATTTTTTCTCATAAATGATCTTCATGACCCTCCGTATATTGTGAAACCTCTACCTCCCCTGGATAAAGCCATTCTGGTCTGAGTGAATCATATTAGGCAAGAGTGTCTCTAGTCTCGTAGCTAATAATTTGCAAAGTATCTTTTAATCAACAGTGAAATTGGTCTATAAGAACTGCAATTAATTGCTGGCTTTCAATAAAAGGTTTCAGTAAAAGTGTAATTGTTGCAATATTACATGGAGGGGGGGGAGAGACCCAGATTCAAATGATTCCTGATACATATCCAATAAGGGCTGGATCAAACTGTCTTTAAATATGTTGTATATTTTTATTGGTATCAGTATTGGTATAATCAGGTCCAGTTTTACCCCCTTTCATGTTCCTTATAGCATTATAATTTCTTCTACTCTTATATTAAGCCCTAGTTCATCCATACCGTTCTAGGAAAATGCAGCTGATCTAAAAAAAAAAAAATCATTTTTTTAATTAAAATGAATTTAAATGCTCAGTTTTGTATAGCTGTTTATAAAAAGTGCAAAAAGAGTCATTAATATGTTTAGGATCAGCTGTGATCTGTCCTTCATCTGTAGTTACAGAATTTATTGTTCGTCTGAGCCTGTTAAATACGCCAAGCCAGTATTTTACTTGCTTTTTCATCCTGTTCATAATATGACTGTTTCAGTCTTATTAAACTGTTAGTAGCTTTATTTAATGACAAAATATTGAATTTAGCTCTGAGTTTATTTAACTCTAGAATTGGAGCATTAGATTTGGATATAAATATCTCTTCCTCAATGTCTTTTGCCCTCTCAGGAAAGCCTCCCATTTTAAAGTAGCCGTGGTTTGAGTTGTATTATAAGCAAAGTAATAATCTATTTGCTTTCCAATGTGTTCCAAGAATTCTGGATCTTTCAACCAGAAAGATTGCAGTCGCCATCTAGTGGTAAATAATGGTAAGCTGGGTAAATATAGTTGAAATGAAACGGTGGAGTGATCTGATATGACAATACTATCACACCAGGATTTAGTTACCATGGATACCAAGGATGCAGAAAGTAAGAAATAGTCAATTCTGGAAAAGGTCCCATGAGTGCTAGAGTAGCAAGAGAAAGTAATCTTATCTGCACCCTAAAAAATTATTCAGGGGCTTAGTAAATATCATTATAATTTTAAGTTAGATGACCTTGATTAAATCTTTGAAAATCACAAAAGTGTTATCTTGAGTTGAAAATACTGAAAAGAATGCTTAAATTTTCAACACCAGTTTTTGAGTTGAACTGAGTTCTTTTGTTCAAGTTTATTTAAAAGAAAAAATTCTGTATTTGAAACACAGGGTGCATTATTTAAATCTACTCAATATATCTCATAGAAAGTACTCAAAATAACTGAGAGACTGGTATTCATATTTATCATTGTCTTTAACTTTAATTATTAATGGTTCAAAATCAATATAATTTTGTCCCCCAATACTAACTTAAAACTTTGAGTAAGACTAATGACCTTTGGCATGTACCGCGCGCGAGGAGCATGGCCTCATGGGAGATTTTCTGCACGTTGAACGAGACAGACACACATCCACTGCAGACTTGGTAACGTTTTCAGGTAAGTGACCATTCTTACATTAGCTGTCTTTATCCACACCGTTCTTTTATAACATGTTCTGAAGAAAGCGTTTGTCATGGTGGCTCACTTTTCGCAGCGTGTTTGTGCACGTTAATTTAAGTTTTCAACCCGTCTTCCAGTAAAGGCGGCGGGAAACCGCGCCCTTTTATCCTTTTACGTTCTGAGTCGCTATCTGCGTTCCGGGTAATTTGACTGGAATGTCCCGGTACCAGCGACCTGACCGTTTAATCGGGGGCATTTTAGGAACCACGTGAAAGCAGGTGTGCTCAGACATTTCTAGAAAATGGCCCTGTTGAGTCGCGGTGCGGGAGCTGCGGTAGTCACGCGGCCTGACTCACTCTGTCAGGTTGTTCAGGAGGAGATGAACAGACGTCATCAATGGCTTTGGTAACTAAGAAGACCTGCCCGCGGAACAGTTCATAGCAGCAACCATGCTGCTTAGGTTTCTTGTTCTATGTGGGGTCTTTCAGAGCATATAAGACGCTGCTTTCAGCTTTGTCCTGAACAGGGCCAGTTTTTGAGAGAACGCTGAGAGGACCGCCCGGGTCAGATTACCTCATCCAGGGCCGGTCCAAAGTACTATGGGGCCTTAAGTAAATTTAGACTCGGGGCCCTACTTCCTTTCAGATCCCAGAAAATAATGGAAAAAAAAAAGCTTTGGTCTTTTGGGTCAAGCCAAAAGTACCATCATTTCCAGTATAGTTACTCCCAATTTACATAAATAAATGTTTATTTCAATCCAAGCTAAAATTTCTTGTAAGAGATTGATGTTATGGCAGATTACTCAGTGACATGTTTTGTAATGATAAAGTTTTGATTTGTATTTTTTCAGCACCATCTTCACCACCAGGAAAAAAATCTGCATCAACTACAAAGTAAAGCAGGTAATTTTACTCAGAGGACTTGATGTGTTAAATTTTGGAATGATATGATATTGTTTTATACAAGCTGAGTAGTGGATGGTGATACCACCTAAATATTTATACTGGTTTTGTGGTGGGTTATTTTAGTCATACAAATGCCAAATCTAAATTTTGAGAATTTTTCAGTTCGGTAAATAAATTGATGAGTTCATGGTCTGTCATCTAGTGTCACCATACTATCTTTTTATTTATACAGCATGGTGATGTGATTCAGATTATTTCAATGTGGTTAAGTATTGTACTTTGTTCCATGTTGACTTATTTGTAAGTTGTATCCTCCACCTGAATTGGTAGTGAGTATTGGTTATTCAATCAGTTAATCATACAAAAACTGCGTAAATATGGTTATACACCATTCTGTCATCTTCATACTGTGAGACATATTTTCTCACAATTTTTTAGGTCACAGGTGATGAGATGGCAGTGTAAACTCTGCAAACATGAGGAGTCATCAAAAGTGTCACTACTCAAACATTATCGAGTGAAACATGGTACATTTGGTCATGGCTATTCCATACCCTGTCTTCATTTGAATTGTCCTTGCTCTTTTAAGACATGGGGTGCCTTACGCTCACACTTGTCTAGGTCTCACAGTTCGCATGAAACGGAAGAGTGTGAGGTCCTTCCAACTATTAGATGTAAAATCTGTGACTCTTTTTACCCAAACACAAAAGACTATTTTCAACATATAAATTCCCATTTGAAAAGCCATGAAACCATAGAGTGTGTTTTTGATGGTTGTGAGTTTAAGACAAACATTTGTGGGACTTATGCGACTCACAGAAGTCGAAAGCACAGATTTTGTTCATGGAAGCACTTTAAAACTAACTTGATTTCAAAGCAAACTGTCAGTACATCTAATGAAATCGTCTTACCAGCACTGGAATTAGAAGATCACGAGGACTTGGATGTCACCACTGAACTTGGTTGTGAAAGGGAAACAACAAATGAAATTTTGAAAAATATTGGTGTGCTCTTGTTAAAACTGGAAAGCATCTATAATGTTTCTGGTAAATGTGTGGATGACTTGGTAGAACAGCTCAGTTATATCTGCACATTATCACTTCAGTATATTCCAAAGTCAATAAGTGATATTCTTATTAAGAATAACTGTAATATTGATCAGTCTTTTGTCAGTGAATTGGCTGAAAAAATATGTCACTGTAGTCCTTTATGTGCAGCCCTTAGTCCTGATGGTCCCTTTGCTTCAAGATATAAGAGACAGAAATATTTCAAGGAAAACTTCTGTGTTATTGAACCAGTAGAATACTGTTTGGATCCAGAAAATAATTCCACTTTTCAGTATGTGCCTATTCTTCAGTCCTTGCAGCTGTTACTGAGTAAAGAAGATGTTAACAGTATATTAACTAGACATTTGAACACTTCACAGTTATCCTCTTTCCACGATGGACAATATTTCAAGCAAAACCAACTTTGTGCTATTGAGGACTTAAGTATTTCCCTTGTTCTCTATGTGGATGACTTTGAAATTTGTAATCCACTTGGGACTTCAAGAAAAAAACACAAAGTCACAGCTGTGTACTGGGTACTTGCTGATATACCAACTGAACTGAGATCACAGCTAACATCAATTCAATTGGCTCTCCTGTGTAAGGCAAGTGATGTTAAAACTTTTGGCTATGAAACTGTTCTCGAGCCACTTTTAAAGGATCTCATAACATTAGAGAGAGACGGGATTTTTTGTTCACAGCTTGGTAGATATATCAGGGGCACTGTTTTTTGTGTTTGTGCTGACAATCTTGGCGCTCATTCTCTTAGTGGACTCGTGGAAAGCTTTTCTGGACATTACATCTGTAGATTTTGCCTTGGAGACCATTCAGACTTTCAGCAAAAAGAAGTTCGTTCAGGAGCTTTTCCACCAAGAACAAAAGAGAACTATGATCTACATGTCCAAACCATAAAGGAAAATTCCTCCTCGGTTCATTTTTGTGGTGTGAAGAAAGGTTGTCCATTAACGGGGAAATTAAAATATTTCCATTTTGTCACAGGGTATCCTCCAGATCTTTTGCACGACCTTTTTGAAGGCATAATTCCACTAGAATTAGCATTATGCCTTCATGTGTTTATCCGTAAACGTTACTTTTCCTTAACTGAACTCAATAACTTCATAACAGAATTTCCTTACAAATGGACCGATAAAACAGATCGCCCCCAAATCATCCCCCTAAATTTTTCCACTCGCAAAAGCATTGGTGGCAACGCACATGAAAATTGGACGTTATTGAGACTATTACCTTTTATTATTGGGGAAAAGATTCCCAAAAATGATGAAGCATGGCAAGTTCTTATGACTCTAAAAGATATAACTGAACTTGTTGTGTCCCCTAGTCACAGAGAGGAAAGTATTTGCTACTTGGACACACTTATATCTGAACATCGCAACAGGCTATTGGAGGTTTTCCCAGAGCAAAAACTAACTCCAAAACACCATTTTTTGGAGCATTATCCTGACTTGATCAGAGGATTTGGTCCATTAGTATGCCTCTGGACTATGCGCTTTGAGGGTAAACATAGTTTCTTTAAGAAGGTTGTTAAACACACAAACAGCTTCAGAAATGTACTATTGTCACTTGCCTCAAAGCACCAGATGATGATGGCATACTATTCAGATGGTAATGCATTGAAGCCATCAGTGTGTGTCACTAAAGTATCATCTCTTCCATTGGAACTGCTTGATGTAGAAATACAGCAGTGTCTCAAGGAACTTTATCCAACACAAGCCTATGTGAATTTGACCAACTCTCTGACTCATCATGGAACTAAATATGCCTCAGGAATGGTTTTGCCTCATGGATCTACTTGTGGCTTACCTGACTTTGTGGAGATTTTACAGATTGTTGTCTTAAGCAATGAATTTCTTTTCATTGTGAAGTTGCTCAACAGCTGGTATGATGAACATTTTAGGGCATTTATTCTGGATCCTTCTGGGAAAATGACCTTAATACATCCCAGAGTACTTGGTGACACTTACCCCTTAACACCATATCGTGTTGAAGGCAAGCAAATGGTGTCAATAAAACGTCACATTGTTTGTTAGTGTAAGGGGAAAGACTGAGATACCCCCTTTCTTTTTCTTTTTTCTTGTGGTTTTTATTCTGCAGATGGACTCCGTTGCCTTGAAAGTAATTTTTGGACAACAGAGTGAGAAGCTTGTGCTCTCTTCAGGAATACCCAGGACTGTTGAGGAGTTGCATGAGACAGTGAGAGAGACATTTGGGCTAGTTGAGGATTTCATATTGCACTATTATGATGACTCATTTGGAGATTTCTTTACACTTCATTCTCCCAACCAAATCAAAGATAGGGGTACAGTCAAAGCTGTGGTCATTCCATCAGTAGTGCTTACATTGATTCCTCAGTGTGAAAATCCCTCAGATGTAAGTTCACTGAATGAAAGTTCAAGCTCTTCAACCTATAAAACCACAGAGGACCAAACAGATGGATCATCTCTGTCTTCAGACAACACTGTCATACTCTCCCCTCTTCAAAGTCCTCTAAAGACTACATGGCCAGATGAAATTGTCATTCCACTTTTCTCTGTGGCAACAGAGACTGTACTGAAAAATGCCAATGAAGTCTTTGTTCAAAATGGCACTGTGCTGAACAATACTTCAGTCAAGTCAGATATAATGGAAAAATTAGCTGATTATATGTACAGCTACACAGCCTACCCTACTGGCCTTCAGATTGGAGAAGTGGCAGAGGCTCTGGTCAAAAAGCACCCGTGTCTGACAGAGCCAGGCAGTCGTAATGGCTGGATGGGATGGATGTATAGTCTTAAATACAAGATGGGAAATTACAGGTCAAAGTTACGAAGTCTTGGAGTTCCAGAGGTTACTTGCAACTCACTGAAGAACAAGCACCCTGATGACAAGGCTCCAGCGAAGAACATAAAGAAGGCGCGGAAAGGAGAAGTGCTGTTTCTGCCACACTATCCAGGACAAGATGGTAAAGAACAGCAAGAGCTGGAGCGACAACAACTGATTGATGAGTGTAAGAAGAAAAACAGCACAGCCATCAAGGATTTAATGTGCAAAACCTTTGCACATAGAAGACATGATATTATCAGCCAACAGCTGAGTGTCAGCGACATCAAGGACAGATGGCCGGCGTTGTTTGACGTCTCCCAAGTAAGTGTACATTTAAAGGGATATCCACTTGTAAATAAAATTTGGTCTGTTAGATCCCCCATCATAAGAGAAGTGAGAAAAAACATGTTGCTACCATCCTAGTGATTTTGATGATCTTGCAGCAGCCAGGTTGCTTTAATTTGTCATAAGACTCTAGAATCGCTAGGAATTTGAATCAGAATGAGGAATCTGAATCAAAACCAGAATGGTTCTTATTGAAACCATTCCCAAGCCTATGGAACGATAAATAATTTCCGTTCACTTAACTTGTTTTAGGCTAAGCTAATGTAACCTGACTGAAGAATGACTGGGCTGATTGCAAAGTGCCTTTGTCTCACTTATCTAACTCTGGAGCACATAACGACAGACTAGATTTTACTGAAGAGTAAAGAGTGAAGAGTAATTTAATATTTTTATGAAACGTTGGTTACGTATTGTAACCCCAGATTCTATGAGTATAGGCGCAGCCCTTTAAGTGGGTATTCCCCTTGTGCGCGCAGCACTGAAGTATTTTATTCCACACCCACCTGCTGTGTGGGCCTCACCCTGGTCTAGTATAAGTTATGGTGAGACCAGGAAATCGACTGCCGTTTTTCTTCAGCCAGCCAGAAGATGTCCAGCGAGACCATCCGTCTGTGTCCATCCTGCCAGACCGGCTACATCATGTCGTATGACCGACATGCCGTCTGCGTGGGCTGCCTCGGTCCTCACCATGCAGACCTCGCCCTCAC